>NC_137010.1:48758838-48933838 GCF_032717465.1 Coenobita brevimanus
CGATCCCGAGCCACAGTATTTTCTTAATTTTCCCTGGAACTGTAGCTAGACATTAACACTTGATTATGGTACTAGTCATAAACAAGTGGTATGGGAAAAGTGTTGACATATTACTGTGATTGTCCGCCATTAAGCTACGGGAATAGGTGACATAAAGAACGAAAATCTACCCTGACACTAGCCAACCTCTCCGTTCTTTGACCTCAGTAGCACTCTCTCTCTCTCTCTCTCTTTCTCTCTCTCTCTCTCTCTCTCTCTCTCTCTCTCTCTCTCTCTCTCTGACACACACACAACAGGCAGGCTTGCAACGGCTGCAATATATAATGGTCTGAACCAAACCAAGTTTAAACCGTTCACAACCAGGTCCCTCTGATCCATGCAGTTTACCCTATTCACTTCACTTCGTTCCCTGAAATAGGTTATTCCTAGCAAGTTATCTTCAATGAACCACTTTACTTCATTCCGGTCTGCTCCATACCCGACCCTTATGCTTCTGGATGCTCCAACCTCTCTATATTTATTAAACATGTGTTATATTATCTGTAACGCCAGGCAATTATATTCGACTAAGGTAGTGTTAGGAAGCCTGATAAGGCCACTGAAATACGGCCCATGGATTCAGAGCTTAACCCATCCAGCTTGCGCTCATAAAAATAGAAAGCATTTCTTTGTGGCGTGATTGTGGTGGTGGGGCCGCCTTGCCGAGGGCGGTGAGACGCAATAATAGAAAGGACGAAGGCTGCACTGCTGGAGTTACGGAACAGGTTGCATTCTTCTTAAATTAGGCGGCTTTCGAGCACGTATTATTTAACTATTTATTATACACATCACAGGTCATTATACCTGTTTGCAGGATTTGATTATTTTCATACAGGTACAGACTGTGCATTCTTTTAGCGCCTCCTCAGCGAATTTCCCACTCCTTTCCGTATTGCAGTTCCCTTATTCCTTGGCCTTCCACCTCATCCATTCCTAAATCCTAACCCTCCACTCCATAACCCCCCCACACCTCCAACTCTGGCCTTCCACCCCTCACACTGCCCCTCTTTCCCCTCCCCCACCTGCCATCCCATCCTTTCCTAACCCCTCCTCTCTCTGTTACCATCTTCCCCAACCCTTCCACCCCTCTTACTTCCCTCCCAGCTAATCATTTCCCTTTCCTCAGGACTGTAAAGTACCTCTTCCACTCACTGTTCCCCCCCCCCCTCCATTCACCTTTCGCTCCCTCCCCTCATCCCACCTTCCTTGCTCTCTCTCTCTCTCTCTCTCTCTCTCTCTCTCTCTCTCACACACACACACACACACACACACACACACACACACACACACACACACACACACACACACACACACATTAATATCTATTACCCCTACTATTCCTCCTCTTCAGTACGATGAGATCACCTTTTATTTGGTATTGCTTTTTCCATACGACGTTATTCACCTAGAGGAAGGTTTTTGCACAGGTGAGGTTTCATGCAGCCTTCATAAGCTCCTTCACAGTAAGATGTCTCCTGTTAGCCAAGCGAAATGGTCCAATGATGGCTTGGTGAAAATGGAACCAGCGTCAGGAGAATCGGGGGCTAACACTTTCTTTTCTTCCTGTCGTACACTGTTATATTCCCCGTACCCGTTCTTCAAAACTATCTTCATCCCATACTCATCCTCTCTCACCGCCTTTCTGATCCTTCTGTCCTATTCAGGCCTGAAGGATAGTCATTAGGGAATCAGGAAGAGAGTAGGACAGATGTAAGGCAGACACGGTGGGACGGTACAAGGTGCTTCAAAAAATGTCAATACTTATAAAGTAAATTTGGGCTCTGGAGACCACGTGGAAAAAAAAAAAAATCCCAGGAATATGGTGACAATGGTGGCTAACAGGAAGAGACGGTTGATTTTTTGAGGTGATGAACATGCTGTTGTTGTCATAAATTTGTGCAGTGTTTGTTCTGTTCGCGTGAAGACCTTAGTCCCATCTAAGTGTGAACATTTTTTTAAAAGAACCCTGTCTAATGCTTCCTGACAATTACGGCATACTTCAGGAGGGTAAGACTTAAAAGGCATAGATGGTGAAACGTAAGGTAGTGGAAGCAGACAATGGTATGCTGTTGATATGATTACTTGATAACTGTGGACAGGCGTTACCGTCCCAGCGACTACCAAAAAAATAAGTTACTGGAGATCGAAGCCACAACTCCAGAGCGTCCCTGGAATGCGATGCAAGCACTAAAGCCACCGAGTCACCTGGTCGCCCAGATTTTCAACTATTAGCCCACACCCCTCCTCCTGCACCCCCAGTCCTCCTCGCTTCCTCTTTCCCAGCCCCACCCTCAGCTCCCAGCAACTGCGCTTGTTTGCCGTTACGCCCGCCACTCTCCAGTGCACCTCAACTTTCAAACAGGTTTTTTTTTTTTTTATGGTGTGACAAAAAAAAAAAAAAAAAAAAAGTTCCGACAGGCCAGGTCCTTTGTATTGTGTGTGTGTGTGTGTGTGTGTGTGTGTGTGTGTGTGTGTGTGTGTGTGTGTGTGTGTGTGTGTGTGTGTGTGTGTGTGTGTGTGTGTGTGTGTGTGTGTGTGTGTGAGAGAGAGAGAGAGAGAGAGAACGCAAATGTGCCTGCTCCCGTGTGTGTGTGTGTGTGTGTGTGTGTGTGTGTGTGTGTGTGTGTGTGTGTGTGTGTGTGTGTGTGTGTGTGTGTGTGTGTGTGTGTGTGTGTGTGTGTGTGTGTGTGTGTGTGTGTGTGTGTGTGTGAGAGAGAGAGAGAGAGAGAGAACGCAAATGTGCCTGCTCCCGTGTGTGTGTGTGTGTGTGTGTGTGTGTGTATGTGTGTGTGTGTGTGTGTGTGTGTGTGTGTGTGTGTGTGTGTGTGTGTGTGTGTGTGTGAGAGAGAGAGAGAGAGAGAGAGAACGCAAATGTGCCTGCTCCCGTGTGTGTGTGTGTGTGTGTGTGTGTGTGTGTGTGTGTGTGTGTGTGTGTGTGTGTGAGAGAGAGAGAGAGAGAGAGAGAGAGAGAGAGAACGCAAATGTGCCTGCTCCCGTGTGTGTGTGTGTGTGTGTGTGTGTGTGTGTGTGTGTGTGTGTGTGTGTGCGTGCGTGCGTGCGTGTGTGTGTGTGTGTGTGTGTGTGTGTGTGTGTGTGTGTGTGTGTGTGTGTGTGTGTGAGAACGGTTTGCAGAATATGATCTCAGTTGTTTCGTCATTGCCTGTGTGTGTGTGAGAGAGAGAGAGAGAGAGAGGCAGTGTCAGAAGTTCGCTGTTTTTGTGCTTGTTACTTCTGTGTCACTTCGTTAACGTATCTGCCGCTTGGAAAAATTACTGTATCTTCTAAGCAAAGAAATACCACGATAGCGCAACTCTTTATACAACACCACCAAACACACACCAGGCGCCATTGACTCAGTTCACTATATACTCACCACCACCATCATCATCATCATTTTCTCATTATTTGAAACGGAAAAAGGAAATGTATTTGACTTTCAACCACTAATGATCATGTCCCCAAACAAACTCCCCAGCTCTGTCACTCCTTCACCACCACCACCACCACCACCACCTCATCATCGTCATCATCATCATCACAGGAATCTTAAATGAAGTTTGAAATTTCCATAAAAAATGAAATATAAAGCAATAATACAGAATTTCGTAAACTGTCTTCGAAGTGTCAAGATTACCAATTTTTGAAGTCACGTTAGAAAGCTGGTAAATGTAAGAATATCAGAACAGATTTTTCTCTTGTGAGGAAGTGGCTGTGTTGAGTGCCGTGATGGTGGGATGTGGTTTGCAATTGTTCTCTCTCTCTCTGGTTTTGCGGAATATAACCGCAACTGCTTCGTCATTGTGTGTGTGTGTGTGTGTGTGTGTGTGTGTGTGTGTGTGTGTGTGTGTGTGAACATTATCCTGTGCTTACATGTTTAAACATAAGGGTATTCGTTGCACATGATCATCGTTTTCCTTTCCTGTGTGTCTGTGTGAACTCCTATGTATTTACAGTATCTAAAGCCCTTCTCTCAGGCACTACTCTACTGATCATACTTTTTGTCTTTTATTAGATATTTTCCTTGTATCATTGTTATTACTATTTTTAAACTAAGATATAATTGGTGTCATGCACTAGCTACCACTGTTGCAATTATTAACCACCAGTCTGTAAATGCGGTCACCATTTACCACTACCACTGCTACTGTTCACCATTGTTACTAACACTACTATCACTCCCCACTGCTACCACCATCCACCAGTACTATTATTAATACCATCATCGATCCCTACTGCCAACATTCACTGCCATTATAATTACTACCGCTGACCACCACTGCTCTCACCACTACCGCCGTCCTTCACTACTACCAGTGGCTACATGTCCACTCTCACTACCACCACAACCATTATCGCCACTAGTACTACTACAGTCATCATTTATTTTTCACCACCACCATTACTACCACACTCAAACATATAACCTCATTCACTCTTACTGCTACTACTATTACCACCAATATTACTTCAGCTACTACAGTTTGCTAGTCGTTCCGTGTGGGTCTGTTCTGCTAACCCAGTTTCCATCAAGCTCGCTACCTGCCATCGCTTCCTGACGAGCCAGGTTGTGCAATGACCAGACTACGAAGCTCAGAAAAAAAGAGTGTCCAGTCAGAAACAAAAATCATCTCTCTCTCTCTCTCTCTCTCTCTCTCTCTCTCTCTCTCTCTCTCTCTCTCTCTCTCTCTCTCTCTCTCTCTCTCTCTCTCTCTCTGGACTATATGAATCAGCCTCACAAATCCATAGCAACTCAGACAAATGAATCATGTGCCACAGACTGGTGTCACTAGCGTCATATCCTTCGTGTTCACTTGCCATATCCTCTTTAATCAACCTTTGTCTAAAATTACCATCTTTCAGTTTTAAATGCCGAGCTGTAACAAGAAACAAGCACAAAATACGGTGCTGATCACAAAGGAGTGCTGTGGAAAGGATATATAACCGTAGTGTTTTTTTCTGCCAGTGAGCTGTGTAGAATAAGCTGTGGAAGTATGGAAATCTGGGCCAGGTTGAGGTGACAAGAGTATTACATTAGAGGTTCATGGAGAGCAAGGCTGGAGAGGCGAGAAGACCTTGTTAGCAGTATTAAAGTTGGCTTAGTTGGTAAATAATATAACTAGATGTATAGACAGGGGAAGACTTAGGGATATAGATAGGTAAATGGATGGAAAGTGAAATAGTGGCTGCATAGGGGAGTGGATAGACAGATGGGTGGACAGATGGACAAAGAGACAGATAGGTATGCAAATAGATGGATGGATGGATAGATAAGTTAATTAATAGATTTTTTTTTTTTTTTTTTTATGTGTCCGACTCTGGGCATAGGCTTCTCAGCCTGCTGTCAAGGCCCAGCAGTCCTCCTACATACCATACACCTCCACATGTCACCACTTCGGCGCTAACACCCACCGTCCATATTGAATACATGCTAGGGCTGTCTCATACAGGACTGGTGTATTGGTATTAGCGGGGGTATTTTTACGACATGTCGGCGGGTCTTCTGGTAGATCAGTAAAGTCTGATTTAATGAAATTCAAATCCTTAAACTGTTCCCTGCCCCAGCCGGGATTCGAACCTGGGTCCATTAGGACTGCAGGCCACCTCTTTACCGATTGAGCGGATATGGAGATTGATAGATAGGTAAAGAGATAGAGATTTGGATAAGAAGATGAAGAGGCAGACAGGGAGGTGGACAGATAATTGGAATGACAGATGGACATAGATATAGGTAGGTAGATAGATAGATGGATTGATAGATAGGTAGGTAGTTACAATGGTCCTAACTAGAGGAATTATTAAGTAGACGGATAAATGATTACTTAGGTGGATAGAAAGACTGATAAGTAGTTGAGTCAGTATACCAATATTAGGTGGATAGAGAGAATGATAGGTAAGTGGATAGAAAGGTTGATTTGAGGTGTATAGGAAGGTGGATAGTGAGGCATATAGAGAGATGGATAGATAGGTGGACCGGGAGGTGGGTAGATAAGTGGATAGAGAGATGGATAGGGTAACTGGGTGGATAGATAAGTGGATAAGGAGAAGGATAATTTCATGATTAGGAAGAAGGTAGTTAGGTAAACAAGGAGTTGTATCGACCATGAGAGGGTTGAAACTGTGGCGAAATGGAAATGAAAAACTGTAGAGGAGAAAAAGGTATTCAGACAACTCTGCCCAGGTGATTGAACACAACAGCCTTGACCATTCACCATCATACCTTGGCAAGGGTAGGGAAAACACACCTGCTAAGAAAGTTCAAGGCTCTGTGTATGTGTGTATGTGTGTGTGTGTGTTTAGCTGTTTTTACCTAGTTTAGTATATATATATATATATATATATATATATATATATATATATATATATATATATATATATATATATATATAAAATACATTAATTTATTTATTTATTTAATTTCTGTATATTTATGGAACTTTGGGGGATGAAGTACGTGAAAGGGTACAGCAGGGAAGGAAGGTTGTTGGCACACTGAAAGCAGTGATGAGAAATAGGGAGGTGAGTATGGAAGTTAAGAAGTCACTGCATGATGGTATTGTGATCCCTACCCTGACGTATGGAAGCGAGGCGTGGACCTTGCAAGAGGGGAACAAGTCAAGAGTGAGAGCAGTGGAAATGAGTTACTTGAGAGGAGCATGTGGAGTGACATGGAGGGACAGGTTGACGAATGAAGAAGTGAAGGAACGTTGTGGGGTAGATGTGGATGTGGTTGAAAAGATTAGGAGAAATACACTGAGGTGGTTTGGACATGTGGAGAGGATGGAGAATGAAAGACTGACTAAGAGGGTGTATGTAGGTGAGGTGGAGGGAGGGAGAGGGAGGGGTAGACCGAGGATGAGGTGGAGGGATGGAGTTGAGAGGTATATGAGGGAGGGGGGGGTGAGTTGGGGGGAGGGGAGTCAAATGGTGGGTGACAGAGTGACTTGGAGGCGTTTTGTCTGCGGCCACCCTTTGCGGGATTAGGGCGTCGGGCTATAGATGTATGTATCATGACCACCACACGATTTCATAAATCATAGCAGAAACCTGTTTTACTAAAGATGTTTGGAACAGTTTGGGTGTACCCATTCAGCATTAGAACTTTTTTTTTTTTTTTTTCATTTTGTTCTACATATTGACAGATTTTTCTTTTGGCAATTAAGTGACCCCCTCATTGTGCAGAAGTCACTTGAAGCAATAAACAAAACCTCCAGTTCGAAATGTCTCTCCAAAGCTGGATGAAATCGTCTGGAGAAACACGTTGTCACGGGGTATTTCAAATGTTGCAATAATAAAGGATAATTTTCAATAATACTAAGAGCAGGACAATGAATTGTCTTGCTAAAAATCAAGCAATGATTACTTTATTCTGGCTTGCTTCGCCGATTCTCTAAGGACGAGAATTTATAAACTTTCTCAACAGTACACAGCAGAGACTAATTCCTCACAATTGCTGTTTGTTGGTACTGTTAGCCTCTGGAGAAAGTGACTTCACCCCTGACAATCAATAACTGATGCTATTAATGATAACAGATTCTTGCTGATGCATTAACTCCTGGTTGCACAACAGATTTTAGTTAATAAAATGGACTGGCCTAAGTACCAGTTATGAATAGCAAAGCGTTTATGCAAGCTAGGAGCTGCA
This sequence comes from Coenobita brevimanus, assembly GCF_032717465.1. NCBI lineage: Eukaryota > Metazoa > Arthropoda > Malacostraca > Decapoda > Coenobitidae > Coenobita > Coenobita brevimanus. The sequence goes on from NC_137010.1 coordinate 48,766,520, forward strand.
ACTAGAATAAGCTTAATATGGAAAATAAAACACGCGTTTACATTACATTAAGCTCGAGAAAAAGAACTGTTAAATTTATTGATTACAAAGAAATAAATTTACGTCACATTTCAAAATGAATTCAAAGTAAGGAGATCGCACTCACTCGCTCACTCAAAAGCTAACTCTTAAACCTAGGAAAATACGAAAAGAAAATACTGGTCAGAAAAGTGGACAAAGCGGATGACTGGGCATTGTTACTGGAAGGACACTGCACTCGCTAAGTCTCTCGCCGATTCACCGTCTAGGTGGAAATTCAGGAACTGGACAACGGTGGCACTGTTACGCTCTGGGCTCAACCTGCATTCACGGTGCTCAAACCTCGACTGACTTCAAATCGTGGGGAAGAGGCAAGTGTTGTGGCCGCATTGCTAACGGCTAGAATGAGCGAAACACGCCCATAATAAATCGCTCAGCGGAAGTTCTAATGTCTCGCACAAAGACGATCATTTATGACACATTGAAAAATTGCCTGAAAAACACTCCCGACCGGGTGAATACATAACGGTTAAACTGAGCGATAAACACTGGGATTCCCGTAGAGCTCGCGGCCTCCCACTAACGTTGATGTGGCTGAATCGGTAGAGAGGCGGCCTGCAGTCCTGATGGACCCAGGTTCGAATCCCGGCTGGGGCAGGGAACAGTTTAAGGATTTGAATTTCATAAAAGCAGACTTTCCTGATCTACCAGATGACCCGCCGACATGTCATAAAAGTACCCCCGCTAATACCAATACACCAGTCCTGTATGAGACAGCCCTAGCATGTATTCAATATGGACGGTGGGTGTTAGCGCCGAAGTGGTGACATGTGGAGGTGTAGGAGGACTACTGGGCCTTGGGATTGCTACTGCCCCCGAGATATAGGCCTTGAAGCCTTTGCCCAGAGTCGGACACATTAAAAAAAAAAAAAAATTACTTACTCGCGCCGACTCGTGACACACGTCATCGTAATGATGAGGTTGACTAGAAAATTTAGACACGTTCAGCCCCAGGGGGGATCATTAGCTGCAGTGCGTTCATTATTTTTTACCCTTCAAGAATATGTTTCAGACAGAGGATAAATCTTCGTGCAGTACAAGACAGGAGGTGTGACAGTGTGAGGTGTGGTTATGAGATGTGTGTGTGTGTGTGTGTGTGTGTGTGTGTGTGTGTGTGTGTGTGTGTGTGTGTGTGTGTGTGTGTGTGTGTGTGTGTGTGTGTGTGTGTGTGTGTGTGTGTGTGTGTGTGTGTGTGTGTGTGTGTGAGAGAGAGAGAGAGAGAGAGAGAGAGAGATTCTGTCTTGCGGTAATGTAAATTGTTGTAATGTAAGGTGTGGTAATGTGTGATGTGGTGTATGAGGGATGGCAGTGTGAAGAGTGGGTGTAAGGTGTGTGTGAGGACTGAGGTACGAATATGCCGTACAGGACACTATGTAATTGATTTAGCCATTGCCACTTTTAAAGTATCTTTGCAATAATTAATTTCTTTTCTACCGCATGAAAATTGTATAGGGAAAATATCCACTTCATTAGTCTTATCACTACGATGACGTAATTTATTATGTTGAATAGTTTTATAAAGACAGTACTGTATGTGACCCTTCAAGTTCGAAATATGTCTCCATATCTCAATAAACTGTTTGTAATACCAAGAGTATTATATAAAGTCTTCATTGTACTGGAAGCGTCGAGGTAAAAACAAGGGGTGGTTAAATCTGCTCATGGGTCAAATATGCAAAGACAAGAAACACTCTGCCTTCCACTGCCTTGCTAATGGTTAAGACAGCAGTTATTGATCTTTATTGGCTGTGACGCATAATCTGACACCAGAAGTACCTCGCAGTCATCTGCCTTGTGATAAAGCTGAGCAATGACGCAGGGTGTTAATAAAGTCCCTGTGCCATGAAATCTACCGCAGCATTCCCACATCACACCATCACACACAGACACTAGTCACACTGCAAAACCTAGCACTGTCACACTTCACTGTTAAACTTGAGGCTGACACTGTCAGAGGTCTCGCTGTCACACTTCAAATTCTTACACTGCTACACCTCACACTGCCGCATTGTAGACTGCCACACCGTAAATTTATACTTCTTACATTGCCACATTACACTCAACCACACCACAAACTGTAACTTTTTAAATTGTCATATCCCAAGTCTACAGCTCAGCTCTGCAACAGCTCACACAGCAATACTCACATTGCTACACCTCACACGGTGCGTAAGAATTCCGAATCGGAGCGACATTACTGAAACGGAGCGAGATTTCCGAATCGGAGCTAGACTTTGAAACGGGTGGGGCTGTGACTACATGTATTTAGGTCCTATGTGTTATTTAACTTGTTTATGTGTGTGCTTGTTTGCATTGTGATTCATTTCTCGCTATTTACTGTCATGCGCTGTATTCATTCAACAAATAAAATACATTTCTCTGTTGCATATGATATTATATATATATATATATATATATATATATATATATATATATATATATATATATATATATATATATATATATATATATATATATATATATATATATATATATATATATTGGCACAGACAGTATTTTGTTCATTCTATGATTTCAGTTTCTTTGAAGTCGTCGTTGTGCGCTCTGTACGTTTTCTTTTAGCCTGATGGGGTGTCTTCCCAGCCGACGGAGTTTTGGGTATGGTGAGAAGTCCATCGCTAGATGTCACTTGGCTCCCATTCGTTCGTATTATCACAGCCGAATGATACCTTCAGCAGCAACGGGTCGAATGGGGTGTAGTTGAAATGCGTGTTGTATATATATATCTGCTGATCTCACTGATCAGTGGGGGGACTTTGATGCATGGTCGCGGAGTGATCAGACGTGTTTCTCTGGCTCTCCTCTAGCTGCAGGGTTGCCTCACCGGCCTTAGCTTTTTGTCTTCCTCGCCACTAGGGCGTTTTTCAATAAAGTTAGGTTAGCTAGTACTAATTCTCCTCCCAGCCCTTTAGAGATATAGTAAGTGTCTATATCTGTTTCCTGAGATTGCCTTTGCTTACTCACCTCTGGAGTGTACCCCCCACTGATCGCTCTGGGGTGTGAGGTATACACGGGCGCGTCCTCCCGAGAGTGGTTTGAGAGGGTAATCTCAGACTAGGTGTTTTTTCCCCGGGCAATTTATCCCTTGGTTGTTTTTCTCTTTCTTCCCACTTCCCCCTTACGGGGGAAGTGGTAGCTATGATGGACCCTCCTACTGCCTCCTCCCCCTTCAGGGGGGGAGGTAGTCCTGACGACACTCCGACCGTTACTGACCGGCCCCAGACTGACGGACGCCAGACTCGTTCCCCGCTTGACATCCCTGTAAATAACGCGACCTTTGTAACTCTTCATGCGCTAGGTTCTACTCCCCTGTCCAGACTCAATCCCTTCATTGTCAAGAAGGTGATTGACCACTGTGCGGGAGAGGTGGAACAAGTTAAAAAACTTGGAAATGGAGACCTCCTAGTAAAGACATTCAATTCTGCTCAGGTGAAAGACTTGCTAAAGCTGCGTAAGTTTCACTGTCATGATATCGAGGCCAAGATCCCAACATCCATGAATTCCTGCAAGGGTGTTATCACTTGCAGGGATCTCATGGTGATGAGTGAGGAAGAAATCATACAGGAACTTGCTCATCAGGATGTAATTGATGCCAAATTCATCACTCGTTATCAGGAAGGTGTAAGGACGAAGACAGCCACAGTTATCCTCACTTTTGGCAAAGTTTTGCTACCTACAAATGTCAAAGTAGGATATGAAATTGTAAATGTAAGACCGTACATCCCGAATCCCCTTCGTTGTTTAAAATGTCAGCTCTATGGACATCATGAAAAGGCTTGTCGGGCTTCCAACATCGTGTGTGGCAAGTGTGCGGCTGTAGGTCACTCTGCTGACAACTGTACATCCGAGACTGAGTGCTGCTTTCACTGTAAGGATGCTCACTCCACTTCCTCGAGGGTTTGTCCCAAGTGGAAGGAGGAGAAAGAGGTCTGCACAGTGAAAGCGACTGAGGGCATATCCTTTTACGATGCTAGGAAGAAGGTGAAGGAGTTGCATGCAACTCCCAAGCCTAATGTCTCCTATGCATCGGCGGTTGTGTCCTGTCCCGTGATGTGCACTGTGGAGACACAGACTGACCTTACCTTCGCTCCACATGCCACATGCCCTACCTCTAAGTCTAGACCCCCTGTACGTTCCAACTCTCTTACAGACATCCCTGTCGCCACTTCTTACTCTCAGGCTGCCGCTGCTCCTTCGCAGTCGGTGCGGCAAAAATCGAAGCCCGACAAGTCTGATAAGATTAATCTGACCACCCTCACAAAACAGTCTCGTCCTCACGTTCTTCCAGTTCCCACTCCAGCGAGGGAGAGGAAGGTTAGCTCTTCCTCGGGGGAGTCTGGGAACCTCTTAATTGACGATAATATGGAGGTTTCCATGAACAAGCACCGGGATAGGTCCCCCGGTAGTCGCTCGCCTTCTGGTGGGCGACAAAAAAAGACGAAGCACACTGGCCCCCAACGAAAATCTTAAACCGCCGCATTCACTGTACTACAGTGGAATTGTAGAAGTATTGGGAATAAGTTACACAATATAGCAATCTTGCTTTCTATACATAGGCCAGATGTTGTTTGTTTACAGGAGACGCGCCTGGAGGATCACCCTGATCCTCCACAGTTCAAACACTACCACTCGTATAGAAGATATGAAGGTCACGGAGTAGCCATATACACACATAAATCACACCCACAAACGGAAGTGATTCTAAATTCTACTCTGGAAGCTGTCGCGTGCAGAGTAAAATTTAATAACACGTATCTGTCTATTTGCTCTCTGTACTGTCCTCCACATGGCCCCATTGATAGTGATGCTTTAAATGCACTAGTTGAACATCTCCCTGGGAATAAGTTAGTGTTGGGCGATTTTAACGCCCATCACTATCAATGGGGTAGCTTGAGGATCGATGGTCGTGGGGAGCAAGTAGCCGACCTAATACTACAGTCCAACCTCTGTCTTCTGAACGATGGTAGAGCGACTCGTGTAGATGATCGTACTGGTAACTTTTCGGCCATTGACTTATCTTTGGCCTCCCTGGTATACATCAAGATCTCTCATGGGACCCTTACGACGACTCCTTGGGAAGTGATCATTTACCCATCTGTCTTTCTTATACACGCGACATCATTTCGGACCCTCCACCTCCAAAATTTAACTATAAGAAAGCAGATTGGGGATCCTTCTCAAGGATCGCCAATTTAGATATATCTGGGGAGACCATAGATGTTAAGGTCGAAAATATAACTACTTCCATATTACACGCAGCTGAGGCTGCTATTCCCAAGACTTCTACAGTTCATGCGAAGCATAGAGCACATTGGTGGACGCCGGATTGCTGACAAGCATTAAGAAAACGCAATAGGAGATACAGGATTTTTGATAGTCAGCCCACTGAGAAAAATTTTATTGCATACAAACAGGCACGGGCTGAGGCAAGGAGAATAATAAGAAGGGCCAAACGTGACTCCTGGCGGTCCTTTGTGTCCACGGTGACTCGTACGACACCATTACGTAAAGTCTGGTCCACCATAAGAATATTAAATAATAAACGCCCATACTTCCCTGTCACCACCTTGCAGGTTAATAATAACATCTATGACGAGCCCGTGGACGTTGCTAACATCCTCGCCAGGAGTTTTTCTCATGTAAGTAGCTCAGCCAATTATGACCCGCGTTTCCAACTTCATAAACGCACGGCTGAGCTACAGATATTAGACTTTGCCACAGAAGACGTAAACTCCCCGTACAACCAAGAGTTTACGCTAGATGAACTGCTCCTTGCCCTTAAATCCTGTAAAGACACCAGCCCAGGACCAGACACCATCACGTACGGTATGATCCAGCATCTTAATCAGGACAACCTGATTAAGATGTTAGCATTGTACAATGAGATTTGGGCGTCTCGAACGTTCCCAAACTCATGGCACTTTGCGCACGTCATACCGATACCCAAAGAGGCTGGTCGTCTTATGAATCCCACTTCATTTCGTCCTATTGTGTTGACTTCTTGTCTATGTAAGGTCATGGAACGTATGGTTAACAATAGGCTTCTTTTTGTTTTAGAGTCGAAGAATTTGTTAAAGGATCAACAATGTGGCTTCCGTAAATACAGAAGTTCACTAGATCATTTAATGAATTTGGAGCATTGTATTGCAGAGGCATTTGCCAATAAAGAATTCATGATAGGGGTGTTCCTGGACATCCATAAAGCCTATGACATGACATGGCGACACGGTATATTAATGAAGCTCTATGCTTATGGTTTAAGAGGAAATTTGCCTGTTTTTATTTCAAATTTCTTAAGGGACAGAACTTTCTCTGTCAAATTGCCCCGTAACGTAACATCGGATATATTTATCCAGGAAAACGGGGTGCCACAGGGAAGTGTGCTTAGTCCTACTTTATTTAGTATTATGATCAATGATATTCTGTCATCAGCTCCCATCCCGAGGAATCTTAAATACTCGCTCTACGCTGACGATTGTGCAATATGGCACTCTTCCCGTAATGCACAATTTTCGGCTGGGCGGATTCAAGCAGCCCTTGACTCCGTCCACCAATGGGCCTTGCAGTGGGGATTTAAGTTTTCCGTACGTAAGTGTGCCGCTATAGTTTTCACTAATCGTAACGTACCTAATTTGTGCTTAACTTTGGATAATCAGGCGGTACCTTTTCAAAATTCTGTAAAATTTTTAGGAATACATTTTGATCGTAGAATGAATTTTAAACTTCACGTTAATACTTTGCTTGCTCGTTGTGATAAACCGTTAAATGTCCTCAAGTACCTAGCGGGTACTACCTGGGGTGCCGACAGAAAATCTTTATTAATGGTGTATAAGTCCCTTATTCGATCAAAGCTAGACTATGGCGCACAGGTGTATGGCTCGGCATCTGATGCCACGCTGAAAGGATTGGATGTGTTACAGAATAAATGCTTGCGAATGTGTCTTGGAGCTGTCCGGTGTACCCGTGTAGCTCGTATGGAAGTGGAGGCGAATGTGCCTCCCCTCCGTATTCGCCGTGACCACCTGGCATTTTCGTATGGACTACGAACATTAAGGAAAAGCAATATCGGCAATGTGGCCTGTACCCCCCTGCGTCAATACCACCACCTTCTGCGGGGGGTGCGTATGCCACTTGCCACTCGCCTCCACTTACTGACTCAGGAGCTTGATGTGGACCCCAGTGACTGTGACAAGTTGGTGCTTAAAAATATAGCGCCTTGGGAGCCACCCGGCTTTACAGTCGATGTTACATGGCTCCCAGCACCAAAGGCCAAGGCGCCGGAGGCGGAGGTCCACCACTTGTTTCGTAAGATCATTGTTCGTCACTTGGGGTCCCATCAATTGTACACCGACGGCTCCAAGTCGAGTGAATGTGTGGGTGCAAGTGTGTGGTCGACTGAATGTGCCCTCAGGTATCGGTTGCCGACTCATACATCTGTGTTTACTTCAGAACTTTTTGCTATTGACAAAGCCATAGACTATGCTCTCAATTCTAGACACGACTCATTTGTCATATTTTCAGATTCAAAATCAGCCCTTCAGGCAATTGCATCTTGCACTACGGACTCTCACGAGATCCAGGGCCGCATCGTTAATAAGTTGCATTCATGCAACAAGTCATTCACGCTGATCTGGGTGCCTGGTCATTGTCGTATCTATGGCAATGAGCAGGCTGACTTACTTGCAAAGTCGGCTGTAGAGCTCGAGGAGACTTGGGACGTTCCTCGTGATCTACGGTCGAGTCTATCTCTCGGAAAGAAATCAATAAATCTTCTGTGGCAAGGTCAGTGGACCAGACTAAATATTCCAACTTGTAAGCCGTACCTGGGCGACTGGGACACTGCCAACCGTCCAAGTCGCCTAGAAGAAAAAGTGTTGGCACGGCTACGGCTGAATGCCACCATTGTAACCCACATAAAACCATATATGGAAAGACGCTTCCCACCGCACTGTGACATCTGTAATGCGGTGTTATCTATCAGTCATATCATCCTGCGCTGTCGGCGATTTATTCGTGAACGCGCTTCACTTATAAATTACTGCGGCGCAGTAGACGTCCCTTTCACCCTTTCCACCATCCTGGGTGATGGGGACATTGTTATGACTGATAAATTGATGGCTTTCTTGAGAGAGACCGGACTGATCAGAGTGATGTGACTTTTTTACTGTGTGGTTATGGTTTTTATGAAAAGTAAATATGTATATATTGTAATATTAATTAGGGTTGACAGTTGACATATTTTAAATAGTTCCTCCTCCCACCGATCTATTTCTAATATAGATGTCCCCTACATTAAGCCAAGTTCCTTGCCTGACAGTCACCAGCTGATGAGTGCAAGTGTGCAATATAGGAAGGTATTGGGCACTTGCAGTCGATGGTAGTCTGCTGGGCGAGGTTCTTCAATTTTTGTACAAATTATGTAAATACATTATATTATCTTGCTTAAGTTATTCTAATTAGGGACGACAGCTGACGTATATGGAAATGTTCCTGACTCGTCTGGTTCCCTTTCATATATTGATGTCCCCTATATTAGGTTGTGCCTCGACTGACAGTCATCAGGTGATGAGTGCAGGTATGTAATGTAGAAAAGCATTACATATCTGCAGTCGATGGTGTTCTCTTGGTCGAGGCTTTTTGAATATTAGTGTAGGCCTAGTTATTTGTCTCTTAGGATTTAGTATAGGTTAGCGATTTGTCTGTTAGGTGGTTAGTTTTAGGGTCTTTAAATTAGGTATTTTTTTTTTTATAAGTAATATAAGGTTTAAAATATAAAAAATAAATAAAAATAATAAAAATAAAACTACAAAAAAATAATAAAATAAAAATTATTATATATATATGTACGTGTGCATGAAAGTGTGTATGTTCATCTGCATGGATGTGTGTATGTATGTATGTATATATATATGTTTGTATATATATGTATATATGTCAATATATATACATATATATATATTTGCCTTAATGACCAGAGGCTCCGGCCTCAATGGTCGATAGGCAAAAAAAAAAAAAAAAAAAAAAAAAAAATGATCAGTGCTCACTGATGAAAAACTCCAAATTTCACTCTTACCTATATCCCAGACTCCGTGACTGAAAATAAAAGACCAAATATGCGACGAAATTACTAAAATCCAACAAGTTAAAGCCATTACGTGATAAGGAAAATATTTGATAGATATTTCATAGCAAAAAACAGACAACAAATGGCACTAGTAGCTCCGATTCGGAATTCTTGCGTACCCCACCTCACACAGGCCAACAGCTCACACCGCCATACCTCACTCTGCCATACCGGTACCACAAACACTGACAGCTTAAGGATACACAGCCTTCAGTTACCCCCTTCACTATAAGAAATCGGCGGTGGCAAGAAGAAAGTACAGAAGGCGTCGTCGCTTTATCAATTAATTATATTCATTGTTCTTGTCGTCTCCCTACTACGTTATTCACGTTATGAGTGACTCCGAATTGGAGAGGTTAGAACTGAAATCCTTCGTTATCAGACACAACTATGGGACTTTACTGGGCGAAATAAAGTCTGGTAGTGACAAAAATACACGAAAAAGATCACAGTACTGAAGAGGTAAAAATCTCCCGGAATCAGGAACCACTGGTAATATGATGAGATTTGGGAAATGAGAGAGAGACAGACAGACAGAGAGGAAACTGGACTAGGCTATGAGAGAGAGAGAGAGAGAGAGAGAGAGAGAGAGTCAGTGACCGATGCGTTCACTTTCTCCTGACCTCACTCTACATTGTAATAACCCTTCGCAACCGCAACCGTACCTTTCACCCCTCCCCTCCCCAAACAACACTGAGTTATCGCCTCTTTATAAACGATACCAAGTGATGCGTGTGAAGTATGAACGAGGCCAGTGAAATAGATGGTAAGCTTTGAAATTAAGAGATACCAGTTTTGCAGTTGTAGTTGGTCATGAGGTGACTGGTTGTGTTCTTGGTTAGGTGCGTTAGGTACGAGAACGGACTCTCTCTCTCTCTCTCTCTCTCTCTCTCTCTCTCTCTCTCTCTCTCTCTGTCTCTCTCTCTCTCTCTCTCTCTCTCTCTCTCTCTCACTCTCTCTCTCTCTCTCTCTCTCTCTCTCTCTCTCTCTCTCTCTCTCTCTCTCTCTCTCTCTCTCTCTCTCTCTCTCTCTCTCTCTCTCTCTCTCTCTCTCTCTAGTATAGTACGATACATATTCAAATTGTCTTACAGTACGTTGAGACACATAAATACTTATTCACGCTTCACACATCTGTATTTAGACACACATTCACCCGTATATCCACTTGGGTACATTTACCTGCGTCATGCTGTAGTCGATTTTTTTTTTTTTTCACCTGACAAATATCTCCAGCCTGTTTCGGTTCTGTTGATAACGATGTGTAGTCAGACTGGGGGCTCCTTCCTGCCTCATAACTAATGCTTATTGAAGTTCATGCAGCCGTGATAGTATTCAGGTTATATTAGTCGCCCAGTTCCGGCAGATGATAACACACCGACTATACCTTGCTTACACGCAGGCTGAAGCAGAAGCACATACACCTAAGACTGTATTTTCATCCGTTATAATTTTTTGTCATCCTTCCATAGCGATTCAGCTTGATTATTGCATCATTATTGCATCGTCTGTTGCGTATGTCTTGTTATTATAGATACAGTTGGCATAGCTACAATAAATGAATCTCAGCGTGCCAGATTTAGAAGTTATTTGGTAAGAAAGAGATGCTAGAAAGTTTCATAACACAACGAGAACAAGCCTCTTTATACAAACGCACTAATAAGTTTATCCCTTTCATTACCAGACGTCTCTCCAAGCTGAATACAGTACAACCGTCTGGAAATGCAAGAACAGTATATGAATGACATACCGATACTGTAGCGATTAAACATGACTGAACTTCATCAGCCACAGGCAAGCATTTCATTGCACTCTAATAACATCATCATCATCATCATCATCATCAGTATCATCATTATCGTCATCAAAATCATTATCATTGTTGCCTTATTTTCCTTTTTGTAATTTGTTTTGTCATTTTCAGGTGGCATGACTGAAGGAGGTGACAGCCAGAGAGTTGAGGATCCCACGATGAGTCTTGGAGAAAGTGACAACTCAAGCATCTTACCCAGCGACCACCACCACCCATCACCCCACCCTTCACCTGTACACACCCACCACCTTGCCCGTTCTCCCAATCCCACCTTGCCACCTTCACCTGCCTCATCTCCATCACATACTCCACACCCTGTTTATTCACTCACCTCACCTCCCTCACCTGTCTTTCTTACCTCACGCACTCCTCACCATGTTCATTCACCCACTTTGTCTCGCTCACCTCCCTCCTCTCCCTCACACACACTTCACTCTGCAGCATTATCTCATTCGTCCAACGCAGGTAATCTTCAGGATAACCTTTCGACCTCGTGTGATTTTGTGAGAGCCAGACATCACCATTGCGAGCACTCACTTAATAGTGATATGGGCAATTCCCTGAATTTAGACTCAGCTTCGTGCCTTCACCGACGATTCCAAGCTTCATCTCCCTCACCCACCCACAGCCTTCCCCCATCACCACCCATGTCACCACCATCCCTCAAGCGTGCCTCATCTACACAAGACAACTCTCCTTCACCCAGCTCAAGCCGAACCTCTTCACCTCCTCCATCTCCTTCACGTACACCTCACCTCAACCCCTCACCTGCCACAGCTCTCGTTATTTCTCCCACACCCGATCTTCATCAGAATATCTCACTTACCTCATGTCACGCATATACAGATAATCAACCTGCTTCAGATCTTGCGTCATCTGGTCCTCATAAATCATCCTTATCTACATCAGTGTTCACCTCAAACTCTCATACATGTCCAATAAACTTCCCTGGAGCCTCACCTAGACTCCTGCAGCTGCTAGAGGGTATAACAGAGCCTGGAGACTCTGGTAACTCTACTGAACCGCCTGACTGGCTGGATCGCAAACTGTTCGATCGTGGGAGGGAGTTTTACCACCGCTACCTGTTCTGCCTTAGTTTCTCTGACCTGCTGAGCCTGGTGATGATGATGTCCATAAAGCACGGCTTACAGCCACTCATATATACAGGGCGATCAGATACTCCATACAAGGCCCTCCGTCGCTACATGTCTACCTTCTTGCACTTGATCACATGGTATAAGGGTGATGTTTGGGACCCTGAAGACCCTGCTCACAAGGATATCATGTCTGTACGTAAAACTCATGCTCGGGTCGCAAGCAATATCAATAACAAGGACTATGAAAATGTTCGAGCCATGAGTGTCAGGGATAAAGGACATGAAGAACCCAGTGATCCTCTGCATCCATCCATATCTTTAGATTTTAGTGCGGCAGCAGACTCAACCCTCCCAGAATTGGATATTACGATGACCTTCTTGAATCAGTTCGATATGAGTGTAACCCAGTACACATTTATGGGTCTTATTCTGGCCCATCCAGAGAAGCTTGGCGCTGCATCTGCAACTGAGGAAGATTTTGAGGGTCTGTTACACTTCTGGCGAGGTCTTGGCTGGCTCTTGGGGATCGAGGACAAGTATAATTTCTGTGTCGGCTCTGTCAAAGAAGTGAGAGCATTGTGCATTGAATTTGAGCAACGCTTTGGCATCCCTGGCTTGGCCACGGCCGGCTGGGATTACGAACACATGGCAAGCGTCCTGATCAACGGAATTGGGTACGTCCTGCATACTATTTCCTACCCCTCTATGCTATGCTACCTCGCCTACACCATCGATGTCCCCATACCAAATGTGATGAAGCGCATCACCTTCCAACATTTAATCAGGTACTGGATGATGCGCCTGTTATTTGGGTTCATTCACCTTGTACCTCAGTCTCTTGGTCGTCTAAATCACGGGGTGACCTCACTGATGGACACGGTGAGGGACAGCAGGAGACTGAATATCTCGGCATACAGGAATGGACAGACGGACGACAGTGTAACGGAATCTAGGTGTCCTTTTAGATAATGCGCACACACACACACACACACACACACACTGTAAATGGTAAACACACTCTTTACCTTAAGTTGCAGAAGCATCATACCAAATCAGTTCTTCTTCCTGATAGTCTTTTATATTTTTCTGGTTGTTTTTGGCAGGTAAATGAACGTTCCACTTTATATTTCTCCTGCTATTGTTTTTAGTCATGATCCTTGCGCTGTATCAACTGTTTCTCAGGATCAATAGTGGACACTTCCAGCGTACGTCCCGATCGCCTATTAGTACCTCTTCCTAACCTTTCATTTTAACCTAACCTAACCTGACCTAGCAATTTATCCTAACCCAACCCAACAGTTAAACGTAACCTATCCTAACATAACCAAGATTCGAGCAAGTTTTAGCAAGTCCGCCATTACAAACGTCGATGAGACATAAGGGACACAACACACGAGGAGGAAAGAAGACAACAGAAAACAATTGTTTACCACAGTGAACATAGAAAAATAAACAAGACAAACTGGAGTAATAGCAGTTGAATTGGTAAGGTATTTCTGCGGCTGAATGTAAAACGCACATTTACCAAAAATATATGCGGTACCAGTATATATATATATATATATATATATATATATATATATATATATATATATATATATATATATATATATACATACATATATATATATATATATATATATATATATATATATATATATATATATATATATATATATACATATCTATCTATCTATCTATATATTTTGTCTTGGGAGATATACAAAAAAGTGTGCGAACTGTACCATTTAATACATAAGTCCATACACACAGGCGAATGTAGAGTACTTACCTCCAACATACGAGAACTCCACAACATATATACATAAGATGGAACTGCGTGTACACTATTTGTGTATTAGTTTGAAATTATATATATTTAGCAATTAAAGATATGCAATTAAAAATAACGTTACCTTTAAATTATTTAAGTAAAGTTTATTTAGGTAAAATATACCTAACAGTATTTTAAGGTAACGCTGGTCCATCTCATGAATGCATGTTGTGGTGTTCTTGTTTGTTGGAAGTACATTCACGTGTGTGTATGGGCTGATGTCTAAAGTGCTACGATTATTCATATATATATATATATATATATATATATATATATATATATATATATATATATATATATATATATATATATCCATCCATCCATCCATCCATCATCCAATCCTACGTTGCCCCATGAGGAGCGTAGGAGCCCGGGGCTAGGCTGTTGGTCCTGACATTTAAGATGAGTGACCAGCCTCACTCATCCCTGAGTGGCATTACGTGAGCAATGAACCCCAACCATCCCTTGGATATAAACCTTCACAGGCTCAATCCGATTGGAGCACAATAATTACCCACTAAACCACCAGGCGCCAAAATTTGGTTATATGGTTGCCACCCAGCGTAGTAAAGGTTTCTTGGTGTACGGGAAACCATTTGGCTTGTCACTCAGTGTAGAGTCACCCACGGGCAGAAGGAAGAGGAAAGAATGAAGGAATGAAAGACAGAAGAGGGAGTGTGAAGTCACCCGCAGGCAGAAAGACGAGGAGAGAATGAAGGATGGAAGGAAAGAAGGATGGAGGAGAGGACAGGGCAGACACCCGAGAGTAGCACTACATTGAGTGAGTGGATGGTGAGCGTCCGCACCTACCACAAAATATATATATATATATATATATATATATATATATATATATATATATATATATATATATATATATATATATATATATATATATAATGGTACCTTTACCATACATGAAAAAAATACACAAACTACATTCACACAACATACCACCAACATTAAAGCGAAATCTTGTGACATTAAAGTCATCCTCGTACATTACCAGGATAAAAAATGTGTGTTACTCTGTTTCATCACTGTTATTGCCTGACGAGATAGTGTTATGGAACGGCCTGAGACAGACAGACAGTCTACATCATCTTACCGCGGAGGTATCCCCTAAGATGAAGAAAGTCGGTTGTTGGTAGCAAGACACACACACACACACACACACACACACACACACACACACACACACACACACACACACACACACACACACACACACACACACACACACACACACACACACACACACACACACACACACACACACACACACACACACACACACAAAAGGAAGCCACTGAATTGAATATGCTAAGTAAAATGCTTCACAACAATGGCGTCTGACACTTTGCATTAGCCAGACGATTTTACTTTACTTGGGTTGTCTCTCGAATACCCAGTAAAATCGTCTGGCGGTACCAAAAACATTATCTACGCTTTGAAAAGCTGAAAATATCGTGAACATAGAACGCAGGCATAACTCACGCAGCATGTAATTTACACAGTTCAGGCAAAGGACCTATTTTGTTTTATTCTTGCTACTGCAGATGCCATTAGCCACCTTCGGGGCGACTTTTGAAGTGGAGGGAGTACGTGTAGAGTTCAGTAAACGTTTCACTGCTAGACATCATTACGAAGTTGAAGAAAGCTGTCTGGAGGCAACAAGAACAAACTAATATTCAATCTTGTTTTTATAGCCACACCATTCCCTTGAGTTGGTAACCCAGTCTGTACAATGACTATAACCAATTACTGCCACATTCAGACGAATTTATTTAGCGTGGGGCGAGGCTTTTGGAAGTGGAGGGATTAGATGTAGCCTTCGTTAACCCCTTCAGCACGAGAGGTCTTTCCTATGTTAAATAGACAAAATAAGGTTTCAGGATATAGTAAGTCTGTCTTTACGCCTGTCGTCCAGTCCTTTATTGCCCCACCGGGAGCGTAGAGGCCCGGGATTGAGATACTTGTGTGTGCAATAAACAACAACCAACCCTCGAATGTAGTCCCATTTTCGGTTAGAGCTCCTAAACCCACTAGACCACCAGGCGTTTATTTGTTCATATGGTTACCATCCATCGTAATAAGTGGTTTCCTGGGCTCTAACAAACATTTACCTTGGCACTCAGGGTAGTCACCTGAAAGTAGCAGTTCAAGTGACTGGACGCACACACACACACACACACACACACACGCACACGCACACGCGCAATGAATGGCTTACTGGAATCTGTTTCTGTCCCCTTCGCTATCTACGGAGGTTCTTCATGAGCCGGAAAGAAAACAGCCTGGAGGTGGCAGGAAGTAGATGGCGGTGTCGTCATCGGGCCCAAATGGTTAACCCCATCATTGAGGTGACTTCGCTGGTATTTTGCTGTTGCATTTACCAGACGAGTTGATTTAGCTTTATGGCCGATATCTTGTGGTGGATGGGTTGATGAGGGTTGTATCTAGCTCTCCAGCTTGAAGATTCTTTAAGGTGAAGAAAGTCGTGTGAAAGTAGCACAAGTAATTACCGTATTAAAATACGTCACCGTATCCAGTGGGTTATTCTTACCATATTTAAGGTTGTATTTGTTTATCTTTTGTAATATAAGCAGCCCTTTGAGTTACACATGTACTAATATCCTATAATACAATAAAAATATGCCTACAAATACCACTGTTGTATTCCTATTTACTCTCATGCCACTTTGATTTTCTGAACAAACTCCTGTGATGTTATGGCATAGAATACTGAAGTTCTGCCAATGACGAAAGAGGTAATAGAATCTATTATTACTCAGGCCTCTATAACTCACCCTCAACTGAATGAATTCTGTCGTTCGTTGGAATAAAGTACTAGAGTTGTTTTGACATAAGAGAGCTTACTTTCAAAGTATATAGTCTTTCTGGAAAATGCTTTGTCCTCTGACTAGAAAATACATATACTTCCTTATATTTCGATTAAAGACAGACGAATTAATTATATTCAAGGGAAACCTAGGGAACCAAGAGTGTTAAAAATAATCGCCCTTCACATTTTGAACAAAAATAGGAAATTCTTTGTATTAGTCCATCTTTCGACGGATTATCATCCAGCTTATAGATACTCACCATATAGTTAGTTACACCTAATACAGTCTCTCATTACAGACCATGTTCTTCAAAATGCCTCATTATTACCCAGCTACAGTACATCTCCGAGTATCTACGGTATCATATATATATATATATATATATATATATATATATATATATATATATATATATATATATATATATATATATATATACAATCATTCATTGCCAGACGCCATGTATCCCAAACGGGGTGGCCAAGGGCTTAGAGTTAATTGTTTTACAGGGAGGGGCACTAATCCTCCACCAACCCCACTTGACACGTAGGGAGAATGAACCAACAGCATCTGGTGTTCCCAGGCGGTCACCCATCCAAGTACTAACCAGACCCATTATATATATATATATATATATATATATATATATATATATATATATATATATATATATATATATATATATATATATGTGTGTGTGTGTGTGTGTGTGTGTGTGTGTTTATAAACAAGTATAAAGATGTATTTAAACTCCTGTGACAAACATTTAGGATTAACACATTTTACCTCTGCAGATGGAGGCGTTTTTACCAGTTACAAATTTAGTATTAGATAATACAAGTGCTCGTGGGCCATTCAGGACCCTCGCACTTGCTCCTGTGGAGGGCTCTCGCGTTTATGTGCTGTTCTAGTGTAACGTTTTCACTTGGAGTTTTCGCAGCTAACCAATTGATCGTGTTATTTGCAGTTTCGGGAATGGAACCCAGGTTGTCTGAATGCAAGTCCAGAATACTTTAGTTGTACCTGTGGGCAAGAAATTCTATGGAGATCCTATGCCGTGCGCCAGGAACGGCGTTTTTGGGACAAAATGTGATCGCTCATTAAATACAGTAAAAGTTTTTCAATCGTGATGGGACTAAGTTTTTTTCACGTCAGCGATTTTTTTGCGATTTCTGTGCCAATTTTGGTGCGATTTGAATGTGTAGTTTCGGCTGCCCAAAATACATACATACACACACACACACACACACACACACACACACACACACACACACACACGGCTAGTGGTATAGTATATTAGAATATACCCGCCTACCATAGATACAGTGAAATAAAGTATTATACAGTAATGTGTTGTTACACCGTAGGGTTTGTAGATATGTCCAGAACTACGTATAGACGGGCCAGGATTTTAATTACAGGTCGGTAAACTCTTCAGGGTTTTATTCCTTCCAAGCTCAGTTGAGGTACACTTGCAACACACTGTCTACTCTCACGCTACTCACTCACTACTACTAGCTCACTGTCCGTTCAGTGCCTAACTGACTGTCACTCACAGACTGACTGGCTACTCCATCCTTCACTGACTAACTCACTGTCTGACTCTTGTTCGTTAATATAAATATTGCTGACTCCCTGTCACTGTTCATCCATCACTGATTCCCTGACTGTTCTCTGACTGTCCGTCACTGACTCTGACTCTCAGTGTCTGTGTGGCTCTTGCTCACTGGCTCCCGTGCACAGACTCTGTCCACTACAACCTGTCTCGACCGAAGGGTCGAGAGTTCACGTCCCGCCCGGGTAGCTGCCCTGCTGGGTGAGGAAGTGCTCTCCCGTCACCTAGTGGCACCATATGATCGATCAGTGTCTAGCTTGGGGGATTCTCTTCTCCATTTGAACCACTAGAGCGGCCCAGAATATTGTAGATCCTAGGAGTGAGATCACATTTTATTGTTCGATAATGCATATCCTAGACAACTCATATTTTCCCATGCAGTAACGCACTTTTAATCAACAATAGCCTATAGAATAATAATAATGACAAGAACTATTTCTTAAGGTAGAAAGATAGAAAATCAAACTGACATGTTGACATTTGTAGAATGTTCCTCACAGCTCCAGATATAAGCCACTATCATAATCCTACCAGCATAATATTATAATCAGCATGAACATTACCTTAGCCATTTAAGCAGAGACATGTTGAATGTAACACGTGCTAAGCGCCATCTCAGAAACTTTCTAAATCGGTTAGCCAGATTCGAAGTGTGGAATTTGCCCCACTGGTCACGGTCTCATCGAAATGAGGAGTCTGAAGTGAAGGTCAGCCGTTTCAAAATGGGCTTCGCTTCTCTTAAACTGATTGATTTTCCAAATACATAATAGTATGTTTCCATTATGATTTTCTTTATACGAGTATCATGAGATGGTGAGAAATATATATTGGTGGTTGACGCATGTTGAACCCTATGTTACACCTTCCAGAAGATCCCAAAGCACTGCAGGCGACCTCGATCCGGGGAGATGCCGATTTTGGAGCAACAGTAAACATGACGTTTTTATACGCTTGACACCACACGATACAAGAACATATATTTTATGCTTAAAGTTCATTTATATTATTGCAATTACTGAACCTCATATCCGTATACTGTTAATATTTTGTTGTGTACAATCTCATTAATGACTGTTCAGTACTAGATCTTCATCTGACCGTTAATTTGTGAGAAGGAAAGAGAAACTTTATGTTCGTGTGTATGTGTGTGTGTGTGTTTATGTGTTAAGAAATGCTATTCCCTTTGTCATTAAATATTACTAACAAGGGCTTCCCCGGATTTAATAATAAAAAAGAAAAAAAATTGGAAATGTTTTACTACACTGAACGCCTTTTTTTTGACAAATTTATAATATTACTCTCCTCAAAATAATCACATTTACCAAGACCATAACATTTTTATTTTTGTTTTTTATCATTTACGAAATACTGCACTCTCCCTGACCAAACTTTTAGAAGGTATGAAAGGAGATAGTGGGAGAGAAAGGATGCAGTGGTCACCTGATGCGTCCTGTCTTGGGCGAGATCTGTTACACTTCTAATGCTACTTCATTTATACACCATTACAAAATTTTGAAGCATGTTTATTTTTACTTACCGGTTGATCCTGAAAATTTGTCGGTGGAGTTCAAGTACACCAACTACTGTACAGTATCTGTCTGACTAACAACCTAACTAACTATTTACCCAGCTTCCTATCTCTGTCAATGTCTATATATATACCAAGAGAGAGAGAGAGAGAGAATCAAAAGCTAGAAGCCTGTAAAAGCTGTTTCCTCAAAGAAAAAATAAACAAGAGAGAGTAAGTTCAAGATCCGGTCATTTCGAAATGCTCGGACACATTGCGTTTAACAGACTTAGGTCATGGGCAGCGAGAAACATAGACTAAGGAAGACAGTTCCAGAGTTGAGCTGTTGCATACCTGAAGAACTGAGAGTATTGGTTAAGTCTAGCACTAGAGAGCTGGACAGAAAAGGGGATGAGAATGTGTTGACACAAGGGTGCTTAACGCCCGCCGTAATGGAGAAAGGATGTCTGACAGATTTGGAGAGCATTCACGACTGAAATAGCGATAGAAAAGAAGTGAAGAGAAAGACGTTGAAGGGAATCTGTAAGAGAAGGTGAGTTGATGTGAAAAAATCATCTGACGCCATCCTGCTTAGAAGAGCTGTATGTGGTGATCTCTCCTCCTCACACAAACATGAAAGTTGTGCTCCTCACGGGGGCGAACCCCCCCCCCCGCATAAAGTCAATACTTGCTTGGAGGTAAAGAAGGCACAGAGACGGTTTAGTACACCTGATCTCTTGAAAGGTGATTTTGCGGAGGGGTAGAGTGATCTCTCCATGATAGATACCAAGATAATGAAACTCCAGTTACGTGTAAGAAATTATGCAGGTTTGAGTTGCATATGTTTGAGTAGTAGGATTCTTCTGCAAAAGATTATTGTGGGCTGAAAAGTGTAAGAAATTAGTTTTTGGTTCATTAAAAACAAGGTTTCATCTACCCAACCAGAGAAATGAACCAAATCAGAAATTAAGTGTGCCAAAGTCTCAAACCTTGATTATTGAAGTAACTGCTGAAATGAACGCTGTGATAAGCAAATGGAAAGGTGAAGGATGGAGTCATCAGTGTACATTTTTTTTTCTTTTTATGTGAGGAAGGAGGACCAAAGGCCGCGAGCCTGCAATTATTGTTCCTTCCAAGAGAAAAATAAAATACAAGAGAGAGAGCCAAATACAAGATCCGATCATTTCGAGATGCCTGGATACACTGCGTTTGAAAGACTGGAGATCATAGGAAGCAGGAAATACAGACAGAGGGAGACAGTTCCAGAGTTGACCTGTTGCATAAATGAAGGTCTGAGAGTAACGGTTAACTCTTTCATTAGAGAGTTGGACAGAAAAGGGATGAGAGTTTGCTGCTAGACAGGTTCTACGCCCCCGTCATAGAGGTGGAGGAATGCATGCAGACAGTTCAGAGGAGCAGTGATCATTGAAGCAGCGATAGAAAAGAGATAAAAATCTAACATTGCGACGAAGAGACAGAGGTTGAAGGGAGTCAGTATGAGGAGGAGAGTTAATGAGACGAAAAGCCTTTGACTCCACTCCATTGAGAGGAGCTGTGTGTGGGGAGCCTCCCCACACATGAGAGTTGTACTCCACACAGGGGTGGATAAAACCCCTGTATAGAGTCAACAATTGTGCAGGGGTAAAAAAGGAACAGAGTCAGTTTTGCACACATAATCTCTTGGAAGCAGATTGTACAAGAGATGTAATACGATCTTTCCAAGATAAGTCCCGGGTAAATGAAACCCCAAGCATGTTCAAGGATGATGCAGGATTAAGCTGAATATTATTAAACATTAGTGGGTATACCTGTGGAAGATTTTGTCAGGTTGATAGGTGTAAGAACTGAGTCTTTGATGCATTAAAAACAAGATTATTTTAACCCCAGCCAGAGATATGAGCCAAGTCAGACATTAGGTGTGCCATAGCCTCATCCCTTGTTTGCTGAAGTAACTGCTGAGATGGGCGTTGCGGGAACCGAATGGAAAGGTGAAGGGTGTAGTCATTAGCGTATGAGTGGATAGGGTTAGAGGTACAACTTACAAGGTCATTGATGAATAAAAGGAAGAGAGTAGGTGATAGGACAGAGCCCTGAGGAACACCACCGTTAATAGATCTAGAAGAACGATGGCCGTCTACAACAGCAGCTATAGAACGACCAGAAAGGAAGCTAGAGATGAAGGCACAGATACAAGGATAGAAACCATAAGAGAGCAGTTTGGAAATTTAAGATTTATGCCAGATTCGATCGAAACCCTTTGAGATGTCACGTGTAATGGCAAAGCTTTTGCCAAAGTCCCGAAAGGAGGATGACCAGGAGTCTGAAAGGTAGATGAGAAGGTCGCCAGTGGAGCGTCCCTGACGGAACCCATACTGACGATCTGAAAGAAGGTTGTGATAGGAGATGCTTTAAAATTTTTCTGTTAAGAACAGACTCGAAAACTTTTGAGATACAGGATGTTAAAGCAATTGGAAGATAGTTAGAGGGTTGGGAATGGTCACCCTTCTTTGGGACTGGCTGAATGAGAGCAAACTTCCAGCAATAAGAAAAGGTACAAGTTGATAGACAAAGGCGAAAGAGTTTGCCTAGGCAGGGTGTAAGCACAGAAGCACAGTTCTTGAGAACAACAGGAGGGACTCCATCAGGTCTATATGCCTTACTAGTACTGAGGCCTGTGATGGCAGGAAATACATCAGCTGAAGAAATTTAATGTCAGCCATGAGGAAGTCAGAGGGGGGGAAGTGATGGAGGAAAAGCACTGGAATCGTCCAAGGTGGAAATGAAGGAGAAAGTCTGAGAGAAAAAATCTGTTTTATCAGTAGAAGAAACAGCTACAGAGCCATCAGAGTAGAAAAGAGGAGGGAAGGATGATGAGATAAAGTTGTTAGAAAGGTTTTTGGCAAGGTGCCAGAAAGAGCGGGAAGAATTTGAGTTGGAGAGTTGAGGGCATTTAGTACGGATGAAATTATTTTTAGCAGAGCGAAGAACAGACTTAGCACGATTCTGGGCAGAAACGTATACAAGACGTGAATCAGGGATGGGTTGGCTCAGGTACCTTTTATAGGCCCTCTCCTTGTTGCGAACAGCCCTAGAACAAGCGTGATTAAACCAAGGCTTTCTTGCATTAGTCAAAGGATATGAGAAAGAAATGGATGCTTCCATGTCTGAGAGAATAACCTCCGTAATGAGCAAAGCACACTCAGATGGCTCCCGGCCATGGAAGCAATAATCAGTGTTAGCAGTGAAGCTGAGGTCATTGATGAAAAGAGAGAGGGTTGGTGATTTGACAGAACCCTGAGGAACACCACTACTCTAAGAGAACATTGGCTGTCTATAACAGCAGCTATAGAACGACCTGAGAGGAAGCTAGAGGTGAAGGCACAGATATAACAGAAACCACAAGAGGGCTGTTTGGAGATTAAAGATCTATGACAGACATGGTGGAAGCCTTTGTGATGTTGAATACAATAGCAAAGTTTTCGTCAAAGTTCAGAAAGGAGAATAACCAAGAGTCTTAATGGAATGTGAGATCACCTGTGGAGCGACCCTGCGGAACACATACTAGTGATCGGAAAAAAGATCATAATAGGAAAGATGTCTTATTTTTGTTATGAACAGATTCGAAGACAGGGTTTTAAAGCAATTGGGCGATAGTTATAAGGTTGGGAACGGTCACCCGTCATCTGGAAAGGCTGAATGAAATCGAATTAGTTAAATAATCATCTCTCGGCGTCAATGCGCCAACTCCTGGGACACCTTGTATATAGGCCAGGAGCAGTAGCTCAAATTAGAAGGGAACCAGGAAACAAAAGCTAGAAAGCTGATTTTTTTTTCAGGAGAGCCACTTAGAAGCATGTTAAGTTGAAATCCACAAACATTCTAAACATTGCACATGAGCTATCAGTGTGGGACAAAAATCCAAGATGGCCACCAACAACGTGGGAAGCTTATATAGCTATGGAACCAGAAGTCACAGATGGTCATGTAATACCTCTTTTTATGGATTTGGGCCTTGGGGGTATAAGAAAACCATTTTTACCATTATTTCAATTATTTATCGACGTATGTTCAAGGTATGATCAAGGTAATGTACTATTTTAAACAAAATGGTAAATTCAACACATTTCATGTCAACAACCAATGCTAACTTTGCCAGCAGCAGTTACTAAGCTACTTCTAAATAAAACATTTTTTTAGTAACATAACAAGTTATGGTCACACTTATGATATGGGGACTCAGTATCTTCTCCATCAGGTGGACATGAATTAGCACAAGATTGGCCAATACACGAGGAACACATTGGTGTACGGTAGAGTCCTGCTTTCCGACATTTGCATCTCTTGCCACACATTTGGTTACACCCACATGACACAATGAGAAGAACATGCTCTGTTGCTACTGATCTGTCACTCAAAATGGGATTGAGCATTCCACCTAGAAGCTCTCAACCCCTGCCAGTAGGATTTAGAATTAGATCCTCAACATTGCCCAACCACTCCTGAATTGCAAAGTAGGCTCAATATGAGTGGTGCTTTGCAGCTGAGGATGTGGGAGGTAGGCTCTGAAGTAGGAAGCTGCTGGATACTTTGCTCATCCTCTGCATGTAGTGCACAAGTCTCAGCTGATCATGTCGGATTGGCATTGTATAACTTCAATAAAAATATTTCCCCCACTTTGGCAACTTCATCATGGCTGGCATCGCTCTTCTTAAACACATCCAACGTCCTCCAATCCTCGCTTTCCAAGACTGTCATGGCCTTATTTTTGCCAGTGCCATATAAGGCAGAGACTGTGTCACATCCGGTGATAGCGAGTGCTATCAATATGTGTTGTCAGGTGTGTGGATGCATTGCCTGCTAGATGCTGTGTATGCTATAAGCAAAGTCTATTACATTCTGCATGTAGATATTGTCCGTTATGGCCCTATCAACCAGCATGACAAGCAGATCTGTGTCCTTTGCCACAACTACAACAGGTCATGCGATGTTCCCAGCAAATGCCAATGCTGTGCTACTTATTAACCCGCCGCATGCCAGTGCCGTTTTAAAACGGTCTCATATAATTCCGTGGGCAGTGCCAGTGCCATTTTAAAACAGTCTAAAATAAAAAACTTCACTGTGACCGCATTTTTCAAGATTTGTGGAATTGGCAGGCACGTAAGGTAACTGCTCCCCTACCTTCCCCCAGGCTGTCAAGGCCATTCACTCATTCGCTCCCCCCCTCACACTCGCTCTGCCTCACTCTGCCTGTGTGCCTCACCCAGTGCGGTACATAGTGAAGGCATTTTGTTAATATTTTCATGTAAGTGTAAGTTGTAAATATTTTCTTGTAAGTGTAAGGACTATTTAAAGAAGTCAAGTTGTAAATAAGTTCTTGTAAGTGCCAGGACTGTATGTAATGAAGTCAGGTTGTACCTATCTTCAAGTAAGTGTAAGATAATGCATTCACAATAAGAAAGACATGCAAATTGTGATAGATGCTGAAGTAATAAGTAATCAGAAAAGTGTACTGAATATTGCTATACCTTCCCAGCATAAATACCTGAGTATACCCTACATAGAAAACGGCTTTCACGTACGTAGTGAGCATGAGAGAGTGGTTATACCTGTATACGAGTATGCCTGACTGAATAAAACCCATTTCCGAGCCTCGGTGAGCATTTTAACGGCGAAATTCGTTGTTTCCACATCAAAATCTTATCATTTTAGCCAAAAAAAAAAAGGGTCGAAAAATGGCGGGCACTGGGGTGACCCATAGGGCTAAAAATAGCCGGCACGTGGCGGGTTAAGTAATCAGCAATTCAACATCAGCCTGACTTTGACAGCAAACAAACCCTCCAGATGTAAGCTGGTCCTTCAGCCTACTGATTAATCGTGACTTGTTACGATTTGCTAGAATGAAGCATAGATTGCCCGTGACTGATGTGTTGAAATCAAACACTATGTCTGCAGAGACATTTGGATCAGTATGGTAGTTCTGTTCAGCTACCTTGGTTGACTGGCAAGATTTGTGTAGCCATTAAAGCAGACAGTGCATTCTTTGCTATAGATATTGATACCGTGATTCACACAGGTGTCACACACATCACCATACGTGTAGTCCACAGGCCATACCATATTTTGCAGTAAATGTCCTCCATCTACCACATAGTATGGGTTCTTAAGAGTTTCAGTGGATACTGAGACTACTGAAGCTATCAGCACCTTGGCAAGACCGTTTTTGTTGTTTTGCATATCATACCCTTGTCAAATAGTGCTGGTGGCTGTTTGCTAAACTAATGTTTAAGGTGATTCTCCATATCTGATGGGTTCTTTATCACTTATGTGAACCGCATGAAGAGTAGTGTGGGGTCCACCTCAACGTCTTTGCCACAGACAGTGACAGTACAGGCTGCATCACCAGTAGATATAACTTTGTCACTCCTTTTGAGCTTTACATCAGTGTAGTTCAGGCCAGTGATACGTGCAGGTGCCTCCTCACCTGATTTTACTGCACAACCTGCAATAGCACAAATAGATGCCACGACTCCAGTATCAATACGCCAGTCTCTCATGGTATTCACCTGTGTAGGCAAATGGCGAATGGGGTGATAGGCAATTCCAAAAGGTGAGAAAGTGTCTGCTATCACATGCAATTGTGGATTCCCGGAGGTCAGTGTGTTAGTCAACAGTCTGAGATTATAGACCACACAGAGCCTCTAGTGGAGGGGTGGGGAACCTTTCTCCTCTTAAGGGCCATTAGGACATTTTTAACATCATTCGTGGGCCATACAAAATTATCAACTTAACATCAACTGTAGCCCAGTACATTACATATATATATATATATATATATATATATATATATATATATATATATATATATATATATATATATATATATATATATATATATATATATATATGTATGGAGCCTCGGTGGTAAAGTGTGCATTTTCATACACTGAAGAACGAGGGTTCGCGCCCCACCAGTGTAATAAACTTTGGGAGCGTTCTTCTGGCCACGTACTGCTTGGCGGACATCATGGGTGCTGTAGTTGAACCAGTGTTGCATACTATAAAGTATGCTTGCACCCAGTCGGCTTGCACGGGCCGATTACACTTGGTTCACAGACTACACACACATCAAAAACCACTACAACACTACAATTACACTTACAAGCACTTCTCATCCTACATACAATCGCTACCAGACAGCCTAAGCCACTTGGTAGAGATACATTGGCTGTATCGTCTCCACTTCGATAGGGATAGGCCGGTCCTGCAGTGGACACTGAAACGGCTGATGAGATGATATATATATATATATATATTATCGTTCATGAGTTTATAAAATTGCATTTTTGAATGGCCTCGCAGGCCTGATCAAATGATCTTGCGGGCCTTACATGGCCCGGAGGCCGGACGTTCCCCACCCCTGCTCTAGTGACTCACAAACAGGAACTGTTTGTGGCAGGACATTCCATGTATGATGTAATGTAATATTCTTTGCACCATTTATGAGCCGGAACTATCAACACTTTAGACAATAGCCTTTTATCAGGTCCATTCCTCACATCACCAGTAATGTTCAGTATGCTAGGTAGGCTTCTTTCTGTGACAGTACTTCGGTCAGAGGTGACTGGCTCATCACAAAAATCACAAATATCACACTGTTCTTGTGCTGTCATCTCGATCCATTCACACTGTCTTCAATCCATCTATGCACTTCTGCTTCTACTCTTCAGGGGCGTCATTTGGGGGGGGCAGCGAGGGGCACTCGCCCCCCCCAAGCTTTCTGAGGGGGCCTCCAAATCAACTACAGTTAATGAAAAAAAAAATATATATATATATAAGGTTAACACCGTGAAATTAAAAATAATTTGTGTTTAGCCTCAAAATGTTTTGAGTGAAGTATATCGTGTGTGTGTGTAATTCACCGGATCGGTCAGGATCACTTCATGGTCGTGATGGTCAGTTTTTACCCTCCCGGAAGGGAGCTGAGAGCTCATATAGTCCGATCTAAGGGCAAGGCTGTGACCTTCACACACGCACACACCCGTCCCCTTGCTCAAGGGGGACAGTAACCACCCACTTCGTCAGTGAAACTTTTCGCAACCTGAGCGAACCGCGAACTCCCGTCCACCAGTTGGCAAGCAGGAACGTTACCACTGCACCAGTGTGTGTGTGTGTGTGTGTGTGTGTGTGTGTGTGTGTGTGTGTGTGTGTGTGTGTGTGTAATAATTGCAATAAATTAGTAGGTATATTAAAGGATGTTAACATATGTTCCCAGCCCGCTATTCAGTTAACTTCAGTATCGAGCTGCCTTTTTTATTGTATTCTGGCTATCATTAACAGCTTTTATTCATCTTAGGAAGTATGTACCTGAAGGTAGGAGTCTTAAGAGTTCATTTAGATCAGTGGTTCCCAAAGTGGCCGTTGCTTTACTAGTTCAAGAAATTAAAGCTCTACAGGCATCATCATTCTATATAATGGAAAATATATATATATATATATATATATATATAGATAGATAGATAGGTATATTGGTACAGTGGTAGAGTGTGCATTTTCGTACACTGAAGAACGAGGATTCGCGCCCCGCCAGTGTAATAAACTTTGCGAGCGTTCTTCAGGCCACATTCTGCATTGGCAGACACAAGAGGTGCTGTGGATGAACCAGTGTCGCATACTGTAAAGTATGCTTGTACCCAGTCAGCTTGCGCGGGCCGATTACACTTGATTCACAGATTACACACACATCCAAAGCCACTCCAACACAACAATTACACTTACAAGCACTTCTCACCCTACATACAATCTCTATCAGACAGCCTAAGACACTTGGTAGAGATACATTGGCTGTATCATCCCCAATTCGGTCGGGATAGGCCGGTCCTGCAGTGGACATTCAAACGGCTGATGAGATTTTATATATATATATATATATATATATATATATATATATATATATATATATATATATATATATATATATATTGTTACATAGCCTATGATTTCATCATCCTTTGTATAATTCTAACATACAGTATGCTGCATGTTTGATCACGATTCGCCTCGTGGGTTCCATAGTGACCAAGTTTCCGTGTTCTACCTCACTCCCCCCTTCTCCTCCCTTATAGTAGAGTAAGTCGTTCGTTCTGTTGTTCAGAGCAGGAGTATCAACTCTTTGTCCCCTATGGCTTCATTTGTGCGTCCTTCTTGCAAGTTGTATCAAGCTCTGCCGGCCCCTATATAATGAGCTCAGTCTCTACATTAATTGCCACTTAGATCTAGTCCTCATTTTGTTCACATCTCTGTCCTCCCCTGTACAGTTGTTATTATTTTTGTGAGTGCTCAGGAAGTCTCCAACCATCTAGCTGCTGTGTAATTTGAGTATAAGTGTCATTGCATTTTTTCTTGTACTGTATAGCATAAGGTGTTAATTCGTAGGCCTGGTAAGGTTTTTGTGATTAATGTAAAGTTTTTGATGTCAGCCATTGTTAATAATATTTTGTATCTGTAATAATATATCTTGCATTAACTGAGCATTATCCGGTTTTCTCATTTTATCAGGGCTGACTTAGATAAATTTACTCTTGCTAATTTCGTGTTAATAGAGGCTATTGCGGTTAACCATATATTTAACCTGTTTTTGCCATTACATTATCCTTACGAGTCCTGAATGTTTAGTTGTTAGTTTGAGCATTAAACTTTAACTTGTAATTTTACCTAACTCTTTTGTTTTGAACCTGGAACTTTGGGGGACAGTAGTGATTTTAGTATTATCACATGAAGTGTTCATTATCTCTCTCTGTTCCGTAACATAAATTTGGCGACCTCTTATCAGGATATTCAGGATATTATCATAAGGATATTGCTTGATATTTTGTGACTGTGATTTATTCATGATGTCTACTATTACTACTCTTGATAAAGCCAAAGATTTTTTGTCAAATGTGCAAACAGTGTGTGATGTAGAAAACAGAACAAAGAATGAACTTAAGCTTGTTGCTCAACAATTGGGAATTGCTGTTCGCTCTCATCAGTCTAAAGATCAAATTGTTGGCATGATTAATAAAAGCTTGTTTAATGTAACTCCTCCAGATGAGCAAACGCAGATTGAAATAGCTAAGTTACAGCTAGCCCTGCAGGAGGCTCGTGCTAAGAAGGCTGAGTTTCAGGCCCGTGCTAAGGAGGCTGAGTTTCAGGCTTGTGCTAAGGAGGCTGAGTTTCAGGCAAATGCTAAGGAGGCTGAGTCTCAGGCTCGTATTCAGGAGGCACAGGCACAGGCTCAGGCACAAATTGAACTAGCTAGGATTCAGGCAGACCATGAGTATCGCATGAAACAAGGTGGAACTGGATCATCTAGCTCTGACGATTTTGATGTGGCTAAAAATGTTAAACTTGTCCCTCCTTTTAATGAATCTGATTTAACAAAGTATTTTCAGTTGTTTGAGAGGGTAGCTACAGGTTTTAATTGGCCCAAAAAGTATTGGCCAGTACTCCTTCAAACTGTTCTCACCGGTAAAGCTCAAGTAACTTATGCATCTTTGCCTCAGGATCAATCTGATTGTTATGATGTAGTTAAGAGCTTGATTCTTAAGGCCTATGAGCTTGTTCCTGAAGCCTATAGAGTAAAATTTAGGACAGCTTATAAGCAATCCCATGTTGAGTATGCAAAAATCAAAGAAGATCTGTTAGAGCAGTGGTTAAATTCTAAGAATGTGGATTCTGATTTTGGTAAATTTAAGCAGATGATTTTGCTGGAGGACTTCAAAAGATGTATTAATAAAGATGTAAGCCTATATCTTGATGAGAAAAGAATAGATAATTTGTCTGATGCTGCAGTTTTAGCTGATGAATATGTTCTCACTCACAAGAGATATTCTAAAGAAAAAAGGAAAGCTGAGAGTAAGTACGTTGCCTCTACTCAGAGTACAGGTAACAGGAAAGAGAATAAAGATGATGTTTCTCAGGAAGTAAATACCAGCTTCACCTCTAGATTTCAGAAAAGTAAACGTACTTATTGTAGTAAGCTTGGTCATACTAAGGAGAAATGTTTCAGGAGACAGCGTGATGTGAACAAAAAGGAGTCTTTAAATATTCAGTCAACTGGTCTAGTGTCCGCCCTTGAGAGTTCCCAGAATTCTTTAACCGAGTTAACTGAACCTGCTTTGAGGAGTAAATTAAATTCTCATGATGAAGCTCCTCTTTTGAGCAGTAACGTGGGTGACACTCTCAAGAGTTCATGTGCTAATTTCCTGTCTGATGGTTTTGTCAGTCCTCTGGACAGTAATGACAGGAAATCAGTTAAAATATATCGTGATACAGGTGCTTGCCAATCTCTTATGCTGACCAGTGTTCTATGCTCTAATGCTAATTCCTCTGATGAAACTGTAATCTTACAAGATGTAGGGAATAATTACTTCTCTGTCCCTCTGTGCAGAGTGAATTTAGAGTCTGGTTTTGTTAATGGTTCCGTTATGGTTGGGTTGGTTGAGACACTCCCAATGTCAGGTGTAACTTTCTTACTTGGAAATGATATTGGTGGAAGTCAAGTGTGTCCAGCTCCTAAGTTGTCTAGTGAACCAGTGACTGCGACCCAGGATTGTGATGTCCCTGATGTGTTCTCTGCATGTGCTGTCACTAAGGCTAAGTCTAAAGTTACTGGTGACTTAGAGGATAATGATGATGATGATGTTATCCTAGCTGACACTTTTCTTGCTAATTTGGACCACTCACCAGATGAGGCAGTACCCCGTAGTGTTGATAATTTGTCTCTTCAAGAGTTGGTTGAGTTGCAGGTTGCTGACCCTGAGTTGAAAGGTCTAGCTAACTCTGCTTGCAGTGAGGAAGAGTCAGCTGGTGCTTCTACTTATTATTATATAAAGTCAGGAGTACTTATGAGAAAGTGGAGACCCCCAACAGCATCAGCCGACTGTGAATGGGAGGTTGTACATCAAGTTGTTATCCCTCGTGTTTGTAGGCAGGATATCATTAGAGTGGCTCGTGATTCCAGTTTGGCAGAATAAATTGAAGTGAAGAAGACTGTGGCACGCATTTTGAAACACTTCTACTGGCCAGGTATCTTCAGAGATGTTTCCTGGTATTGTAAGTCTTGTCACACCTGTCAAGTTGTGGGGAAGTGTAATCAGACCGAAAAGGTTGCACCTCTAGTTCCCATTCCTCCTTTTAAGGCGCCATTCACCCGTGTGTTGGTGGATATTGTGTGCCCTCTTCCTAAGACTTCTTCAGGATTTTCTTGTGTGTTGACCCTGATTGATATGGCTACTCGTTATCCTGAAGCCATTCCACTTAGAAATATCTCAGCAAAGAACATGGTTAAGGATATGCTAGGGTTCTTCACAAAGTTTGGTCTGCCCAAGGAGGTACAGTCAGACCGGGGAAGTAATTTCATGTCAAATGTTTTCAAGCAGTCTCTGAAAGAGTTGGGCATCACCCAGATCACGTCTTCAGCTTACCATCCCCAGACCCAAGGAGCGTTGGAGAGATATCATCAAACACTCAAATCGATGCTCAAGAAATACTGTTTGGAACATCAGAAAGACTGGGATAAAGGTCTTCCATTCGTTGTATTTGCCGCAAGAGAATCTCCAAATGAATCACTGGGCTTCTCACCCTTTGAACTACTGTTTGGCCATGAAGTAAGAGGACCCCTTAAGCTACTCAAGGAATGCTGGCTGTTGGAGGAACATGACGTCAACCTGCTGGAGTATGTGATGAAGTTCAAAGAACGGCTGTCCACTGCTTTACAGTTGGCGAGAGAGAATTTAGGAGTTGCTCAGAAGATGAAGACTTGGTATGATAAGAAGTCCAGGTTACGCCACTTTCAGCCAGGAGATCAGATTTTGATTCTGCTACCGGTGCATGGGCAACCTCTTCAAGCCAAGTATAGTGGTCCTTATTTCGTGGAGAAGAAACTCAGTGATGTGAACTATGTCATCGCCACACCAGATCGTAGAAAGAACAAGCAACTTTGTCACATCAACATGCTTAAGTTATATCACAGGCGGGACGAAAATAACCCAGTCTGCACTGTAGCTGTTCCACCCGAGTCTGCAAGTGAAGTTCTCCTATGCAGCATGAGCCTGAGTGATAGTTTGGGGAAGAATCCTGATATCATGAATGATCTCCAGACTAAGCTTTCTCATTTAGCTCCCGATGAAAGGTAGGAGTTTTCAGCATTACTGCAGGAGTACCCGCAAGTGTTCCGTGCCACTCCAGGAAGAACCACTGTGTTGATGCATGATGTCGATGTTGGAGACGCAAAGACAATTAAACTGCCCCCTTACCGTGTGAACCCAGAGAAAGTTCCTCTCATCCAGAAGGAGCTTGGCTACCTGTTGGACCACAAGATGATTGAGCCCTGTCAGAGCGAGTGGAGTTCTCCTGTCACTCTAGTCCCTAAGCCAGGCGGGTCACAGCGGCTTTGCATCGACTACAGATGTGTAAGTCAGATAACCAAAACAGACACCCTCTCCCTCGCGTGGAAGATTGCATAGACAAGATCGGAAAGGCTAGGTACATAAGTAAGTTTCATTTGTTAAAGGGATACTGGCAAGTTTTTTTTTTTTTTATGCGAGGAAGAAGGAACCAAAGGCCATGGCCCGCAGTAACAGTTCCCTCAAAGAGAAAAACAAAATACAAGAGAGAGCCAAATTCAAGATCCGATCATTTTGAGATGCCTGGACACACTGCGTTTGAAAGACTGGAGATCATAGGCAGCAGGAAATACAGATAGAGGGAGACAGTTCCAGAGCTGACCTGTTGCATAAATGAAAGACTGGGAGTAACGGTTAACACTTGCATTAGAGAGTTGGACAGAAAATGGATGAGAGTTTGCTGCCAGATGGGTGCTACGCGCCCGTCGTAGAGGTGGAGGAATGCAAGCAGACAGTTCAGAGGAGCAGTGACCATTAAAGTAGCGATAGAAAAGAGATAAAGATGCAACAGTGCGGCGAAGAGACAGAGGTTGAAGGGAGTCGATAAGAGGAGGAGAGTTAATGAGACGAAAAGCCTTTGACTCCACCCTGTTGAGAAGAGCTGTATGTGGGGAGCCTCCCCACACATGAGAGTTGTACTCCACACAGGGGCGGATAAAACCTCCATATAGAGTCAACAATTGTGCAGGGGTAAAGAAAGAGCGGAGTCGGCTTAGCACACCCAATCTCTTGGAAGCAGATTTTACAAGAGATGTAATATGGTCTTTCCAAGATAAGTCCCGAGTAAATGAAACCCCAAGCATGTTCAAGGATGATGCAGGATTAAGCTGAATATTATTAAACATTAATGGGTATACCTGTGGAAGATTTTGTCGGGTTGATAGGTGTAAGAACTGAGTCTTAGATGCATTAAAGACAAACATATTATTTTTACCCCAGTCAGCGATACGAGCCAAGTCAGACATTAGGTGTGCCATAGCCTCGTCCCTTGTTTCTTGAAGTAACTGGTGAGATGGGCATTGCAGGAACCGAATGGAAAGGTGAAGGGTGGAGTCATCAGCGTATGAGTGGATAGGGTTAGATGTATAGCTTAGATCATTGATGAATAAAAGGAAGAGAGTTGGTGATAGGACAGAGCCCTGAGGAACACCACTGTTGATAGATCTAGGAGAAGAACGATGGCCGTCTACAACAGCGGCTATAGAACGACCAGAAAGGAAGCTAGCGATGAAGGCACAGATAGAAGGATAGAAACCGTAAGAGGGCGGTTTGGAAATTAAAGATTTATGCCAGACTCGATCGAAAGCCTTTGAGATGTCAAGTGCAATGGTAAAGCTTTCGCCAAAGTCCCGAAAGGAGGATGACCAGGAGTCTGAAAGGTAGGTGAGAAGATCGCCAGTGGAGCGTCCCTGACGGAACCCATACTGACGATCGGAAAGAAGGTTGTGATAGGAAAGATGCCTTAAAATTTTTCTATTAAGAATTGACTCAAAAACTTTTGAAATACAGGACGTTAAAGCAATTGGACGATAGTTGGAGGGTTGGGAGTGGTCATCCTTCTTTGGGACTGGCTGAATGAGAGCAAACTTCCAGCAAGAAGGAAAGGTACAAGTTGACAGACAAAGGCGAAAGAGTTTGCCTAGGCAGGGTGTAAGCACAGAAGCACAGCTCTTGAGAACAACAGGAGGGACCCCATCAGGCTCATATGCCTTGTTAGTACTGAGGCCAGTGATGGCAGAAAATACATCAACTGAAGAAATTTTAATGTCAGCCATGAGGAAGTCAGAGGGGAGAAGTGATGGAGGAACAGCACCGGAATCGTCTAAGGTGGAATTGGAGGAGAAAGTCTGTGCGAAGAGATCTGCTTTATCAGTAGAAGCAATAGCTACAGAACCATCAGAGTAGAAAAGAGGAGGGAAGGATGATGAGGTAAAGTTGTTAGAAAGATTTTTGGCAAGGTGCCAGAAGGAGCGGGAAGAATTCGAGTTGGAGAGTTGAGAGCATTTAGTATGGATGAAATTATTTTTAGTAGAGCGAAGAACAGACTTAGCACGATTCCGGGCAGAAACGTAAAGATGATGTAATTCAGGGGTGGGTTGGCTCCGGTACCTTTTGTAGGCCTTCTCCTTGTTGCGGACAGCATTAGAACAAGCGTGATTAAACCAAGGCTTTCTTGCGTTAGTCAAAGGATATGAGAAAGGAATGTATGCTTTCATGCCCGAGAAAATAACCTCCGTAATGCGCAAGGCACACTCAGATGGCTCACGGCCATGGAAGCAATAATCATTCCAGGGAAAATCAAAGAAGTACTGCCTGAGGGCCTCCCAGTTCGCGGCTCCAAAATGCCACAGACGACGTTTCCCTGGAGGGTCCACAGGCCGTACCGGAGTGATAGGACAGGTTAAGGTAATAAGGTTGTGATCGGAGGAGCCCAACGGAGAGAAAAGATTAACAGAGTAAGTAGAAGGATTAGTTGTGAGGAAGAGGTCAAGTATGTTGGAGCTCTCTCCAAGGCGGTCAGGGATACGGGTAGGGTGCTGTACAAGCTGCTCTAGGTCATTAAGGATAGAAAAGATGTAGGCTTGTTCACCAGGTGGATCCGTGAAAGGAGAGGAGAGCCAAAGGTGGTGGTGAACATTGAAATCTCCAAGAATGGAGATTTCAGATAAAGGAGAAATGGACAGAATGTGTTCCATCGTAAAAGTAAGATAATCGAAGAATTTTTGATAGTCAGTAGAATTAGGGGATAAGTAAACAGCACAGATATATTTAGTCAGAGAATGACAGGAAAGCCGAAGCCAGAGTGAGGAGAATTCAGAAGAATCAAGTTCAGGAACACAAGAGCAAGATAAGTCGTTGCGTATGTATACACAACAGCCACCTTTGGCTTTGAAATGAGTATAGAGAAAGTAGGAGGATACAGAAAAGGGTTTGCTGTCGGTTGCCTCAGACAGCTGAGTCTCTGTCAGAAAAAGAAGGTGAGGTTTAGAGGAGGAGAGGTGGTGCTGAACAGAGCGAAAGTTAGATGAAAGGCCGCGAATGTTGCAGAAATGAAGAAGAAGAGAGTCAGACAGTGGTTCCAGGCACCTCGAGTCGTCACCGGGAGAGGGAGATCTCATGTTTTGTAACACTAGGAAAGACTTTTGCATGTTCTGTAATGCCGTATGGTATGAAGAATGCACCAGCGACATTTCAGAAGCTCATGAATGTTGTAACAGAGGGTTTGGCAGGATGTGTTGTTTATATTGATGATGTACTAATCTTCAGTGACAACTGGAAAGATCACCTATGCCATGTCAGTAAATTTCTTGAGCGTTTGGTTCAGGCTAATCTTGTAGCTAATTTATCAAAGTGTGAGTTTGGTCAAGCTAAAGTTCAGTACCTTGGGTACGTTATTGGTGATGGACACGTTGCATCAGCAGCAGCTAAGGTTCAGGTTATAAGTGATCTTCCCAGACCTAAAAGTAGGAAAGAGCTACAAAGATTTTTGGGAATGGTAGGTTATTACAGGAGATTTGTTCTTAACTTTTCAATTCCTGTATCACCACTTACAGACCTACTGAAAAGGGGAGTTAAATTTGTCTGGACCGATAACTGTGAATCCTCTTTCAGCAAACTTAAAGCTATCCTATTAAGTAAGCCAGTGCTCGCTACTCCAAATTTTGCTAAGCCTTTTAAGATGGCTGTTGACGCAAGTGATACAGGAGCTGGGGGTGTTTTGCTGCAAGAGGATGATCAGGGTATTGAACACCCTGTATCTTATTACAGTAAGAAGTTCACTCCACCTCAAAAGAACTACTCAACTATTGAGAAAGAGCTTTTGGCCTTGATTTTGGGTTTACAGCATTTTTCAGTTTATTTGTGTTCTGGTTTTGACCCCATAGTCATTTATACCGATCATAACCCACTGAAATTCCTTAGTAAGTTTAAAGATAAAAATCAGAGATTGACAAGATGGACTCTACTTCTTCAGCAGTATTCATTAGACATACAACATGTCAAGGGGAGAGAAAATGTTATTGCAGATTGCTTATCTAGACTTCAGACAGATTGTTTTAGAGTAATAAGAAATTTCCTTTGTAAATTTCTTTTTTCTTTGTGGGGAGGTGTTACATAGCCTATGATTTCATCATCCTTTGTATAATTCTAACGTACAGTATGCTGCTTGTTTGATCACGATTCGCCTTGTGGCTTCCATAGTGACCAAGTTTCCGTGTTCTACCTCACTCCCCCCTTCTCCTCCCTTATAGTAGAGTAAGTCGTTCGTTCTGTTGTTCAGAGCAGGAGTGTCAACTCTTTGTCCCCTATGGCTTCATTTGCGCGTCCTTCTTGTAAGTTGTATCAAGCTCTGCCGGCCCCTATGTAATGAGCTCAGTCTTTACATTAATTGCCACCTAGATCTACTCCTCATTTTGTTCACATCTCTGTCCTCCCCTGTACAGTTGTTATTATTTTTGTGAGTGCTCAGGAAGTCTCCAACCATCTAGCTGCTGTGTAATTTGAGTATAAGTGTCATTGCATTTTTTCTTGTACTGTATAGCATAAGGTGTTAATTCGTAGGCCTGGTAAGGTTTTTGTGATTAATGTAAAGTTTTTGATGTCAGCCATTGTTAATAATATTTTGTATCTGTAATAATATATCTTGCATTAACTGAGCATTATCCGGTTTTCTCATTTTATCAGGGCTGACTTAGATAAATTTACTCTTGCTAATTTCGTGTTAATAGAGGCTATTGCAGTTAACCATATATTTAATCTGTTTTTGCCATTACATCATCCTTATGAGTCCTGAATGTTTAGTTGTTAGTTTGAGCATTAAACTTTAACTTGTAATTTTACCTAACTCTTTTGTTTTGAACCTGGAACTTTGCGGGACAGTAGTGATTTTAGTATTCTCACTTGAAGTGTTCATTATCTCTCTCTGTTCCGGAAAAAAAAATATATATCTATATATCTATATATCTATCTATATATATATATATATATATATATATATATATATATATATATATATATATATATATGCAGAAACTTCACCGTGAAAATATGTATGGAAACTAACCATAGGAGAAATGAAAGGAGCGACAGTGAGTACTTTCGTATATTAAATCTTCAGACAGAGTGAGACAGAAACGTAAAGGGTAGAGGTCTTTTATGCACACACGCAGCAGGTAGTGGCACACAGAACAATGGATGACCTGAATTTTTACCTGCGGATTAACTTAGGATCATCCGCAGCAGGGAGTGGAACACAACAAAGGATGACCTTAATCTAAAAATGCACGTGACAAAGGAGGAGTGATTAGGAGGGGAGGAAAGGGGAGTGGGAGGGAGGGGGAAGGGGAAGGGGAGGAGGGAAAGGGGGAAGGGGAGAGGGGGGAGGGAGGAGGGGATAAACACTGCTGCTTAACTTAAGACCTAGAGGATTAATGCTTGGTGTGTCCCACACAGGTGTGACTACACTACAAGGAGATGACAGGGAACAATCACGTGTTAGTCTGGGGGATACTGCTTTAAAATTAATTCAGTCAACAATTTATTACACTTAAAGTGACCATAGCTCACATTTACATTCTTTTCATATGTGCCAGAAATTAGACAAGATTCTATTACCTTTCTTTCATCTAAGCTTTTTGATCTTGCTAGAATCTTGGAGCCTGTCCAGTCAATATGGTGATCACAGGATGCTTTGTGCTGAAATAAACCACTACTCTGTTGGGCTGTCCTTACACTGTATTTATGTTGTGAGATTCTAGTTTCCTAATATTTTCCAGATTGTCCTCTGTAAAATTTGTTACAGCTTTTACACGGGATTTTGTAAACAACGCCTGAATTATTGAAAGGGCTGTTCTTGATGAGGGTTTTTTTGATGGTGTTCTCATATTTGAATACTACTTGTATATTGAGTTTCCTCAGTATGTGAACAACATCAAGAAAATTTTCATGGAAGGGGAGGACAAGGGTTCTTTGAATGTTCTGGCGATCTGGCTTATTAGTTTTCCCTTCAAGGAATCGTTTCTTGGCTGTATTGTGGCACTGAGTTAGTATGCTTTGTGGATATTTTAGCTTCTTTCCAATACTCTGAATCATTTTTAGTTCATCTAAAAATTCTGGGTCTGAAATTCTATATGCTCTTAGGTACATGGATATGAACACAGATCTTTTTACATTAATATGATGGTTTGAATAGTAATGAACATATGACATAATATTTGTAGGTTTTCTGTATACCTTAGTCTTCAAAACATTTTGGTCCCTGATGACTTTTACATCCAAAAATGGCAATTCATTATCCATTTCCATCTCATGAATAAACTTAATCGATGGAACTAACGAATTTGATTGCAGGAGAAATACATCAATGGGAAGACTGTTAGGCCTGAAGCACAGGATATCATCAACATATCGGAGCCAAACTATGTTTTGCTCCTTTATGGAGGTCAGTAAATGTTTCTAAAAGTATTCCATGTAAATATTTGCCAGAACTGGGGAGAGGGGATTACCCATGGCCATACCAAATTTTTGTGTGTAAAATTTACCTTCAAAGGTAAAAGAGGAGTTCACAAAGAACAATTTAATTAGCTTGATATTCTTTTCAGAGGGAATACCATCAGTTTTACTACCCAGAATGCTTGGCAGGAAAGTTAAAACATCATCAACAGGGACATTTGTGAATAATGATTTAACATCAAAGCTGACTAATTTGTAGGGGTACATGACATTTAGAGATTTTAACTTACCAAATCCTCATTGTTTTGTACAAATGAATCAGAGATAGTGACTACAACAGGGGACAACAGTGTTACAAGCCACTTGGAGAGCTTGTATGTCGTAGAGCCTACAGAGCTTACAATTGGCCTGATGGGGTTGTTTGGCTTGTGAGTTTTAATCAAGCCATACATATATGGTGCAGATGGATTTTTTTTTTTTTTTTTTTTTTTCACAGAGAACTGTTTGATCAAGTCATCCCTTCCTCTTAGCAAAGTCTTGATTTCTTTATGGAATTTTCTACTTTGTTTTTCAGTTGGATCACTTTTTAGTTCACTGTAGGTGTTGGTGTCACGCAACAGTTCACTCACTTTTTCCTTGTAGTCACATTTGTTCATGACTACTACAGCGCTGCTTTTATCAGCTGTAGTTATATGCTGTTTGTTTCTTCTCTTACCCTGACAAGATCCATTGCCAAAACCAGAGAAGAAACAAACAGCAAATTTAAAATTTCGGACACCAAGAAACAATGTATTAGAAACATACTAACACCGGAAAATCAACACGTAGTTTTCTCTCACTGTTATCAAGTTCTCACCAATGAAACTATTAGTGTGAAACGTAAACATGAACAGAAATTAAAAGGAGTGATTGAAAACAGCTATTGGAACATACATATGAATCCAGATTGCGTCATAAATCTCTCATCTAAGGAATTAGATCGGGATACCTTATGTGCCCTAGGTTATGGTTTATCGTTTTCTTCTGGCAAGAAGATAAACCCAGTGCAGGTTGGAAAGTCCTTGTTTCAAATGGAAGAACAATCAAGTGAAAATAGTGAGATTATTCGTGGCATTTTATATGGGGCAATGTTTAAGAAAAATAACAACTCTGCTCCTAAAAGATTTGTGAATGCCTTGGACAAATTGAAAAAAGATGACTCCCTGCATATAACTACAGCTGATAGAAGCAGCGCTGTAGTAGTCATGAACAAATGTGACTACAAGGAAAAAGTGAGTGAACTGTTGCGTGACACCAACACCTACAGTGAACTAAAAAGTGATCCAACTGAAAAACAAAGTAGAAAATTCCATAAAGAAATCAAGACTTTGCTAAGAGGAAGGGATGACTTGATCAAACAGTTCTCTGTGAAAAAAAAAAAAAAAATCCATCTGCACCATATATGTATGGCTTGATTAAAACTCACAAGCCAAACAACCCCATCAGGCCAATTGTAAGCTCTGTAGGCTCTACGACATACAAGCTCTCCAAGTGGCTTGTAACACTGTTGTCCCCTGTTGTAGTCACTATCTCTGATTCATTTGTACAAAACAATGAGGATTTGGTAAGTTAAAATCTCTAAATGTCATGTACCCCCACAAATTAGTCAGCTTTGATGTTAAATCATTATTCACAAATGTCCCTGTTGATGATGTTTTAACTTTCCTGCCAAGCATTCTGGGTAGTAAAACTGATGGTATTCCCTCTGAAAACATTATCAAGCTAATTAAATTGTTCTTTGTGAACTCCTCTTTTACCTTTGAAGGTAAATTTTACACACAAAAATTTGGTATGGCCATGGGTAATCCCCTCTCCCCAGTTCTGGCAAATATTTACATGGAATACTTTTAGAAACATTTACTGACCTCCATAAAGGAACAAAACATAGTTTGGCTAGACCTGGAGCGGTGGCGTCTTCGTCGTGGGTCTACCCCCCAGAGGCTGTCGAAGAGATGAGGAGGACAGCATGGGGGCCAAACCACCGCAAACCCCCCTGGCCCCTCACGGGGCTCGAGTACCTGGGAGTGGCTTCGGTCGCCCGGGCAAGTACCACATCTCCCAACACAACACACACAACAACACCGTTTTTTCTACCCCGAGAAATGACTCCCCGGCTCTCATTTCTCAACGACTTCTTCTAGCCGGGGACATTGAGAGCAATCCAGGACCCACCAACAAATACATATGTCCAACATGCTCAAAACTTATCACGTTGAGCCGACAGACAAAGGATTCAGTTCAGTGCAATTCCTGCAAGAACTGGACTCATTACACCTGCACAACACTTGCATCCAGGAAACATTACACAAACACCTGGACCTGCTCCTTATGCTCCTTCCCCCCACCCATCAACCCCCCTTCCAGTCCTACTCCTACGTCCTTCACACCTCCACAGGCAAATCCACCGACCCTTCCCGCATCATCCAGTCCCCCAACTCCTCCCATTCCAACCCATCCTAATCCACCTCAACCCTTACCTCCATCACAACCTCCTCCTACCCCTTCCCCTCCGCCCACACCACCTCCCCCCCGTGCTGCAGCAGCCAACACACATTGCACACACAACATAAACATCCTTCAGTTAAACATAGATGGCATAAACACCAAAATACATGAACTCACACAGTTCATCAAGCAACAGAACATACACATTGCCATCTTACAAGAAACAATACTACACAGAGCACAGAAAACACCGACATCTCATAACTTCACCACCATTCGACAAGACCGGGCCGACGGCGGTGGCGGTGGACTCATCACCCTGGTACACAAATCCATCAACTTTGCTGATACCAGTGCACACACAAAGTCACTTCTCCCCCCACATGACACGACAGCAGAAATACAATCAATTAAAATACGCACTGGCAACAAATCACACATAACAATTGCTAACACATACAGTACATTCCCCCCCAGTCGTCCCCCACAGTACCACACAATTACTCTCCATAGATACACCACATCACTAACATACCCAACATCATCCTGGTTGGTGATTTCAAGGCCAAGTCGTCGGCCTGGCATGTCAACAACCCTGACACAGACAGAGGGCTGGTACTACAATCCCAGACAGATCATCTCTTCATACTAAACAGTCTAGACCAACATGCCCATATCCCACACCAAGCCCTCTTCCTCCCATCATCTCCAGACATCACCTTCTGCTCCCCAAACCTCGCCCCCACTACATCATGGAGAGTGGTCAAAACCCTAGGTTCTGATCACCTCCCAATCATCATCACTACCAAAACCAGAATCACCCCAGCTGGCCACAAACACACATACACTAATTATAAGAGAGCCAACTGGGAGGCCTTTGTAACTGAAACAGAACAACATTTCGAAACACTAAACAGTACACCCATCACAAACATCAACACCGCTGTGCACACTTTCAATACAATCATACAAAACGCAGACAAAAGTCACATCCCTAGAGGTAACAGAAAGAATCACAACCCCAACTTCACACCAGAAATTCAAGGCCTCATCAGACAACGGGACACACTGCGACACTCCCCAACACCTCATACACAAGACACCATACAACAAATACAAGAACTCAACACTCAGATAAACAATAAAATATCAGAACAGCAAACACTAAACTGGAAAAACTACTCCAAACACTTGACCACAAAACAAACATCAGTAAACTCTACAAAACACAAAACAGCATCACACTTTCCAACAGCAACACCACACAATCACACGCTGCCATCACAATAACAGACACCATACCCTCAAACAAACAACAAGTAAACACTCTCATCAATCACTTTTCACAAGTCAGCCATCTAAACCCCCATCCCGAAGACCGACGTATCATCCGACGTAAGAGACAGTTCCCCACAGACCCAGACTACGCACCTTTCACTTACAACCAGACGAAGCACATCATTAACAACCTCAAGCACTCATCTGTCTGTGGACCAGACAACATAAGCAACATTCACCTTAAACACCTAGGACCACAAGGCATACAAGCACTCACCAACATATCAAACTACAGCTACTCACACAAAAATAAT
Source organism: Coenobita brevimanus (assembly GCF_032717465.1). Taxonomy (NCBI): domain Eukaryota; kingdom Metazoa; phylum Arthropoda; class Malacostraca; order Decapoda; family Coenobitidae; genus Coenobita; species Coenobita brevimanus. The sequence goes on from NC_137010.1 coordinate 48,810,423, forward strand.
ACCCAACATCTGGAAGCATGGCAATATCATCACTATCCCTAAACCCAACAAAGACCCCACGTTACCCTCCTCACATCGCCCCATCACACTCCTCTGCACCCCCTCTAAAGTCACTGAACAACTGCTACTACAATTAGTCACACCTCACATTCCCCTGGCCCAGTCACAACATGGGTTTAGGCCACTACACTCCACAAACACCCTTCTTACAGACCTTACATAGAGAGTTTTTGATGGCATGAATTCAGCTAGGCCATCACACAGAACACTCCTAATCACACTAGACATTAGCAAAGCTTTTGATGCCATCCCCCGCCACAACCTCACAAACAAAATACTCAACACAAACATGCACAATAACACAAAAAGATGGCTGGCAAACTACTTCGCAGGCAGATGTGCACACGTAACATTTGCCGGTCAGTCTTGTAACATCAGAAACTTCGCAAACGGCATCCCCCAAGGATCTGTTTTGTCTCCTACACTCTTTAACCTATACATGCACGACGTACCCACACCCCACACACCACAGATACACATAGCTTCCTATGCAGATGATATAACACTTACATGTACGCACCAAAATGCAAACACAGCTGCACACATCATTCAACCTTACCTCAACATACTACACGAATGGTTCACCACAAACAGGCTCAAAATAGCCCCAGCTAAATCTACAGTGACTCTTCTCACAAACTGGACAGCAGAACACAGTCACATCCCACACCTCACCATAATCAACACCCCCCTACCACACACACACACACACACACACACACACACACACACAAAATCCTTGGTGTAACATACAATACATTAATGTCATTTAAACAACACATCATAAACATTAAAAATAAAAATAACACCAAGACTCAATGCTTTGAGGTCACTTGCCCATACAACATTCGGACACAACAAAGAAACCACCACCACAGTATACAAAACAATACATACGTTCAGTGATGAATTATGCAAGCCCTGCCTGGGCTTCTAACCTCACCAAAACACACTACAACACTCTACAGACCATACAGAACAAGGCCCTAAAAATAATCACAGGCTGCACAGCTACTACACCCACAGACCAACTACATCAAGAAACCAAAGTCCTTAAAGTCAAGGATCACCTAGACATGAGAGGCACCCAGTTTCTTGTTGCAGCCTCCACAAACCCACAACATCCACTACAGTACATGGCAGCACATCCACCCACACCAAGGAACATCAAAACAACACCCAGCACACGATACCATACACAGATACTGTCATCTCTCCCCCCTCGCCCACCTCAGACCAGCTTCCCGAAGCATATCCACACTCAGATCACTCACCACACACAGCTGCATGCACGGCCTCCTGACATCCACCCTTCTGTATCCTATCTTCCTCGTGAGGACAGGGTCCACCTGGCCAGGCTGAGATGTGGGCACCATCCAGCCCTCTTAAGCTACCATAAGAGGCTGGATGACTCCGTTGCTGATGCCTGTCCAGGATGCAACACAGCACCCCATACTATTAAGCACATTATGGAAGACTGCATTGCACACAATCACCTACGCCAACAACACAACATACACTCTTTGAGAGCTCTGTGGGAAAGCCCTGTCTCGGCCATGGCCTTCCTAAGGGACTCGGGGCTGATCGGCCAGACTGCCTAGGGAACAACTACTACTACTACATAGTTTGGCTCCGATACGTTGATGATATCCTGTGCTTCTGGCCTAACAGTCTTCCCATTGATGTATTTCTCCTGCAATTAAATTCGTTAGTTCCATCGATTAAGTTTACTCATGAGATGGAAATGGATAATAAATTGCCATTTTTGGATGTAAAAGTTATCAGGGACCAAAATGTTATACAGAAAACCTACAAATATTATGTCATATGTTCATTACTATTCAAACCATCATATTAATGTAAAAAGATCTGTGTTCATATCCATGTACCTAAGAGCATATAAAATTTCAGACCCAGAATTTTTAGATGATGAACTAAAAATGATTCAGAGTATTGGAAAGAAGCTAAAATATCCACAAAGCATACTAACTCAGTGCCACAATACAGCCAAGAAACGATTCCTTGAAGGGAAAACTAATAAGCCAGATCGCCAGAACATTCAAAGAACCCTTGTCCTCCCCTTCCATGAAAATTTTCTTGATGTTGTTCACATACTGAGGAAACTCAATATACAAGTAGTATTCAAATATGAGAACACCATCAAAAAAACCCTCATCAAGAACAGCCCTTTCAATAATTCAGGCGTTGTTTACAAAATCCCGTGTAAAAGCTGTAACAAATTTTACAGAGGACAATCTGGAAAATATTAGGAAACTAGAATCTCACAACATAAATACAGTGTACGGACAGCCCAACAGAGTAGTGGTTTATTTCAGCACAAAGCATCCTGTGATCACCATATTGACTGGACAGGCTCCAAGATTCTAGCAAGATCAAAAAGCTTAGATGAAAGAAAGGTAATAGAATCTTGTCTAATTTCTGGCACATATGAAAAGAATGTAAATGTGAGCTATGGTCACTTTAAGTGTAATAAATTGTTGACTGAATTAATTTTAAAGCAGTATCCCCCAGACTAACACGTGATTGTTCCCTGTCATCTCCTTGTAGTGTAGTCACACCTGTGTGGGACACACCAAGCATTAACCCTCTAGGCCTTAAGTTAAGCAGCAGTGTTTATCCCCTCCTCCCTCCCCCCTCTCCCCTTCCCCCTTTCCCTCCCCCCCTTCCCCTTCCCCCTCCCTCCCACTCCCCTTTCCTCCCCTCCTAATCCCTCCTCTTTTGTCACGTGCATTTTTAGATTCAGGTCATCCTTTGTTGTGTTCCACTCCCTGCTGCAGGTGACCATAAGTTAAACCGCAGGTAAAAATTCAGGTCATCTATTGTTCTGTGTGCCACTACCTGCTGCGGGTGTGCATAAAAGACCTCTACCCTTTACGTTTCTGTCTCACTCTGTCTGAAGATGTAATATACGAAAGTACTCACTGTCGCTCCTTTCATTTCTCCTGTGGTTAGTTTGTATATATATATATATATATATATATATATATATATATATATATATATATATATATATATATATATATATATATATATACATACATATATATATATATATATATATATATATATATATATATATATATATATATATATATATATATATATATATATATATATATATATATACAACCAGTAGAGCAGATAACAATACTGACTTAGCCACTACATCATCCCTTAGTCAAGACTCAGATTTTATTTCTGTTGATGAAGCAATAGTCACATTAGCACATACTATTGCACTGAACCAGGATCAAAAAGATACAAAAGACAGTCCATCCACATCACAAACTCCAGCGACTCAAGCAGTTGATATATCTAGGTCCTCCTATAATAAACCCAGTCAACCAAAATTGCCAGGCTACCCAAGTAATCAGAATAATAGGAAATTTAGAAGTCCCTCTTTTGATATATTTTCTTGGTTAGAATACTCAGTCTCACAAGATGCGTGTTACTGCTCTCCATGTAGGCACTTTGCTGGAGCATTTGTTCGTAAGGAGGAAGGATTAGGTAGGACACCGTTTAATGATGTTGGAACAAGAAATGGCAAGATACCAGTACCCTTCTCAAACAACATCAGGCAATTGAAACACACATCAGTAGTATGATCGCTTGGTCTAATGTCAAGGATATTCAGTCAGTGTCCACTCAGTCTGTAGCATCTTCTCTATCTTCAGCTAGGCTACAAGAAATTGAGGACAACAGGGAACATGTAAAGTTACTTTTAAAAGTCAGTACATTACTGGGAAGGCAAGGCCTGTCTTTTCGTGGACATAATGAGGGTGGTGATACATTGAATTCAGGAAATTTTGTACAAATTCTTCTCCTAATTGCTGAATCATATCCCTCTCTAAAACAAAAGTTAGATCGACCAGAATGAGTTGATATCAGTTGTTGGAAGACATTCCAAGACAATTTGTGCTGAAGCACAAGAAGCCAAGTACTTTTCAGTTATGGTTAATGAAAGGAAAGACTTGTCAACAAAGGAACAGATGGCTATTCTTGTGCGGTACTTTAATGAGGGTATTGTGAAGGAACGTGTCATTGGAACCTATCACATGGAAAAGGTTGATGCTGCAAGTTTAGCTGATTTTATATATAAGGAGATAGAACAATCTGGTTTAATTTGGTATAGGTATGTGGCTCAGTGTTATGATGGTGCCAGTGTAATGAGTGGATGCTCTAGCGGGATTTAAGCAAGACTACGAGATAAAATTCCCCAAGCAGTATACATACTGTACATTGCCGTTTTTTTTTTCTTTTTGCTTCTTTTCTTTCTGGCCTATAAACCACTGGGGCTGAAGCCCCTGGTCATTAAGGAATTGTAGGTCTTGAGAACGGACGAGGCTTTCTCTGATATTTTGGACAAAGCTAAAGATTTTTCTTCAACAAATGAGGCAGATACCAACTTGGAAAATTCAAATCAGCTGAGCAGACCTAAGCCTAATTCAGATGGTATCATCAGGACTAAAGAGCTTCTTAAATGATTCGGCTCTAGGGAGAAATGAGGTGAATACTTGTGTTGCTCCAAAGACAGAAATCAAAGGAATTTATTTTGATAGATAGATTTCTCTCAGAGCTTGATATTCGCTTCACACAAAACATGCCCCTAATAAAAGCAAAGAATGCACTTGACTGCAGTTCCAGAGACTTTCTAGAATATGAGAAGCTTTCTGTTGTAGTACAGTCTTGCAGAGATATATACTTACATGAAACTCTTCTAGTTTCCCAGATATCTGTTGCAAAAAGACATTATCTAAATTACAGTGGCAAGCCAAAGAATCAGTTTTAATTAAATGAACTCAAACCATTCGATTGTGCGTATTCAGAAATAGTGAAAATTATCAAAATTCCCTATCATCCTTCCAGTGACAACTGCAGGCAATGAACAACTTTTTCAGTACTTAGCTCAGTCAAGACATATAACGACTTTTTTCAGTACTTAGTTTAGTCAAGCCCTATCTAAGAACCTCAATGGGAAATGATCGCTTAAGTGACTTGCTACTTATGGCCTCAGAAAATGAACTTGTTAAATAACTTTAACACCCTGGTTGATAACTTTGCAAAGCAGAGATCACGGAGACATCCACTGTTGCAGTAGTTTATTCATTTTTCAATGCAATATATTTACGTAGCTTAATTTTCAATTTCCTCTACTGAATTCTTAAATCAATATACTCTTCTTACGTGAGCCTCTTCCAAATTTAAAAACCATCATTTTATTTCTCCCACCTCTAAGTATAGAGCTTACTTTTTCACATTACTTTATATGGTTCATGGTGTTTGGGGGCAAATAAGCTAAAAGCTTTCCGTTTTTAATTCAGTTTCAAGTTTACATCTTTTCATTCTCAGTTTTATATTAATTATCTTTTCATTAGGCTGTAAGAATGAAGTCAGTTTAAGCTTTCACCAATACAGATATTTTAATTGCTGTTTGGTCTATTATTCAAGGTCATTAGCATATAATGCAGTAATATGTACAATACTTTACCATGCACTTTAAATTAGATATTCAACTTCACACAGAAATACTGCCAATGCTAGAATATCCATTAGTGTGTCTTTCAGGAAGTAATTGGTTTAACAAATAATTATATACAGTATATGTATATGTTCACTGCTTTAATTCTCTAAATATAGCTTTGCATGTGGCTTCAAAATGCTCGCTCGCCACCCCACCCGTGTGGGGAGTTGGGAGCAGGGGAGCCTGCTAAATAGCCTATGCCCCCCCCCCCCAAGGAAAATTGAAATGACGCCCCTGCTACTCTTCAGTATGTATCCAACCTGAAAAATAAAAACATCCGAAGAAGTATACTCTAGTTAAATTCACAGCAAAATTTTCAGTACAGATTTCCGATTTTTTGCTTTTGATGAACGCTTTCTGAGTTTATTAGTGACATAGAATTCTTAGAATAATGTCAGAAATGTATTTATCACTCCTTAAAATCCATAAAAGGTGCCATGACATGACCTAGTGTGAATTTTAGTCACTAAGCTATATACGCGCCCAATGCCGATGGTGGCCATCTTCAATTTTTCATCCCAAAAAATTAGCTTACGTGGAATATTTAGAATGTTTGTTGATTTTGACGTAGGAGGCTTCTATGTAGCTTTCCTGGAAAAATCAGCTTTCCCGATTATTTTTCCAGGTGTAACCGTAATGCTCCAGGGCTAATATATATACAGTATGGAAGGAGTAGACTGTAGCACCAGTCGAGCAGGGCAGTACTCCCAAGGTGGATGGAAAGCTTATGATAGGGAGAGCTGGAGCTCCAGTTTCATCAGCCCTCGAGACTAGGTCCCGACCTTCCCCCTTTGCTGAACTTTTTCAGTGTCTCAGTAACACAGAGAGTAGGCCAGCATGCTCTCCAGTACAAGTTTCTCCAACTATCAACACCAAACTACATGCACAGTACACACCACACTTTCTTTTCAAAATTTAAAAAGAAAAAATGGCATCGAATAACAGCCTCGGAGTCCCCAGGGGGGGGGGGACCATAAATTCCCCCACCTTCTACCCCTCTCCCGGTGACGACTCAAGATGCCTGGAACCACTGTCTGACTCTCTTCTTCATTTCTGCAACATTCGTGGCCTTTCCTCTAACTTTCGCTCTGTTCAGCACCACCTCTCCTTCTCTAAACCTCACCTGCTTTTTCTAACTGAGACTCAGCTGTCTGAGGCAACTGACAGCAGAGCCTTTTCTATATCCTCCTACTTTCTCTATACTCATTTCAAAGCCAAAGGTGGCTGTTGTGTATATATACGCATCAACTTATCTTGCTCTCGTGTTCCTGAACTTGATTCTTCCGAATTCTCTACACTCTGGCTTCGGGTTTCCTGTCATTCTCTGACTAAATATACCTGTGCTGTTTACTTATCCCCTAATTCTACTGACTATCAAAAATTCTTTGACTATCTTACTTCTACGACGGAACACATTCTATCCATTTCTCCTTTCTCTGAAATCTCCATTCTAGGAGATTTCAATGTTCACCACCACCTTTGGCTCTCCTCTTCTTTCACTGATCCACCTTGTGAACAAGCCTACACCTTTTCTATCCTTAATGACCTAGAGCAGCTTGTACAGCACCCTACCCGTATCCCTGATCGCCTTGGAGAGAGTTCCAACATACTTGACCTCTTCCTTACAACTAATCCTTCTACTTACACTGTTAATCTTTTCTCTCCGTTGGGCTCCTCCGATCACAACCTTATCACCTTAACCTGTCCTATCACTCCAGTACGGCCTCCGGACCCTCCAAAGAAACGTCGTCTGTGGCACTTTGGAGCTGCGGACTGGGAGGTCCTCAGGCAGTACTTCTTCGATTTTCCCTGGAATGATTATTGCTTCCATGGCCGGGAGCCATCTGGGTGTGCCTTGCGCATTACAGAAGTTATTCTTTCGGGCATGGAAGCATACATTCCTTTCTCATATCCTTTGACTAATGCATTAAAGCCTTGGTTTAATCACGCTTGTTCTAATGCTGTCCGCAACAAGAAGAGGGCCTTTAAAAGGTGCCAGAGCCAACCCACCCCTGAATCACATCTTTTATACGTTTGTGCCCGGAATCGTGCTAAGTCTGTTCTTCGCTCTGCTAAAAATAATTTCATCCATACTAAGTGCTCTCAACTCTCTAACTCGAATTCTTCCCGCTCCTTCTGGCACCTTGCCAAAAACCTTTCTAACAACTTTACCTCATCATCCTTCCCTCCTCTTTTCTACTCTGATGGCTCTGTACCTATTTCTTCTACTGATAAAGCAGATCTCTTCGCTCAGACTTTCTCCTCCAATTCCACCTTAGACGATTCCAGTGCTGTTCCTCCATCACTTCCCCCCTCTGACTTCTTCATGGCTGACATTAAAATTTCTTCAGCTGATGTATTTTCTGCTGTCACAGGCCTCAATACTAATAAGGCGTATGGGCCTGATGGAGTCCCTCCTGTTGTTCTCAAGAACTGTGCTTCTGTGCTTACACCCTGCCTAGGCAAACTCTTTCACCTTTGTCTGTCAACTTGTACCTTTCCTTCTTGCTGGAAGTTTGCTCTCATTCAGCCAGTCCCAAAGAAGGGTGACCATTCCCAACCCTCTAACTATCGTCCAATTGCTTTAACATCCTGTATCTCAAAAGTTTTCGAGTCTGTTCTTAATTGAAAAATTTTAAAGCATCTTTCCTATCACAACCTTCTTTCTGATCGTCAGTATGGGTTCCGTCAGGGACGCTCCACTGGCGATCTTCTCACCTACCTTTCAGACTCCTGGTCATCCTCCTTTCGGGACTTTGGCGAAAGCTTTGCCATTACACTTGACATCTCTAAGGCTTTCGATCGAGTCTGGCATAAATCTTTAATTTCTAAACCGCCCTCTTACGGTTTCTATCCTTCTATCTGTGCCTTCATCTCTAGCTTCCTTTATGGTCGTTCTATAGCCGCTGTTGTAGACGGCCATCGTTCTTCTCCTAGATCTATTAAGAGTGGTGTTCCTCAGGGCTCTGTCCCATCACCAACTCTCTTCCTTTTATTCATCAATGACCTTCTAAGCTGTACATCTAACCCTATCCACTCATACACTGATGACTCCACCCTTCACCTTTCCATTCGATTCCCGCAACGTCCATCTCAGCAGTTACAAACAAGGGATGAGGCTATGGCACACCTAATGTCTGACTTGGCTCATATATCTAACTGGGGTAAAAATAATCTTGTTTTTTTTAATGCATCAAAGATTCAGTTTTCCACCTATCAACCCGACAAAATCTTCCACAGGTATACCCACTAATGTTTGATAATATTCAGCTTAATCCTGCATCATCCTTGAACATGCTTGGGGTTTCATTTACTCGGGACTTGTCTTGGAAAGATCATATTACATCTTTTGTAAAATCTGCTTCCAAGAGATTGGGTGTGCTAAGCCGACTCCGTTCCTTCTTTACCCCTGCACAATTGTTGACTCTATACAGGGGTTTTATCCGCCCCTGTCTAGAGTACAACTCTCATGTGTGGGGAGGCTCCCCACATACAGCTCTTCTCAATAGGGTGGAGTCAAAGGCTTTTCGCCTCATTAACTCTCCTCCTCTTATTGACTCCCTTCAACCTTTGTCTCTTCGCCGCACTGTTGCATCTTTATCTCTTTTCTATCGCTACTTCAATGGTAACTGCTCCTCTGAAATGTCTGCATGCATTCCTCCACCCCTACGACGGACGCGTAGCACCCGTCTAGCAGCAAACTCTCATCCCTTTTCTGTCCAACTCTCTAATGCAAGAGTTAACTGTTACTCCCAGTCCTTCATTTATGCAACAGGTCAGCTCTGGAACTGTCTCCCTCTGTCTGTATTTCCTACTTCCTATGATCTCCAGTTTTTCAACCGCAGTGTGTCCAGGCATCTGGAAATGATCGGATCTTGAATTTGGCTCTCCCTTATATTTTGCTTTTCTTTTGAAAGGAATAGTTTTGCAGGCTCGTTGCCTTTGGTTCCTTCTTCCTCACATAATATATATATATATATATATATATATATATATATATATATATATATATATATATATATATATATATATATTTACACGGTATATATATGTTACAAGCAGACTGTGAAATTAGTCATTTCGTGAAATACCTAGTCAATTCGTGAAATGCGTGTAAATTGTGATGGGTTAATTTAAGTTAGGGTAATATAAGCTGCGGTTTTGTTAAGCTGAGATAATCTAGGTAAAGTTTAGGTTAGGTATTCATCTAAATTAACCTAGCCTAACCTAACGTAATATAACCTAGGTTAACCTCACCTAATCTAACCTAAACGTAACCTAGGTTAACCCAGCCTAACCTAACCGGTGCCTAAGTTAGCTTAAATAAAATTTATCCATTCCAATTTACACTCATTTCACGATTTGGCTAGGCATTTCACGAAATGACTGATTTCACAGTTTGCCTGTAAATATATACAGTATATGTGTGTGTGTGTGTGTGTGTATCTATGTCTGTATATATGTGTCTGTGTATCTATCTATCTATATATCTATTTATGTGTGTGTGTGTGTGTGTATATATATATATATATATATATATATATATATATATATATATATATATATATATATATATATATATATATATATATATATACAATGAATGGATGAGAAATAGTGGCGTGGAAGAAGTTGAGAGGCGGAAGAGAGAGTTATATGTAGAAAGGAAGAGAGAAGTGAAAAGATTAGTAAGAGAGAGTAAGAAGAGAGTGGATGAGGAATTTGTAAGGAATTTGAGTGTAAAGTGGAGGGACTGTAAGAAAATATTCTGGAAAGAGGTGAAGAGAGTAAGAGAGGGTTGTAGTGAAGTTAGTAGGGGAGTGAAAGATAAAAATGGTAGATTACTAGTGGAGAAGGGAGAAAAAGTGAGCAGATGGAGAGAACAGTTTAAGGAATTGTTGAACATAGAGAATGTAAGTAATGCGAGTATAAGTGGCTGGGGAATGGCTGGGAGAAGGAGGGATATGAGAAGAGAGGAAGAAATCAGTAGGATAGAAGTTGCAGAAGCAATGAAGATAGTCAAATTGGGGAAAGCCCCTGGAATTGATGGAGTGTGTGGTAAAATGCTGAAGCATGGGGGAGGGATAGTAGTAGAATGGATGTGGAAGATGTGCAGATTGGCCTGGGAGGAAGGTAGAGTCCCGGAGGATTGGAAGTCAGGTATAATTATTCCCTTGTACAAAGGAAAAGGGGAAAAAGAAGTGTGTTAATCATAGGGGCATTTGTCTTCTTAGTGTAATAGGAAAAGTGTATGGTAGGATACTTATTGTCAGAGTTAGGGAAATAACAGAGGAATTAGTTGGAGAAGAACAGGGAGGCTTTAGGAAGGGAAGAGGTTGTGTAGATCAGATATTCATTCTCAGATGTTTAGCGGAAAAGTTTGTAGAGAAGGGAAAGAAGTTGTATGCGGCTTTCATGAATTTGGAGAAAGCATATGCCAGGGTGGATAGACAAGGACTGTGGAAAGTATTAAGAATATATGGAGTAGATGGGAAGTTGTTGAATGCTGTGAAGAGTATGTATGATGGTGCTAAGGCTGTAGTGCATGTTGATGGTGAACTGAGTGAATTTTTCTCTTTGAAGGTTGGGTTGCAACAGGGATGTGTCATGTCTCCATGGTTGTTCAATCTGTACATGGATGGGGTAATAAAAAAGATACAAGGTAGGGCAGTGGATGTTGGAGTGGCCCTGGTGAGAGAGGTAGTGTTTAGAAACTTCCTGTGCTGTTGTTTGCAGATGATACTGTTTTGTTAAGTGAAGACGAAGGGGAGCTGCAAGGCTTGGTGGATGAGTTTGGGAGTGTAAGAAATTGAATCTAAAGGTGAATGTAGGGAAGAGTAAAGTGATGGTCTTTGAGAGAGGTAAAGTCAGTGAATGTACAGTGAGGTTGGATGGTGAGGAAATGGAAAATGTGAGTACGCTAAAGTACTTGGGTAGTGTGATGAGTAAGGATGGAGGTTTGGAGGGTGAAGTTCTTGAAAGAGTACAACAAGGAAGAAAGGTTGCTGGTTCCTTGAAAGCAGTGATAAGAAACAGGAATATATATATATATATATATATATATATATATATATATATATATATATATATATATGGCCAGACGCCTTAATCCCGTAAGGGGTGGCCACAAACAAATTTCCTCCATGTCGCCTTGTCCCCCGCCATTTCATTATCCTGCCTCCAGCCCACACCCCGCTCTCTCATATACCTTTTCACTCCATCCCTCCATCTTATCCTCGGCCTCCCCCTCCCTCTCCCCCCCCTCCACCTCACTCACATACACTCTCCATGTTAGTCTCTCCCTCTATCCTCTTCACATGGCCAAACCACCTCAGTGTATTTCTTCTAACGCTTACTATCACATCCACATCCACACCACAACGCTCCTTCACTTCCTCAGTCTGTCTCTCCATGTAACTCCACATGCTTCTCTCAGATAACTCATTTCTACTGCTCTCACTCTTGACTTATATCCTTCCAACAAGGTCCAAGCTTCGCTTCCATACCTTTGAGTTGCTGCCACAATAAAATCATGTTGCAACTTTTGTACTTCCATGCACACTTTCCTATTTCTTAACAATTTCAAAGAACCAGCAATCTTTCTTCCCTGTTGCATTTTTTCAAGCGCTTCATCATCCAAACATCCATCCTTAGTCATCAAACTACACAAATATTTAAATGTACTCTCATTTTCTGTTTCCTCATCATCCAATCTTACTGTACATTCAGTGACTTCATGTTTCTCGAAGACTATAATTTTACTTTTCCCTTCATTCACCTTTAGATTCCGTTTCGTACACACACTCCCATATTCATCCCCGAAGCCTTGCAATTCCCCCTCTTATTCACTCTATAATACAATATCATCTGCAAACAACAGTACAGGATGATTCCAAACACTGCCCTCTCTCATTATGGCTGCCCCAGCATCCACTGCCCCGCCTTGTGTCATGTTTATAACCTCATCCATATACAGACTGAACAGCCATGGAAACATGACACATCCCTGTTTCAATCTAACATTAAGATAGAAAAATTCACTTCACCATCCTCACACAGTGTAGCCTTAGCACCCCCATATATAATCTTGACAACATTCAACTGCTTCCCATTTACTCCAAATGTTCTTAATATTATCCACATTCCTTGTCTATCCGTTCTGTCATATACTTTATCCAAATCCATGAAGTTTTTCCACTAAAGATCGAAGGATGAATATCTGATTACACAACCTCTTCCCTTCCTAAAACCTCCCTGTTTTCAAACTAATTCCTCTGTTGTTTCCTTAACTCTGTCAATAAGTATCCTACCATACACTTTTCCTATTACACTAAGAAGACAAATGCCCCTATGATTACCACACACTTCTTTTTCCCCTTTCCCTTTGTACAAGAGAATATTTATACCTGACTTCCAATCCTCCGGGACTCTACCTTTCTCCCAGGCCAATCTGCACATCTTCCATATCCATTCTGCTCCTATTTCTCCCCCATGCTTCATCATTTCACCACACACTCCATCAATTCCTCGGGCTTTCCTCACTTTGACCTTCTTCATTGCTTCCACTACTTCCATCCTATTGATCTCTTCCTCCCTTCTCATCTCTCCCCGTCTCCCAGCCATTCCCCAGCCACTTATACTTGCACCACTTTTATTCTCTATATTTAACAATTCCTTTAACTGCCCTTTCCATCTGCTCATTTTTTCTCCCTTCTTCATAATCAATCTACCATTTTTATCTTTCACTCCCCTACTAACTTCTGTATCACCCTGTCTAAGTCTCTTTACCTTCTTCCAGAAAATTTTCTTACATACCTTCCACTTTACACTCAAATTCCTTCCAAATTCCTCATCCACTCTCTTCTTACACTCTCACTAATCTTTTCACCTCTCTCTCCCTGTCCACATATAACTTTCTATTCCTCCTGTCAACTTCCTCCATGCCTCTGCTTCCCAACAATTCACTATATGCTTTCTTCTTTTGTATAACAGTTTGTTTCACCTCTTCATTCCACCATGCCGTTCCATGCACCTCCTTTCATCTTCTCTTCACCCTAGACACCACCTTACATGCGCACAGATTTCTTCTGCGAGTATTTTGCACACACCTTCCACCTCCCTCATCTTCTCCAAGTCAAATTTACCCAATCACTTCGCCACTTTTCTCACATATTCTGTGTTGTTTTCATCCTCTTGCAACCTTTCTACTCTCCTTGTATGGAATACTTCCTCCTGTCCTTCCCTCCTTCTGATCATTCGTTGCAATTGTACCTTGAATTTCAACACCAGCACATGGTGATCAGAAAGTCCACTCTCCCAACCTCTTTATGCTCTTGCGTCCATTACATGCTTTCTCATTCTCTCATCCACACCCACATAATCAATCATTGCCTTCAGTTCATTCAGTTCACCTCCCATCCTCTTCATCACTTGCCAAGTATACCTGCGAATCATTTTGTGCCTAAAGATGGTATCAGCTATCACCAACCCTCTCCCCACACAAATGTCCACTAGAGCACTACCACTCTCGTCAACTTCTGCAGGTACACCCCTCTCACCAATTCACCTTCACATTCGCTACTTTTCCATTGATATCTCCAATCAAAAACACTCATTCCACCCAAACTTTTTCATGCAGGCTTCCACATTTGCCCAGAACTCTTCTTTCAGTCTGCTCGTATGGTGTTATGTTGGCACGTACACACACACACACATTCACCCACGTTTGCATTCCTGCTTTCAGTCTTACCCACACAATCCTTGAACCAGCTGATCCACTCTCTCTTACATTCACCTTCCATCTCTTGCACATAACAATACATCCACTCTCCTTTGCCTTCTCATTCTCACCTTCTCCCGCACATATACCAAATTCATATTCTCACTCTCTCAAACTCTCATCTCTTCATTCGGTTTCAGTCAATCCACATATGTCCACTTTCCCATCTCCAAGCACCTAGACAATCTCTCCCTCTTGCACCTCATCGCTTGTACCACTCACATTCCACATTGAAGTCTGTACCATGTCCTTTCTCTGGTCTTTGGTCGTCACTTGTTTGTCGGTCCTGGGCGAGGCATTTTGTTTGCCCATTTGTTGACACTAAGGGAACACGTATTTGCTGATTATAAGGTTACCACCCAGCATATTAAATGATATCCTGGCTTACAGGAAATCATTCGGCTTGTCACAGTGTAGAGTCACCCTGGAGTAGAGCAGCACTACAATGAGTGAGTGGATGATGGATGCGGTTCTTTGATATATTATATTATTCTTACGAGAAAGAATGATTTTTTAAAGAACAGAATATTTTTCTCAAAGGTGAAAACTTTTCTTGTGTGTATGCATATTATTTCCTGATGATTCTGCCAGAAAAAATGTTCCACAAAGAACCTCAGCAGCGCCGACAAAATGAAGGTCATCTTGAAAGTGCCGAGGATGACACAGAGGCAAAAGGGGATGCACTGAGTATGATCACAGCATGGAATGTACCTAACCATTACTTCCATGCTTTTATGACACCTGTTCAACAGTGGGTGTCATGTTTTGCTCACCTTGTGTGTGTGTGTGTGTGTGTGTGTGTTAGAGGTGTATCGGATGTTTAAAATTGCGGATGTGCGGATGCGGATATTCAAAAATATTTTTTGCTGATGCGGATGCGGATGACTGATGACTATATCTTCGCGGATGCGGATGCGGATTATTTTTTAAATCTTTAAAGATTATGCATTTTTAATTGTTAACAACGACTTTCAGCCACATAAGTCAAGCTTATGCGTTACTAGGATGCGGGACGTGGACCCAAGTCGTCATGCTATCCACTAACCACTCTCCCCAACCTGCACCCTTTGGAAAGTGGTAAAGTTACATTAAATTTAGATAAGTGCAAACCTAAATTGAAATTAGTATACGTATTATGTATAGTTTATCAGAATCACTTGAAGCTCACATTACACGTCAGTGTACCCCCTCCACAATATGTCTACCCCTTATGTATATATGTCCTCCCCCAATGCATACATGCCCCCACTAATCTTGCTAGGTCAGCACCCTTTCCCACGCCTGCAGACGGCGTTATTGCATCAGTTCTTATCAGACAGCCGAGAAGGGTAGACTATTTTACTGTGAGCTTGTAATAATCTCCTTATCTAGCTGTTTGTACACGGAGTTTCTATCACCAAAGTATTGCAAGTTACATTTGGTAGCAGCGGTGTTTCGAACCATCACATTCTGACCGCCTCCTTGGATTTTTAGTGATACAACAAGATACACAACGACTCGCATCTGCCAGCCTCGCCCCTCCTCCGTGCCTCTATACCTTGGCTGTGCTTTTCGAGTGTACCATTTTTCTCACCAGTGCTCACCTCTCAAACCACCGCACCCATACGCCTTGTTCCTGACCGCACGTGTCACCGTCACCGACCTATGCACCTGTTGCACCTGTTCCGGACTCATCATAGCTCCTGCCCCCACGGTGCCACTTATCACTGTCTGCCCGCTGCCTGCCCACCACCATTCTCTGCATTTGCAGCTCACCAGCTCTACACCTGCCTTGCGCCGACATCTGCCTCACCACCCACCACCGGCCTCCACCGTCGCCCGCATCTGCTCTGCATTACGGAGCCTCCTAAGACCGCCACTCCCTGCCGGTGATTCATCGCAGTGTCTCTTCTCCTCTCCGCCCAGCTGTCTCTCCACCGCCGCCCCGCCCCACCCCGCCCCGTCGCCCCACCCCGCCCCAGCCCAGCTACGCCCAGCCACCCTGCACGTCATACATCTCGACACTCCCGTTTTTACTGTGTAACTATAGTATATCTTTCCTTTCTCTAGAGATTATCCTCGATTTTCTCTACAGATTGGTTATTGTAAATATTCCATCTCATTTCCATTACCCCGTTTTCATCTTCACCTACGTTATTTATATTCCATCTCATCCTTCGCATTTTATTTAAACCATCCATGCCCGCACCCTCATTCATTTTCACACCTAGTGTATTCCATTCTCTCATTGTTATTTATACATTTCCACCTACGTATCCATCTTCATCCTTTCATCTTCCATTGCCGCGTTAAATGTCATACTTTCCACGTCAACCTCTTACCACCAGCCCTCTCGACCCGGAAACATCACCTGCTCATACCCCGTCTGCCGACTCTAACACAATCACTCATTTACGAAGTGGCAAAGAGTACCACCGCCCTGTACCTGAGACTCCCGTTTCACTTCCCGCAGAATCACTTACTACCCGTCCTACCCTCTTAAATCCAGATACTCCTCCTCTACTCCTGCCTCTACTCTCCCTTCTTCTTCCTCTACTCCTTCCACTGTCGTCACTTCTCCTGCCTCCCTTCATACCCCGTCTTCCTCGCCCTTAAGTGCCACTACCTTCTCTCTCTCCCACACCTCTCCTCTTGCCACTTCCACACTCCAGCCATGGCCAACCCTCCACAGTCTATCTATCTCGACGATGCCAATCGTCCCAAATTTACCGGCCAGGACCCAACTTGGTCTGTCTATGATTTCCTCAGAGACGTCGAAACAGAAATAAACAATAGACAAATTACCGAGGAATCGCTCAAAGTAGCTTACCTCCTCGGTCACTTGCACCATGGTAAATCAGACATCGGATCCGCGATCCGTGCAGGACATTTCGATAGCATTCGTACCTTTGCTGATTTTCGTACGGAACTCATCAGTCTTTGTTGCCACCATTCACATACCGCGTTTCTCATGGGATTCATTAATCTCCTAAACCAACTAGATGAGGACTTGCGCATCCCAGCGCAATATGCCAAGCTCCGCGAAGCTGCCGCCGCCATGAAAGCAACTAGTAGCAAGATGCTCCAATTACTGGTAGGCACGAAATGGTTAGAAGACAAGAATGGCGTTCCAATGCTTTCACTCACCAACTTTGCTGACTTAATGGGTTACCTCAGATTCCTTCACTGGCTTACTCCTAAACAGCGAGAGCTAGCCTTGGAAATCGGTTTCAATCCAGGGGATAAAATTATTCAGGTCACTAAAGCCATTCATGAAAGAACAGGTTCGAACTACAGGGCACCACCCAACCCTTGGCCTCCTCAGTCTGTCACACCTCCACTACCCCAGACCAATCTCGCTCCCGTCCCACCACACGCGGCAGACCTGCCACACATCGCTCTCCTACCGCAGGTCGTGATCAATCTAGCGCCCGACGAAACAGACAATCTTTGATTCTTTGCTGATACTGTGGTCATCCTGGACATCGAGCATCCAGTTGCGACCATACATACGAACGTCCTCACTCCCAAACCAGACAGCGTACGCCTTCCCGCTCACGTCGTCCACACTGCAAATACCACAAATCAAGCACGACTCACACCACTGAGGAATGTCGTTACCTCAACCGCCCACAGTCGGGGGAAGCGCCGCACCCATATCGGACCAATATCACGTAGAACCAGAAACCCATCTCCCCATCCGCCATGTAGGTCCCATAACATCCTCGGGTTTAGTCATTCTCGGAAGCAGTCATGACATACCAACGTCATTCTTCTTGAACACAGGATCTATAGTAAATCTCATCTACGAAAATTCCTTACAAATTATTCATCGCCATCACAACCACGTCAGTTTCCTAGAACCACCAGACATTCGCCTATGTGGTGTTAACGGCTCAGAGTTTAAGGTTAAGGGAAGAGTCACCCTTGAAGTCAAACTCCACAGAGCTTTGCCCCCTATCCTCATTGAATTTCATGTCACTAATGACTTGCAGTATCCCGCAGATGCCCTTATTGGTTTCTCCACCATGGCACAACATTCCATTGCATTATTACCTGCTTGTGGTAGTATAGACATTTCTGGATTCCCGGTTTACACTATGGAATGTCCCCGTCCTGTTCTTACGATCAAATCAGTCCTTCAACTACCTCTGTCCCTATCACTACCAAAAAGTCCAACCCAGCCCAAACCACCACTATCATCATCTGAGAATACAGAGATCATTCCTTTACTGACTGCGAGCAAGGACATAAATTCCTCAATGTCCCCTGATACATCATCTCAGCCCTCGAACATGGCTCTTACATCCTCTCCCGACAACACTATCGCTGACTCAGACATGTCTCAGTTACCTGCCTCACACAGTCTGAATGATCTTCTTCAACACGCAGAGACGAAAAGTGCAGTAACGACTACGTGCACAATTTTGTTACCGCATGAGTTCACCAAAGTCTCTGTTTGTGTTGCCGGTGCGAAAGAAGGAGTGGATGTACTAACCCTACCTGAGACGTGTTGTGTGAATGGCTTGACTTATGAGTCAGCGTGGTGTACAGTCTTAGAGGACAGTTTATGCTACCTGTACTTGCTCAGTGTCACAAATGCTCCACTAAAACTTAAAAGTGGTGTAAAGATTGGAGACTTCCTAGTATACCCAGCGGCCGTAAAGGTGTGCCAGGATTCCTCAATTCCTACTATTCAGACTGATGATACGCCAATCGGTGTATGTACTATTAACTCTACGGGATCTGCGCCGACGCATTCACCCGATATGCTCTCACATCTCACTTGCACAGATTTCCCAGAACATACGCCTCAACTCCTCGACCTTCTGACCTCGTACAGAAACGTGCTTGCCTTACCCGGTGAACCGATGGGTAGAACAGACCTTGTCAAACATACGATTGAACTACTCCCAGGAACTCAGCCGATTTACATACCAGCGTATCGATTGCCTCACAGCCAGAGAAAGCAAACAGATCAAATGGTACAGAACATGTTAGACCAGGACATTATTGAACCCTCCGTCAGTCCACGGAATAGCCCACTTTTCTTAGTACCAAAGAAGGACGGCAACTTTAGACCAGTAGTAGACTATCGTGAGGTCAATTCTGTTGCCGTTCCAGACCGTTTCCCGCTACCTGTCCTCACTGATTTGCTAGAATCCCTTGGTGACAATAACGTAGTCTTTTCATCTTTAGACCTCCTCAGCGGGTACTGGCAGGTCGAAATGGAAGAGTCCTCTCGCCCAGTTACAGCCTTTAGCACCCCTTCTGGACATTTTCAGTTTAAGAGACTCCCTTTTGGTCTGAGAAATGCTCCTTCCGTGTTCATGCGACTTATCCATTCAGTCTTCAGCGGTATGATGGGACACTCTCTTTTTGCTTACCTAGATGATATCATTGTTGTGAGTAAATCCATCCCTGATCATTTTACCAAACTCCAGCAAGTCTTTGAACGCCTCCAGCTCGCAGGCCTGAAAATCAATCTCAGTAAATGTGACTTCCTGCGAAAGAAAATCAAATTCCTAGGCCATGTCGTAGATGCACAAGGCATTCATACTAATGAGGATAAAACTAAGGCGATCATTAACTTCCCAGAACCTACCACTACCGACGCTGTACGAAGTTTCCTGGGCCTCAGTGGCTATTATCGTCGCTATATCCGGAATTATGCACAGATCGCCGCTCCTCTAACCCACTTACTCAAGCAGAATGTGCCCTTTGTTTGGACTAACGACCAGTCACAGGCTTTCCAAAAGCTAAAGACAGCTCTTGTAAATGCCCCTATTCTAGCGTTCCCTGATTATACCACACCTTTCCTTCTCTGCACAGACGCCTTAGGCACTGGACTTGGTGCCGTTTTGATGCAACTCGATGAAGCATCAAGGAAGCGCGTAATAGCGTATGCTAGTCGCACCCTTACAACCGCTGAACGTAACTACAGTGTCACAGATCTCGAAGCGCTAGCGGTAATCTGGTCCTTGAAACATTTCAGAGATATAGTCTATGGTTATCCAGTGCATATCCAAACAGACCACCTTCCACTATGTGATTTGTTCAAGAACCGCAACCTAACAGGTAGGTTAGCTAGATGGTCTGTCATCATCCAGGACTTTAATCCCACTTTTCAATATGTACCAGGCAAGTTGAATATAGTCGCAGACGCACTCTCACGTCACGTAGCAGCAACTATAACATCACTGCAGCCTGAAGTAACTGAAAATACTACACTAACGTCAGAAGTTGTTCGAAACTTTCAATGCCAAGACCCCATGTGGTCCAAAGTCATTTATTTCCTAGAATCTGGCAATGCCTCGACCTTACCTACTCTGCCAGTATCACTAGATGAGTTAATGCTAGATGATGATCTCTTGTACAGGAAAACACTGCTAACAGGCAAAGATATGCCCAATCGCGAAGTACGCCAACTTGTTGTCCCCACTGCCCTGATACCAAAGGTTCTTCATATTGTTCATAATACTCCTCAAGCTTCCCATCCAGGTAAAGACCGATGCTTGCGCCAAGCACGTCTCAAATACTATTGGCCAACCATGCGCCGCGATATCAATGCCCACTGTGACTCTTGCCTCTCCTGCCACCGCCACAAAGGATCAACCGGCTTACCAGCACCTCTCTTACAATACCCAATCCCATCACGACCATGGGAAATGTCTCAATCGATCTCTTAAAACTACCTCTCACAGAATCTGGCGCTGAGTACTTGTTCGTAGCGGTCGACCACTTCTCCCGCTACTGTGTCCTCGTTCCCCTCTCCGACAAGACCGCGAAGAGCGTTGCCAGTGCCTTTGTAGATCACGTAATTTGCCCATTCAGTACCCCTCATACCATTCTGACTGACAACGGTACAGAATTCAACAATAGCCTTCTCGATGAGATCTGTCGCCACTTTCATATCAGTAAGTGCAATGTCGTGCCTAACCATCCGGCTTCCAATGGCCTTGTAGAACGACACAACCGAAAAATCTTAGAGTGCCTCAGACATCTAGGCTCCCATAGTTCGTCCTGGGATGACTGGATTCCCCAAGTGGCATCCTCCATCAATAGTTCCATCAATGCATCCATTGCTGAATCTCCCTTCTTCGTCCTCTTTGGTTTTGACAAGGACCTCCCATACTCTTTCTTATCCTCAAAGCCAGAACCCATCTACAACATGGATGATTATGTTAAACTAAAATTGGCCACCTTCCAGACAATCCACCAGTATGTCCAATCCACTTTGGCTTCCTCTCAGGAGGACATGCTGCAGCGCCAACATAAGTCCGCCTCTCCTATCACTATCAATGTAGGCGATCTTGTCTTTGCTCATTCCCATACGCGTTCCTCTAAGTTGGATGACAAATTTACAGGGCCCCACCGCGTCCTCACTCAACAAGGCAACATTTTTCACCTCCAGGACCTGTCCACTAGGGACACCAGATGGGTCCACGTCGATGACTTAAAGCGAGCACCCCGTGGCCTCATGTTGGAAGAGTCACTTACACAACCTCCTGCCCCCTCTTCCCCTCCTCCCATCCTTCAGTCTACCTTGTCTCCAGCTATCCCTCAGTCTCCTTCATCTCCATCTCCACCTGCTCATTCATCAACCAATCAATATCGGTCCAAACTGCACTCTGCCCATCAACCTCTTCACGACCTCCCCCATTAACTCTACCCTGATTTTCTAGGTACGATGTTAGCGATCTCCCTGCTGGCAGTGCTGACCCTCCTGGGGTCTGGGTCAGGTCAGGACGATGGTGGAGTACGTCCCGGGGCCTTGGTCGGCTCAGGAGGCGAGGTCTCCTTGCGCTACGATCTTGCGCCCCTGGCCGACGTAGCCATTGCCCTACCTGCCTATGCGCACCAGCTCCACGGAATCAGGAACCATCTCACGGCCCTCATGGGGACACACAACCCGAATGAGTATCTCTATAACCTTTTCCTCCCACTCTCCTGGCAATTGCAATACATAAGTAACAGATTCACTGAGCTCAATGACACGTTTTCCATTCAGACACCCGTGGGTCGTTCTCGTGTGAAACGAGGTCTCTTCGACTTCGGCGGTGAGATTCTGAGTGGCTTGTTTGGCGTTGCTACAGCCCGTGACATTTCTGGCTTCAAATCTGATCTCACTCATTTAGCTTCAGCCCTAGAATCACAACGTTGAGTCATTAAAATCCAACACACTATGTTACAGAGGCTCACAACCCAACTCAATGAAGTCACGTCCACTCTAAACAATTTCACCGATATCTTACATTGCCACCTTTCAGATCTCAACGTTATCTCTCAGTTCTTCTACCTCAAACTCAACATGGATAATCTCCAACTGGCCGTTGACTCTCTCCTGTCTCAAGTCTCTACCTTGGTTCGTATCCTAGTCGATGCTATCAATGGACGTGTCACTGCTGACTTAGTACCTGTCTCAGCTCTCCGTTCTGTCCTGGAATGGGCTCACTCCACCTTCGGTCTCTCCCCAGTCCTCCCTTACTCCTCCCTTGACTATTATTATCCTGTTCTCGAAGCCACTCTTCTCACCACATACGCCGTCGTCCATATTCCTCTCCGTTCTGCCATAACCTTTAACCTTTTCCACATCATTCCCTTCCCTTTCCGCCTCAACAACTCCTTGTTACAGGTATCTGTTCCTTCAGAATATTTCCTCCTCTCCCACGATCATCTTTCCGTTGCCTTCCTTTCTTCCACAGACCTCCAGCAATGTTCCTCGCTTACTCCGACCTCTCGTCTCTGTGCTGCCCACCTTTTCGCTATCTTCCCTAGCAGTGCTACACCCTGTGAGTCTGCTTTAGTTCGCAACCATTCCATCTACTCGGCCTGTTCTTTTGTCCCAGCTCCTGACCTCCCGGTCCACCATGCTCACCTCAACCATGTCCAGTATTTCTTCTTTGCTGTTCCCACCTCTGTCACAATCATGTGTCCTGGTTCTTCCGTTCGCTCCGTCCCCGCTAGTGGTCTCTACAAAGCACCTGACTATTGTACCGTCAAATCAGAGTCCGTCATCACTTACGCCACTCGCTATCACCAAGCTGTTCGTAACCACTCCTATGACATCTTTCAACCAATCGACATGCCTTCAACCCTGCCTTCTGCCAACATTATCATCACCTCCCCTCACTTGCGCATGCTCACCTTCCTCAATGACAGTGATTTCATTATGGATCAATTTTCTCTGGCCTTCAGCCGTTCATGGGTTCATCCAACAGTTGTGTTTCCCCCTGTGGTTATCGCTTTCATAGGTTTTCTACTCATCCTCTGTGCAGTGCATTGTTGTGTCAGAAAAAATGGAACGTCGACTCCAGGAAATCAGAGTCGCTACCGGCATAGTACGCCCTACACACGACGTAGAAACTCCCCGTTCTTAGTGCCCTCACATTCCGTGACCACCATTGCCATCTAACATTTAACCAACCTGTGAACAGCACTCTGCCTACTAGAAAATGATAGTATTTCTTTCATGCATTACTGAGTGACAGTGTATCCTACAGAAAATACAAAAAAAAAAAAAAATGCAGGAAGAACAACAATAGAACTCTCATATCTACTCCTTGTTTATCATGTATCAAACTATTATTGTGTAATTCCCATTATGTTTATATATACCTTCGACCCTTAATGAATTTGTACCTATTAATCCTTGTATATCTCATCTGTATATATCGTTCTAATTCCCTCCCCACAACATGGCCATGTCTCCCCTACTGCCCCTGTATCATACTTATCCCTTGTACCAACCTCCCTGGTCCTGCCTTACTACTATCATCAAACACCATTTAACTCCCGGTGTCAGGAGACACCGTCTCAGCTACCCGGGGGAGTAGTGTACCCCCTCCACAATATGTCTATCCCGATGTATATATGTCCCCCCCCCCCCAATGCATACATGCCCCCACTAATCTTGCTAGGTCAGCACCCTTTCCCACGCCTGCAGACGGCGTTATTGCATCAGTCGTTATCAGACAGCCGAGAAGGGTAGACTATTTTACTGTGAGCTTGTAATAAACTCCTTATCTAGCTGTTTGTACACGGAGTTTCTATCACCAAAATATTGCAAGTTACATTAGTTCAGTATTTGAATTTCAACAAAGGCAAATTTCTCTTCAAAAACAAAAGTTTCTCTGCATTATCTACATGAAGGCTCTTGCGTTTTTCATCACAGATTAATCCAGCACCACTGAATAGTTGTTCAATGGGGACGCTGCTTGGGGGACAACAGAGATACGTGCGTACCACTTTTACTAAATCAGGGTAGTCTCTTCTGTTTTCAATCCACCATTTCAGAGTATATTCATTTGTTCCTTTAATTCTCTTTTGTTTGTGATACTTCTCTATTTCTTCCATTTAACTTTTAACTGGTGGCTCATCATTTTCATCGTCACTGCTTGGTGCGAGTATTATTTCCATTGCATCTGACAGTGTTCCACTTGTACTTGGTGTATGGCTGGTAGGCTCGTCACCTTTCAGTCGTTTTTTTGCTGGCTCATTTCCATCATCCTTTAGCTGATTTCACAGGCCTGCAATTGTTGACTGAACTTGCTCAGTGATGTATGAAGAAGAGAAAAATATAAACTTATATCTAGGATCAAGCCACGGCCACACCAACTCCACTGCTCTATGACTACAGTGCTATAGTGATATTCTATATTCTGTAACTTCCAACATTACGATAAATGTTATACAGCTATAATCACTTTCTTTATATTATTTAGAATACTAATTATATATATATATATATATATATATATATATATATATATATATATATATATATATATATATATATATATATATATATATATATATATATATATATATATATATATATATATATTAACTCAGTTTATGCACTGATACGTTTTGTACTATCCTCATATCCTCATTCTCAAAGTGCGGATGCGGATGCGGATGAGGATGTTTAAAAAATGCGGATAATTTGCGGATGCGGATGTGCATATACGATACACCTCTAGTGTGTGTGTGTGTGTGTGTGTGTGTGTGTGTGTGTGTTTAATTTTTATTGTTATTATTATTCTCAGCAATGGTAGTAGTAGTAGTAGTACTACTACTACTAGTAGTAGTTGTAGTAGTAGTAGTCCCCTAAAGCGTGAACCAGATGGACTGCAGGCTGAAGCTGTCCCTTTCCCACAGTCCACCATCAACATCTCGGGTGACACAAAGACAGATGAGGGCCTTTGTATAACCAGGCAGCCGTGTCGACCATTCATATCAGTGCCACCGCAAGAAGGCGTCCCTCTCCTGCATCTGATTTGATAACACTTATTCATTAGCGATATATTGTGTTAGTTATACCTTCTATTTTCTCACGTTTTCTATGTATACCTTTTTATCATCGATACTGATTGTATCCGTATAGGAACTTCGAATAATAAGGTATTATGAGTAACATAAATCGTTGAGGAGGAAATGTTACGACTGCTCCTAAACCAACGGGAATTATACAACCCATATACTGCAGTTCAACGAAATAAAAGAAAGCAAATGTTCTACTTTATATTTCCACTAAAATGGCCGAAAGTGCCATTCCTCTGTCTTGAATGCTGAGATTTAGCAAATGATTGAACACTGTAATTATGATGTTAGTCAGGAAGTGCTATGGAAAGTGTGCAGTAGGTCATTAGCAGAGGGAAATACAGGCTCAGGAAGACAGTTCCCGAGTTGACTTTTTGCATACATGAATGACTGAGAGTACCAGTTAACTCTCGCATTAGAAAACGGGACAAAAGGAGTGAGGTCGCTGCCAGACGGGTGCTAGGCGTTCTTCGTAATTGAGGGTTGAAAACAGAGTTCAGAAGAGCAATGACCACTGATTTAGGCATTGCAAAGAGATAAACATGCAACAATGTGGCAAGGATATATATATATATATATATATATATATATATATATATATATATATTGGTATATTTAGGCAGAATGTTTTCTTTTATACAAAAATCATTAAAGACCAAGGCGTAGCCATTGTTCACTATTTTTCTGTTGATCTTTTCCAGTTTTCTTACATATATATATATATATATATATATATATATATATATATATATATATATATATATATATATATATAGGCTGCTTCCCCCAAGGAAAGGGAGGTAGCCGAGACAGGACGACACACTCCCCATTTACTCATCCATTCAAACACATTCATTCGCATCTTAGCCCCAAAGGGGAGAACAGACAGATCCTCACCGCACCACACCGCACAAGGGTCAACTGTGCAATGCAATCAGTGACATCCGCAGCAGGGCCCGACAGCAGAGCTGGTTTACCCCTGCCACATCATAACAGACCCATCCCCTTACCCGCACCTGACCTGACTAGCTGATCAGACCAAATACGGGAGAATATCCCCTCAGGGCTGCGTCATCATTTATTCATTCTCAATTTCTCTCCATTTATTTCTGTCACGCACAGCCACTCTTCCTTGCTCAACAGACATCCCTCTCGCATCCAGCACTCTCTTCACACTGTCCATCCATCCTATTCGTGGTCTTCCTCTCAGCCTTACACCTCTCACACCAGATCTAGTTATCTTTTTCACCAATCGTTCATCATCCATTCTCTCCATATCCCCAGACCATCGCAACACCCTCTGCTCAACTCTACCAGCCATCTCCCAACACTCCAGTTCTCCTTCGCACTTCATCATTTCACACTCGATCCATACGCGTCACTCCACACATACTCCTCAGACACCTCATCTCCATTACATTCAAACTTTTCCTCTGTACTACACCCATATTGCATATACTGTATTTATATACAGAGAGAGAGAGAGAGAGAGAGAGAGAGAGAGAGAGAGAGAGAGAGAGAGAGAGACGTTTTAGACAAGCCTAGAGGCATAAGTAGTACTGAGATGGTTTGATTTCTCCAGTCGTAGTAGTACATAAGTAACCCCAGTCTGATTGGCTGAGCAGACCCACCAACCGCATGTAAACAATGGTTCCCGCAGGACAATCCCTTGCAATGAACAGATGTTCCCTTGTGGTGGACAGTGCCTCACTACAGCCATGCATGGGGAAGTGTGGGGGTTTGGTTCCTGGATGGACGCCATATTTGCTCCTCTCCACCCAGTTAAAAGGGCACCATATTAGCCTCCACATCCCCAGTTATTACCTTCCCCGAGACGGAGTCCGGCGAGGTATTTTTTTTGGGTTGAGTTTTTGTTTCTCTCTCTCTCTCTCTCTCTCTCTCTCTCTCTCTCTCTCTCTCTCTCTCTCTCTCTCTCTCTCTTTTGTTAACAACAATACGGAAAAAAAATCTGGATGATATTACATTAATCTTTCAAGATATGTGGGCACTGGTCCGAATATGAAGTGATTAAATTTCATGCACGGATTTTCAGGTGGGCTATAACTTGAAACTGGGTGAAGATAGATATTTACTATCATTAGCATTCAGGAACTCCCATATGGGCTTTCATTTGGCATCAAGACATTTGGCCATGAATGACCTTGAAAGGTCGAACTCACGGTCACGGATATTTAGGGGGCTATAACTTGAAACTTGTTGATATAATATATTACACTGTGTAACAAAGATTTTCTTTATTCAATTTTTTGGTCTTGTTAGATTCAGTTTTCCATGCTCATTCCAATGGTGTGTGTTTTATTTGTCTATCTCGAGGTTTTTGTTAACAATAGGCAATTGTTTATTTCCAGTCATGTTACATGCACCGAGGTAAAGGCTGACATACAGCTTACCACGTTACACACACACACACACACACACACACACACACACACACACACACACACACACACACGCACCATCTGTGTCCATGCAGATATCGCTGATATGACCATTATTGATTCATGCAATGTGGATTGAATCAGTTCATTCGATGAGTTAGTCTCCCGTTGCTAGTTTGGCTGATCGACGTGAGTTTGAGCTGTTCCTAAAGGTGTTTCTATTGATGAGAATGACCAGTAGACGTTCTTGGAAGCTGCCAGCCGATATATTTCGTTATGTATGTGGAGAATATATTGGACCGAAGATGGTCAAACACAAAATCCACCTTGATACCGAATTTGCTTGTGCATATAAAGCATATTTTGGCACGGCAATGGACAATCAAGATAAAGATTGGGCAGCGCACTACGCTTGTGGTAGCTGCCACTCTGCACTGGAAGTTTGGCTTGTTAAATTATTCGGTTGTTAAGATATTCTTCAAGATTGTAAGGAGTAGTGAGAGACCTTATAAGTTGGTATGTCTTTTGGGCAATGGTACAGCAGCAACTGAGCTCGTGCCTACCATCACGAAACAAGTAAACAATGAACACCAGCACTTAGTTTCGAACCATTAGATTTCAAACCACATTATGGAAGTTTCATATTCTAACATGGCTACGAGGAAAGAATATGCCTTTTGCAGTTCCAAGAGTGTGGCAAGAGTCGTCAAATCACCGCAATGATTGTTACTTTTGCTTGGTTGATATAAGTGGTGTGAAGAGCATTAAGGGCAGAAATTATATTGTATATCCAAATTTGCCCTCTTTGATCTATCCGGTGCCTCACAATGATGAGCTAGCGATTCCTGTCCCTCCTACGAACTCACAGGTTGTCTCTGACCATGAGGATATCGTCGATGACGGGGGGGAAAATGATGATGAATCGTATGTTGCAGAATGTTCCAGAGACACTCCACACTTTCCCAATCAGCAAGAACTGAATGATTTGGTCTGAGATTTAGTACTCACCAAGTCCAATGCTGAGCTGCTGGCGTCCCGTCTAAGTGAATGGTTCTTGTTGGATCCCAGTTGCAAGTTGAGTTACAGGAATCACCACGGCAAGTTTGCATCCTTCTTCATATTTTGTGAAGAAACCTCGGTCTGTTATTGATTGATGTTAAGGGTTTGTTCCAAGCCATGGGAGTGGATTACAAGGCCTCAGACTGGCGACTCTTCATAGACAGTTCCATGAAGAGCCCAAAAACTGTACTTTTACATAACGGCAACGAACTCCCATCAATTCCAGTTGCACATCCTGTGGAAATGAAAGAATGCAATGAGAAAGTGAAGATTTGTCTGACAAAGATTAAGTACTCAGATCACAGTTGGGTGATTTGTGGGGATTTCAATATGATTTCATTCCTACTTGATATGCGAGGCGGGTATACGAGGTACTCATGTTTTTTTTATGTTTGTGGGACAGCCGGGGAGAAGCTGAACATTTCGTGAAGAAAGATTGGCCTCTCAGAAAGAGTCTCACACCAGGCTCATGCAGCATTCTGAGAGCTCCACTGATCTCCAGAGAGAAGGTATTGCTACTGCCGCTGCACATAAAACTTGTCTTGTGAAACAATTCATGAAAGATATCGACAAGGATGGCGATGCGTTTCTGCATATCCGATCAATGTTTCCCAAGTTGAGCGTGGCAAAGGTGACGGCTGGCATATTCACCAGGCTGCAAGTTCGAGGAATGCTTGCAAGTTGTTAACTCCAGGGTAAAATGACTGATGATGAAGAGTGCGCTTGGAATGCTTTCAGAGGAGTTGTGGAAGGTTTTCTTGGCAACCAGAGGAGACCAGATTCCGTACAGCTCATTGATGACCTGATCAGTGTATTCCACTGGCTTGGATGCAGAATGTCAATCAAATTGCGCTATCTGCATTCCCACCTTGATATCTTCAAAAGCAACTTGGGTGCAGGCAGTGAGGAGCATGGCAAACAGTTCCACCAGTACATTCTGCTGATGGAAACCAGATATCAGGGAAGGTGGAACGAGGCGATGATGGGCGATTACGTTTGGGGATTGTTGCATGATTGTCATCACAGCTACAGGAGAAAGTCAAGATCAGAAGTGCATTTTTAGATTCTATGTGCCCTGCATTCCTTGTGATGTTACTGTTTGCTTATTTTCTAGTTATAAGAATACTGTATACTCGGAAATATGTAAATTCTTTGACATTCTCAGCATTCTCAAAATGGTAATAAGTTGCAGCTTCTGTCCTTGTACGATACATATGTTGTTGCATAAATCCTGTAACTCTAGATTTACTCAGTAACAAACAGCATACTCGGAATCTACGCATTAACTTTGATCAGAAATAGAGTAAAAACGTAAACAAAAAATTGGTGTAAGTTTGTTACAGTGTTATCAACATATAGGTAGTCCCATGTGGGATTTTAATTGGTACCATGATCTTTGACCTTAAATGATCTTGAAAGGTCAAACTCAAGGTCACGGATATTCAGGAGGCTATAATTCAAAACTGGTTGACTGTAGACATTTACTAACATCAAGATCTAGGAAGTCTCAGGTCCTTCATTTGGCACCATGACCTTTGACCTGGAGTGACGAAAGTTCAGACGCGAGATCACATGTTTTCAGAGGGCTATAACTTGTACAAGTTCCATTTCATTTGTCCCATTACCTTATACTTTAATTGTTTACTGACACCAAATGGCAGTACCAATTCAGTACTTAACAGCAATAAAAGAACTTATGTCGGGCGAGGTTTGTTGTGCCTGGCACCACTTGTTTTGTTAAATAGTTTACCACCCAATGCTGTAAATCAGGGGTGGGGAACGTCTGGCCTCTGGACCGCATAAGGCCAGCAAGACCATTTGATCAGGCCTGCGAGGCAATTCATAAATGCAATTTCATAAACTCATGAACGAATATATATATATATATATATATATATATATATATATATATATGGCCCGCGAATGATGTTAAAAATATCCTGATGGCCCTTAATAGGAGAAAGGTTCCCCATCCCTGCTGTAAATGGTTTCCTGGGTTACAGGAAACCACTGTGAGTGAGTTCTTCAATATTTTACATATCCCTTTCATAGCCTCGATTATTTTAGTATATCCCGTGAACTCTACAGTTAACAGACGGTGGCCTTCATGCTTGGTTGTTTTTGTGTTACATAGCCTTAGGCATCAGTTCATTACTGAGTATACTGAGCACTGTTTACCTGTGTTGACACGTGGCTATTACCTATTTTTTTCTATCCCTCTTCTCTGTTGGTATCTACAGCAATGTAACCGCATGAAAAACTGTAATTATGGTTTAAAAATTCTATCTATCTATCTATAGTCCGACGCCCTAATCCCGCAAAGGGTGGCCGCAGACAAAACGCCTCCAAGTCGCTCTGTTACCCATCATTTGACTACCCTCCCCCCAACTCACCCCCCCCCTCCCTCATATACCTTTCAATTCCATCCCTTCACCTTATCCTTGGTCTGCCCCTCCCTCTCCCTCCCTCCACCTCATCTATATACACCCTCTTAGACAGTCTTTCATTCTCCATTCTCTCCACATGTCCAAACCACCTCAGTGTATTTCACCTAATATTCTCAACCACATCCCCATCCACCCCACAACGTTCTCTCACTTCTTCATTCGTCAACCTGTCCCTCCATGTCACTCCACATGCTCCTCTCAAGTAACTCATTTCCACTGCTCTCACTCTTGACTTGTTCCCCTCTTGCAAGGTCCATGCCTCGCTTCCACACGTCAGGGTAGGGATCACAATACTATCATGCAGTGACTTCTTAACTTCCATACTCACCTCCCTATTTCTCATCACTGCTTTCAGTGAACAACAACCTTCCTTCCCTGCTGTACCCTTTCACGCACTTCCTCCCCCAAAGTTCCATCCTTACTTATCACACTACCCAAGGACTTGAATGCACTCACATTCTCCATATCCTCACGATCCAATCTCACTGTGCATTCTGTGACTTCATTCCTCTCAAACACCATAACTTTACTTTTGTTTACATTAACTTTCAGATTCCTCTTCTTACACACTGTCCCAAACTCTTTCACCAAACCTTGCAATTCCCATTCGTCTTCACTCAACAATACTGTATCATCAGCAAACAGCAACACCGGAATCTTCCAAATCTCACCTTCATTCATTAGAGCCAGCCCCACATCCACTGCCCTACCTTGCACCTCCTTTACAACCCCATCCATGTATATATTAAAGAGCCATGGAGACATCACACAACCCTGTTTCATTCCCACATTGAGATCAAAGAACTCACTCAGCTCACCATCCACTCCCACCGTAGCCCTAGCTCCTTCGTACATACTCTTCATAGCACTCAACATTTTCCCCTCCACTCCATATATTCTTAATATCTTCCACATACCTTGCCTATCTATTCTGTCATAAGCTTTCTCCAAGTCCGTGAAGGCAGCATACACTTTCTTTCCCTTCTCTAGATACTTCTTCACTAAACATCTTAGAACAAATATCTGATCTACGCACCCTTTTCCCTTCCTAAATCCCCCTTGTTCTTCTCCAACTAGCTCCTCTGTCGTATGCCTAACCCTGTCAATGAGTATTCTACCATTTATTTTTCCATTCACACTAAAAATGTGTGTGTAATTCAGTGGATTCAAACATGTCCATCCTTACTGTTCTTGATTATCATCATGACCGTCATCATGATGATCATCATCATTTTGTCATCATTGCCGTCGCCATCATCATGTTTATTTAAACCGCAATTCCTGCCGAAAAGCAGAAGTACTGCCTTAGCTTATAATATAATTACGTTTATGTTCTCTGATGTCAGTGTAATGTGATGAGCATTGCTGGGGTTGTTTGGCCACGCAGCTCCAAAAGTGTACTTCATCACGTTGAAATGATGCTGAGGCACAATAACAACTCATCCTGTATAATCGTTTTAGTTGCGTAAGAATACTTCATCCACAAATGATGGTGGACTTACACTGTCACATGCGCTGTTATGTTGGAAATTATAGCGGAGTGACAGTGATGCTGCTATCCAGTCAGTTAAAGCGAAGGAGAAATTGGAATAAGTGAGCGACCGAATGAGGGATATGATAATGATGGAGTAACTGAGTCCATTTCCGTGTTAATGAGCAAGAAGCAAGTGACTGAATGGTATGATAGTGATGGATTGATTTAGTGGATGATAATGAATGGGAAACAAGCGAGTGGCTAAGTCAGTGATACGATAGTGCTGGGGTGAGTGATAGTGATAAGTTCCGCCTCTCGACTCGGGTGTCCATCCACTGTTTGTGGGTTGGTAGATAAAATGAGTACCAAGGTTAACACCTAGGGGAGATAACTGTGATAACCTGGATGATGCAGTGGCTTTGTACCCAGGACAGTCGATGTATAACCCAACACAGGCTCACGACCTAAGTTACGAATGAGAGCACCGCTGATAGGCACCCCACGGCTTCTATTCCTTTAACTTTTCCTCGCCTGTTAGCCTTTTGTATGCTACTGTTTTCTACCTAGATCTGATGATACACAGTTGGGATATTTTTTCAGTTATTATATATTACACTTTCAAATAATAATTCATTTACGACTGTATGTAGAGTAATTTTGAACAATGATTAGATTTTGTTGTTGTTGTTGATAATGACGTAACCAGCAGAATAAAAGTGTGAAAATATATCTGATCTACAGGCTTGAAGTTTCTGTATCTACTTAGACCGAATAGATATACGGTCTTTGGTTATAGGAAAACAATTCTCTGCGATAAAAAAAACATAGTCAATAAGAAACACATCCTAAAGGAAAACACAACATGATTCTACGTTATCCATCAATTAGATCGAATTAGACTTTTAACTATAGTCTATTTGTTTTCATCTGAGGGAATTGGGTCAGTTGTAACTGCATGTAAGTCGTGACGGCATGAAATTCAATGAGCCTTAGTTCCGAGGTAGGAATGAGATTCCTTGGCTGCTTGTCAGATTTATTCTCCAGTCTGACTACATTTGGCCATCAACTGAGTTGGAAAGAGTTAGGGATCCTTGTCACTATAGTACCAGTCTGTCTCTGCCATCTGTGAGGAGAGTGCCTGGAGGTTACAGGTCTGTCGTGGTCTTCTCTGGGCGTCTATTATTTAGATTTTGCCAACGCTTGACCGACATATTAGCACTGATAAAACCTCCTGTTTCCTTTTATTTGTATTATGTTCCCAGATATAGTTAAATAGCAAGGAGTATGTGCTAAAGGTTCCTACATACTGTATTTTGCAATTAAACTAAGCCCAGTTTCTTAATTGCCAATCTCTTCAATCCACATATATTATTCCCCGTTCGTTCATACCCACCCATTTTCGGCAGTCTCAGGGCATGCAGGCGGGAGCCGAGTGGCATTTGACTTGGGGGAGGGTGTTACAGTTATAAAAGCAGCTTATAACATTAGTTGGTTCCTCTGTTAATTCATCAATGGGCATTCTCTATAGTTCATAATAGCCTAGTGATATATTACAGATACGAAAGATGTGCTGTTAATTGACGCAAATTTAGTGAATATTAGCTTATAAACTTATCTCTTACTGCACCCCATAAAGGTCAGCCCCTTACCTAACTATTTGCTCCCATGGACTTACTTTCATCCCATGGAGTCATATCCTTCCTTTGACCTATTTTATCCATGAACCCATTTTCTCCACACGAGGACACACCGAGTCTCCACGTGGACCTAATTTTTCCCACAAACCTATTACATCCATAGATCTTTTCTTATCCACTGGGCAAATGTTCCCTCTTGGGCCCATTTCCTCCAAGGACGTATCCCCCATGAATCTGTTTCCCACTTGGACCTATTTCAGTAATGGCCTAACTGACTCCATGGACGTGTTCTGAATGGGCCAATTTTCCCCCATGTACCCTCTCACTCCCCCACCATTCCATATACCCTGTGTAGAAACCCCATCGTCTCCATTGTCCTTTAGGAAGCATCACGTCCATCCTCCTACCCAAGTCACCAACCATCCCCACCCACTAAGCACACCCATCCACCCACCTACCCCACCCATCCTACCCTACCCCACTGCCCATCCATTCACCCCACCCACCCACTCCATCCGTCCCGCTTGTCCACCAACTCAGCCACCCACCCCATCCGCTCTACCCACATTGCCTCTCCACCCATCCACCCAGTCACCAGCTCACCCATCCATCCAACCAGCAAACTACCCACTCCACCACCATGCTCGGACCACCACCAGGACGACTTGCAAGCTTGCACACACACACACACACACACACACACACACACACACACACACACACACACACACACACACACACACACACACACACATAGACACACACACAAACACACACACACACACACACACACACACACACACACACAGAAAGGGTGGGGGGGGGGAAGAGAGACAGGTGCTTTAATATCATAGAATAAAGTGCAAGAGAATTCGGTTACCTGAGTGAAATAGTCGGGTGGCAGCGAAAACATAAAAAATATGTGGTATACGTCGAGTCTGAGAGTATTTACAAATTTCTCCACGCCTCCCATTGCTTACCTCTATATTAGTGCCTTTTTGTAATGCACCTGCTTACCACCCTTACTTTCAGGACGTCTATATCTATATCTATATCTATATCTATATCTTCATCTATCTATCTATCTATCTATCTATCTATATATCTATATATATATATATATATATATATATATATATATCTATATATATATATATATATATATATATATATATATATGTCAACATAGCCTACTGCCAGTATTAAATGAGGCTGACTATCAGCGTGTTGGTCTAGAAGCTAATGCATTACCCTGAGACTGTGAAAATGCTATCCCGAAGCCGTATATAAATGAAAGCGGTACTTAGCCAAATTACACGATAATCGCCGGAATAAGAAGGTGTTGTCGGATAGATCAGCCAACTGAGCACAACATAGCTTTTAAATATTAAATGGAAAAATCAGACATAATTTACAATGTATGTATCCCTCGTAGTAAAATATAGATACAGTCGCGGGGAATAATGATCTATCTTGCCACTAACGTGAATCTTTATACAAGCAAATCAGGGTCTGATGAGAGACAGTTTAGTACAGGAACCACCGGTAAGGGGGGGGGGTGGAGGAGAGGTGTAAGGATGTGGGGGGGGGGAAGAGGATAGGGTGGAGCGAAAAGAGTGAAGAGGAAGGTAGAGTATTGGTTTGTGTATTTGATGAAACAATTGGTTAGTATGGGCCAGACAGTCTACCGTAAAAGTGTGTTTTCAAATATTGTTATTTTCCTTCTGTGGCGGCAAGAGTTATAACCTAGATTTTGAGCTGCAGTACCTTACCATGTATTATGTATAAGTTTTGCCAAAAGGAAGGTAACACGAGGTTCCTAATTCGGGACTACGCATAAGTAGTTTGATAGCCTCAATGGTGTTTGGTTTA
Organism: Coenobita brevimanus; assembly: GCF_032717465.1. Lineage (NCBI taxonomy): Eukaryota > Metazoa > Arthropoda > Malacostraca > Decapoda > Coenobitidae > Coenobita > Coenobita brevimanus. The sequence goes on from NC_137010.1 coordinate 48,846,996, forward strand.
GGGGTAAATCTGGAATAAATAAACTTAATCTTAATTGACTGTGGCACTCAAGATAATTTGTTAATGTCATTAAATCGGTATCTATAATCCATTTATAACTCTTTGGACTGTAAGATTTCTGTGCTTGTGTGTGAAAGGGGAATAAGAGACAAGTATGCTTATGGAGAAAGAGGGAATTGGCCTTCCAACCCTATACCCTCCCATTTATTTCATTTACCTTACTATTATCCGCTATATCCATTCATGCCGTCCCACATGTCCCAGGAGCTTGATTTTAGTATTGCTTTCAAGTTTCAAGATTCATGTTGGTTTGAAAGTTAACCTGGTGTGTGAGGAAGGAATATGTTGTTGCTGCTGCTCAACCCTGGTTCGACTGATGAAGCTAACCCGTCGACCGTAGATGAGAAATTGCACCTGTGGGGTTTACCCATAAGTTCCCCACACCGTTGATGTTGTTGATGTAGTGTCCCGTCGTGCTGTACGGTGCTCCATTATGTGTGTGGACCTATTCTACATGCTGGGCACGTGCCATCTGTGAGTCCTCTCGATCCCAATGTATGAGTATGCTGGTAGCTTTGGAGAGTTGGGTGATGAATTACTCTAAGCCAAGGCAGATGAACTCGATCATATCTATTTAAGGACACCTCCGACTGGGGGCTTGTAATAAAGTATTCTGACTGAGCAGCTGTATTGCTTTGTGCTTGAAGTGATATATGTGTTTCTTCATCGTTAGTGTTGGAATGTCTGGAGGTGGGATATTGTTGTAACTGGAATAGAGAGAGAGAGAGAGAGAGAGAGAGAGAGAGAGAGAGAGAGAGAGAACCGTAATCCCGTAAGTGATGGCCATTTGTCTTTCAGTTGTTTTCCGGGGAGGGGTACTAACCCTCCTCCAACCCGCTTGTTGATAACTAGGGAACACGTGTGGGTTGGTTATATGGTACTACCCAGGGTAGTAAATGGCTTCCTGGCTTTCAGGAAACCATTAGGCTTGCCACTCAATGTAAAACCACCTAAAAAAGAAAGAATGGTAATAATAATAATATATATATATATATATATATATATATATATATATATATATATATATATATATATATATATATATATATATATATATATATATATATATATATATATAAAATCTCATCTCATCAGCCGTTTGAGTGTCCACTGCAGGGCCGGCCTACCCCTATTGACGTGGGGACCATACAACCAATGTATCTCTACCAAGTGGCTTAGGCTGTCTGGTAGGGATTGTATGTAGGGTGAGAAGTGCTTCAACCGGTAGAGAGGTGGCGTGCGGTCCTAACGGACCCAGGTTCAAATCCCGGCTGGGGCAGGGAACAGTTTAAGGATTTGAATTTCATTAAATCAGGCTTTACTGATCTACCAGAAGACCCGTCGACATGTAAAAATACCCCCGCTAATACCAATACACCAGTCCTGTATGAGACAGCCCTAGCATGTATTCAATATGGACGGTGGGTGTTAGCGCCGAAGTGGTGACATGTAGAGGTGTATGGTATGTAGGAGGACTGCTGGGCCTTGATAGCAGGCTGTGAAGCCTATGCCCAGAGTCGGACACATAAAAAAAAAAAAAAAAAAAAAAAAAAAGTGTAACTGTAGTGTTGGAGTGGCTTTGGATGTGTGTGTATTCTGTGAACCAAGTATAATCGGCCCGCGCAAGCCTACTGGGTGCAAGCATGCTTAGTATGCGACACTGGTTCAGCCACAGAACCCCTTGTGTCCGCCAATGCAGCACATGGCCAGAAGACGCTCCCAAAGTTTATTACCCTAGCGGGGCGCGAACCCTCGTTCTTCAGTGTACGGAAACGCACACTTTACCACTGTACCATAGAGGCTCCATTTATATATATATATATATATATATATATATATATATATATATATATATATATATATATATATATATATATTGTTACGGAACAGAGAAAACTGTCCCGCAAAGTTCCAGGTTCAAAACAAAAGAGTTAGGTAAAATTATAAGTTAAAGTTTAATGCTCAAACTAACAACTAAACATTCAGGACTCATAAGGATAATGTAATGGCAAAAACAGGTTAAATATATGGTTAACTGCAATAGCCTCTATTAACACGAAATTAGCAAGAGTAAATTTATCTAAGTCAGCCCTGATAAAATGAGAAAACCAGATAATGCTCAGTTAATGCAAGATATATTATTACAGATACAAAATATTATCAAAAATGACTGACATAAAAACACATGAATCACAAAAACCTCACTAGGCCTACGAATCAACACCTCATGCTATACAGTACAAGGAAAAAATGTAATAACACTTATACTCAAATTACACAGCTGCTAGATGGCTGGAGACTTCCTGAGCACTCACAATAATAACAACTGTACAGGGGAGGGCAGAGATGTGAGCAAAATGAGGAGTAGATCTAAGTGGCAATTAATGCAGAGACTGAGCTCATTATATAGGGGCCGGCAGAGCTTGATACAAGCTCTGCCGGCCCCTATATAATGAGCGTAAGAAGGACGCGCAAATGAAGCCATAGGGGACAAAAAGTTGACAATCCTGCTCTGAACAACAGAAAGAACGACTTACTCTACTATAAGGGTAGAAGGGGGGAGTGAGGTAGAACACGCTCGTGATCAAACATGCAGCATACTGTACGTTAGAATTACACAAAGGATGACGAAATCATAGGCTATGTAACACCTCCTCACAAAAAAAAAAGAAATTTACAAAGGAAATTTCTTATTACTCTAAAATAATCTGTCTAAAGTCTAGATAAACAATCTGCAATAACATTTTCTTTCCCCTTGACATGTTGTATGTCTAATGATTACTCCTGAAGAACTAGACTCCATCTTGTCAATCTCTGATTTTTATCTTTAAACTTACTAAGGAATTTCAGTGGGTTATGATCGGTATAAATGACTATGGGGTCAAAACCAGAACACAAATAAAATGAAAAATGCTGTAAACCCAAAATCAAGGCCAAAAGCTCTTTCTCAATAGTTGAGTAGTTCTTTTGAGGTGGAGTGAACTTCTTACTGTAATAAGATACAGGGTGTTCAATACCCTGATCATCCTCTTGCAGCAAAACAGCCCCAGCTCCTGTATCACTTGCGTTAACAGCCATCTTAAAAGGCTTAGCAAAATTTGGAGTAGCGAGCACTGGATGACTTAATAGGATAGCCTTAAGTTTACTGAAAGAGGATTCACAGTTATCGGTCCAGACAAATTTAACTCCCTTTTTCAGTAAGTCTGTAAGTGGTGATACAAGAATTGAAAAGTTAAGAACAAATCTCCTGTAATAACCTACCATTCCCAAAAATCTTTGTAGCTCTTTCCTACTTTTAGGTCTGGGAACATCACTTATAACCTGAACCTTAGCTCCTGGTGGTGCAACGTGTCCATCACCAATTACGTACCCAAGGTACTGAACTTTAGCTTGACCAAACTCACACTTTGATAAATTAGCTACAAGATTAGCCTGAACCAAACGCTCAAGAAATTTATTGACATGGCATAGGTGATCTTTCCAGTTGTCACTGAAGATTAATACATCATCAATATAAACAACACACCCTGCCAAACCCTCTGTTACAACATTCATGAGCTTCTGAAATGTGGCTGGTGCATTCTTCATACCATATGGCATTACAGAACATGCAAAAGTCTTTCCTAGTGTTACAAAACATGAGATCTCCCTAGCACGTTCAGTCATAGGTACTTGCCAGTATCCCTTTAACAAATCAAGCTTACTTATGTACCTAGCCTTTCCGATCTTGTCTATGCAATCTTCCACGCGAGGGAGAGGGTAAGTGTCTGTTTTGGTTATCTGATTAACACGTCTGTAGTCGATGCAAAGCCGCTGTGACCCACCTGGCTTAGGGACTAGAGTGACAGGAGAACTCCACTCGCTCTGACAGGGCTCAATCATCTTGTGGTCCAACAGGTAGCCAAGCTCCTTCTGGATGAGAGGAACTTTCACTGGGTTCACACGGTAAGGAGGCAGTTTAATTGGCTTTGCGTCTCCAACATCGACATCATGCATCAACACAGTGGTTTTTCCTGGAGTAGCACGGAACACTTGCGGGTACTCCTGCAGTAATGCCGAAAACTCCTGCCTTTCCTCGGGAGCTAGATGAGAAAGCTTAGTCTGGAGATCATTCATGATATCAGGATTCTTCCCCAGACTATCACTCAGGCTCATGCTGCATGGGAGAACTTCACTTGCAGACTCGGGTGGAACAGCTACAGTGCAGACTGGGTTATTTTCGTCCCGCCTGTGATATAACTTTAGCATGTTGATGTGACAAAGTTGCTTGTTCTTTCTACGATCTGGTGTGGCGATGACATAGTTGACATCACTGAGTTTCTTCTCCACGAAATAAGGACCACTAAACTTGGCTTGAAGAGGTTGCCCATGCACCGGTAGCAGAATCAAAACCTGATCTCCTGGCTGAAAGTGGCGTAACCTGGACTTCTTATCATACCAAGTCTTCATCTTCTCCTGGGCAGCTCCTAAATTCTCTCTCGCCATCTGCAAAGCAGTGGACAGCCGCTCCCCGAACCTCGTCACACACTCCAGCAGGCCGACGTCATCCTCCTCCGACAGCCAGCACTCCTTGAGTAACTTAAGGGGTCCTCCCACTTCACGGCCAAACAGCAGTTCAAAAGGTGAGAAGCCCAGTGATTCATTTGGAGAGTCTCTAGCGGCAAATACAATGAATGGAAGACCTTTATCCCAGTCTTTCTGATGTTCCAAACAGTATTTCTTGAGCATCGATTTGAGTGTTTGATGATATCTCTCCAACGCTCCTTGGGTCTGGGGATGGGAAGCTGAAGACGTGATCTGGGCGATGCCCAACTCTTTCAGAGACCGCTCGAAAACACCTGACACGAAATCACCTCCCCGGTCCGACTGCACCTCCTTGCGCAGACCAAACTCTGTGAAGAACCCCAGCATTTCCTTAACCACGCTCTTTGCTGAGATATTTCTAAGTGGAATGGCTTCAGGATAACGAGTAGCCATATCAATCAGGGTCAACACATAAGAAATCCTGAAGAAGTCTTAGGAAGAGGGCCCACAATATCCACCAACACACGGGTGAATGGCGCCTCAAAAGGAGGAATGGGAACTAGAGGTGCTACCTTTTCGGTCTGATTACACTTCCCCACAACTTGACAGGTGTGACAAGACTTACAATACCAGGAAACATCCCTGAAGATACCTGGCCAGTAGAAGTGTTTCAAAATGCGTGCCACAGTCTTCCTCACTCCAAGGTGTCCTGCCAAACTGGAATCATGAGCCACTCTAATGATATCCTGCCTACAAACACGAGGGATGACAACTTGATGTACAACCTCCCATTCACAGTCGGCTGATGCTGTTGGGGGTCTCCACTTCCTCATAAGTACTCCTGACTTTATATAATAACAAGTAGAAGCACCGGCTGACTCTTCCTCACTGCAAGCAGAGTTAGCTAGACCTTTCAACTCAGGGTCAGCAACCTGCAACTCAACCAACTCTTGACGAGACAAATTATCAACACTACGGGGTACTGCCTCATCTGGTGAGTGGTCCAAATTAGCAAGAAAAGTGTCAACTAGGATAACATCATCATCATCATTATCCTCTAAGTTACCAGTAACTTTAGACTTAGCCCTAGTGACAGCACATGCAGAGAACACATCAGGGACATCACAATCCTGGGTCGCAGCCACTGACTCACTAGACAACTGAGGAGCTGGACACACTTGACTTCCACCAATATCATTTCCAAGTAAGAAAGTTACACCTGACACTGTGAGTGTCTCAACCAACCCAACCATAACAGAACCATTAACAAAACCAGACTCTAAATTCACTCTGCACAGAGGGACAGAGAAGTAATTATTCCCTACATCTTGTAAGATTACAGTTTCATCAAAGGAATTAACATTAGAGCCTAGAACACTGGTCAGCATAAGGGATTGGCAAGCACCTGTATCACGATATATTTTAACTGATTTCCTGTCATTACTGTCCAGAGGACTGACAAAACCATCAGACAGGAAATTAGCACATGAACTCTTGAGAGTGTCACCCACGTTACTGCTCAAAAGAGGAGCTTCATCATGAGAATTTAAATTACCCCTCAAAGCAGGTTCAATTAATTCAGTTAAAGAATTCTGGGAACTCTCAAGGATGGACACTAGACCAATTGACTGAATATTCAAAGACTCCTTTTTGTTCACATCACGCTGTCTCCTGAAACATTTCTCCGTAGTATGACCAAGCTTACTACAAAAAGTACATTTACTTTTCTGAAATCTAGAGGTGGAGCTGGTATTTACTTCCTGAGAAACATCAGCCTTATTCTCTTTCCTGTTACCTGTACTCTGAGTAGAGGCAACGTACTTACTCTCAGCTTTCCTTTTTTCTTTAGAATATCTCTTGTGAGTGAGAACATATTCATCAGCTAAAACTGCAGCATCAGACAAATTATCTATTCTTTTCTCATCAAGATATAGGCTTACATCATTATTAATACACCTTTTGAAGTCCTCCAGCAAAATCATCTGCTTAAATTTACCAAAATCAGAATTTACATTCTTAGAATTTAACCACTGCTCTAACAGATCTTCTTTGATTTTTGCGTACTCAACATGGGATTGCTTATCGTGCTTATAAGTTGTCCTAAATTTTACTCTATAGGCTTCAGGAACAAGCTCATAGGCCTTAAGAATCAAGCTCTTAACTACATCATAATTATCAGATTGATCTTGAGGCAAAGATGCATAAGTTACTTGAGCTTTACCGGTGAGAACAGTTTGAAAGAGTACTGGCCAATACTTTTTGGGCCAATTAAAACCTGTAGCTACCCTCTCAAACAACTGAAAATACTTTGTTAAATAAGATTCATTAAAAGGAGGGACAAGTTTAACATTTTTAGCCACATCAAAATCATCAGAGCTAGATGATCCAGTTCCACCTTGTTTCATGCGATACTCATGGTCTGCCTGAATCTTAGCAATTTCAATTTGTGCCTCCTGAGAACGTGCCTGAAACTCAGCCTCCTTAGCACGAGCCTCCTGCAGGGCTAGCTGTAACTTAGCTAATTCAATCTGCGTTTGCTCATTTGGAGGAGTTACATTAAACAAGCTTTCATTAATCATGTCGACAATTTGATCTTTAGAATGATGAGAGCGAACAACAATTCCCAATTGTTGAGCAACAAGCTTAAGTTCATTCTTTGTTCTGTTTTCTACATCACACACTGTTTGCACATTTGACAAAAAATCTTTGGCTTCATCAAAAGTAGTAATAGTAGACATCATGAATAAATCACAGTCACAAAATATCAACCAATATCCTTATGATAATATCCTGCATATCCTGATAAGAGGTCGCCAAATTTATGTTACGGAACAGAGAAAACTGTCCCGCAAAGTTCCAGGTTCAAAACAAAAGAGTTAGGTAAAATTATAAGTTAAAGTTTAATGCTCAAACTAACAACTAAACATTCAGGACTCATAAGGATAATGTAATAGCAAAAAACAGGTTAAATATATGGTTAACTGCAATAGCCTCTATTAACACGATATTAGCAAGAGTAAATTTATCCAAGTCAGCCCTGATAAAATGAGAAAACCAGATAATGCTCAGTTAATGCAAGATATATTATTACAGATACAAAATATTATAAAAAATGACTGACATAAAAACACATGAATCACAAAAACCTCACTAGGCCTACGAATCAACACCTCGTGCTAGACAGTACAAGGAAAAATGTAATAACACTTATACCCAAATTACACAGCTGCTAAATGGCTGGAGACTTCCTGAGCACTCACAATAATAACAACTGTACAGGGGAGGACAGAGATGTGAGCAAAATGAGGAGTAGATCTAAGTGGCAATTAATGCAGAGACTGAGCTCATTATATAGGGGCCGGCAGAGCTTGATACAACTTGTAAGAAGGACGCACAAATGAAGCCATAGGGGACAAAGAGTTGACAATCCTGCTCTGAACAACAGAAAGAACGACTTACTCTACTATAAGGGTAGAAGGGGGGAGTGAGGTAGAACACGCTTGTGATCAAACATGCAGCATACTGGACGTTAGAATTACACAAAGGATGATGAAATCATAGGCTATGTAATATATACAGAGAGAGAAAGAGAGAGAGAGAGAGAGAGAGAGGCTGCTTCCCCCCAATAAACAGGGAGTAGCTGAGACAGGACGATATGCTCCCAATATACTCATCCACACACACACACACACACACACACACACACACACACACACACACACACACACACACACACACACACACACACACACACACACACACATTTATCCGTTTCTTAGCCCCAAGAGGAGGAGGGACAGATCCTCACCGCATCACACAGCACGAGGGCCAACTGCGCAGTGGGGTCTGCGACATCCACAGCAGGGTCCGACAGCTGGTTTACCCCTGCCACATTATAATGGACCGATCCCTTTACCTGCACCTGACCTGATCAGCTGATCAGAACAAATGCGGAAGAATATCCCCTCGAGGCCGCGTCACCATTTATGGAATCATAATTTCTCTCCATTCATCCCTCTAATGCACAGCCACTCTTCCTTGCTCTACAGACATCCCTCTCGCATCTAACGCTGTCTTCACACTGTCTATCCATCCTATTCGTGGTCTTCCTCTCAGCCTTACACCTCTCACATCCGATCCAGTTATCTTTTTCACCAATCGCTCTTCATCCATTCCCTCCATATGTCCAAACCATCACAGCACTCTCTGCTCAACTCGAACAGCAATCTCCCGCATAACTCAAGTTCTCCTTCGCACATCATCATTTCTCACTTGATCCATACGCGTCACTCCACACATACTCCTCAGACACCTCATCTACATTACATTCAAACTCGTCCTCTCTGTTACTCCCATATTCCATGTTTCAGCCCCACATAATGCAGTCGGTACCACTTCTCCCTCACACAGACTTCTCTTTACATCCATTCTAAGCACACGACATCTAAAAGCTTTTTCCATTCATCTCAGCATCTTTCCTATTTCATTCATTCTAAACTTCACCTCTACATATATTCTTCAATCCACGGCAACATGTTACCCAAAATACTATCGCATAAGATGAAACACATTAGGAGAAATACTTCTTTGGAAAGCACTGCTGTTGTATGCATTCCACCCAACAGATAGATTTTCCAGCCGAGTGTTGGCAGAAGAACGCAGCATAATGTGGAAGTGAAAGAGGGAAGGTTTTGATAAACTCACAACAGGAGCAAATCAGACCAAGTCAGAAGTTTTGAGGCTTCCACACTGTAATTTAGGCTGAGACCAGATGTGTTTCCTCAGTCTATTTCTTCCTTCCATACACTTTTCAGTTTTATAAAATTCCTTTCTTGCACCAAATCCCGCAACCAGGTGGTCCAGTCGGAAATCTTGCCGAATGTACCTGTACAAGTAAGTGTATGCAGAAAATGAACTATTTAAAAGTAAAATAAGTAGGACGTGATCTGCTGGTAGACGACTACATAGTTATAAAAGTCATGTATTAAGGAAGTTAACTATTGTTGGGATGGTGCTGTTTGTAATGGTCCTTTCTGGCTCTGATGGGTACCAGTAGATTGTGGTGACAAACGGCTCGGTGGGGACGGGGAGCTTCAGGGGGCAGCAGGTGTTTATGGCGTAGGTCACTGATTATTTTTTTCTGAACAGTTGGAGTTGGTAAGCATGAAGAGCTCCGATAAACTGAAGGTTCAGCTGGGTGAGAGCTTCATTGTAGATGGTGAAGTTCGGGCCAAGGATGATTCTCATTGCCCTTTTTCTAAAAAATTTCGAGTATGTTTTGTTCTGTAATGTTGAGGGATGAAGATCAGACTGGCGAGTCTTAACTCTGCTTGGGAAGAATGAACGTAGCGTACAGATGTGTAAGGTCCAGAACGGTGACCCCTCACTTTCTTCAGCGTGCGTAGTGTGTGTGGTCTAAAGGAAGCAGCAGCGACGGTTGAAATTTGTGATGAAGTTTGTCGTCAATGAGGATGTCCAGCAATTTGGTGGTGTGCACTGCTTCACTACTTCTAGGGTATGGTTTCCGAGTTTGAGTGTTGGGTGTGGTGTAAGTACTTTGTCTAGGTCAAAATTTATGACTACTGTTTTGTTGCTGTTAATGGTAGGGTGGGTATCACTGTCCAGGCCTGAAGAATGTTCAGGTTGTTTTGAAGGAGTGTAGTCTGGTGCACTGTTGTCGATGGCTGTAGCCATGATGGAGTCGTCGACGTACTTCTAGCAATGTTGTGTGTTTTGTAGGGTGTCATTAACAAGAATGAGGATGCACAATGCTCCCATTCGTGTACCCTGAGGGACACCACACGAGAGGCTTTGAAAGCTGGAGATGGTACCCCTGAATCGTATGTCTTGTTGGCTATAATTAAGGAAATCTGCTCGCAAGGAGACGAGAAATTCCCGAAGACACAGATGTACAGCTTTGGCGATGATGTTTGTGTGATCTAGGTCAAAGGCTTTGGTAAAGTCAAAGAAAGCTGCTGCAACTGATGTTTTGCTTTTATCAAAGTTTTTGTGTATGAAATCAAGAAAACTGGTGGGGTAGTGAGCGGTAGATGATGATCTTACATTACCGTACCGGTGTATATCAATTTTACTTGATATGTCTGAGTAGGTCCAGTCTGCAGCAAAGCTTTTGCGGGTCAGGCTAGGGATAGGGACAATGGCAATGGGTCGTAGGTCATTGAGGAGCTTAGGTTATGGGACTTAGGAACTGGGGTAATGTAAGATGATTTCTGCATGTCTGGGCATTTAAACTGTTGGAAAAAAACACTGATGACAGATGTAAGATGTTTAATGAGTTAAATGGAAAATTCCTTATAGAGGTGGACTGGCAATTCTAGGGGTGTGGAGCTGCATTTACGTTTCAGATTCTGAAGGTGGGAGGCGACTTCGTGTTTGAGAACAGTTGTGGGTAATTTGGGGGGGGGGGAGATATGTTGGAAGAAGGCCCTAGTAAAGTTCAGGTAACTACTGGCATATGGTGGTAAAATGGTTGTTAATAGTTTCTGCTGTTTCGGTGTTAGACTGGTTGGCAACACAAAGGAAGGTTAAGGTTTGAATTTTAAGACCACACAACTGTCGCAGCTTGTCGTACAACTGGCTTACATTGGTGTGTTTTAGCTGTTAAGTCTGTTAGGATAATATGATCTTTTGGCTACTGTTATTCCTCTAATGACTTTGTTTCATAATGATTTATACTGACCCGTGTTCCATGTGTGGAAAGCCTCATTACTCTGCTGAATGAGATGTTTAATGTGGCTGGTAATCCATGGTGCATCAGAAGGATGAATTTCCAGAGATTTTTCCCGAAAAAAGTGACGAAAGGCCTGAGTAATTATATTGTGATAGTTGATCCACTGTTCACATCTCGAACTGTGGTGACTTCTATCCAAGGGTGATGCACAATCCAGTTGCCAAGGCCACGAACTGCTGAGTTAGTTAGGCATCTAAAGTTAACGTATGGGGTTTCTCTTTCAGTGCAAGGGTGGATTTTGGGGACCAAAGGATAGAGGTATGGTTGCTTCGCTCAAAGAAGATAAAGGTACTGGTGATAGATGAAAGCCAGCATATCATTCAATATTAAGTAATGTGTTGTTACCATGTGTTGGAATGTTAAAAATTTGTGTCACCTAGTGGTGTGCTTGAATGTGTCAGTTTTATTAAAATCACCACATAAGAGAAGTCTGGGGGGAGGATACCTGGTTCTGAGATCATCTGAATTTTGAATGAGATGCTGGAGAAGTAGGTTACATGTGGAGGCTCGTGGTGGGTGACACAGCACGCAGCAAATGATGGAGGCCACGTGATGGAGATGCGAGGGTGGTGACACACGTAGCCACAATGCTTCCACACCCTCTGGGATATTGATGGTCAGAGTCACGGCCCAGTAAAACCGGGCCGTGATCACGTGTAACGGACGAAGTTCATCCTGACAGAAAATGACGACACCATCACCTCGTCGATCAGAACGAATGTGTAAGAAGTGGATGTAGTTTGTGATGTTGATAGTGTCGGAGAGTGTAATAGAGAATGATTTAACAGTAAACAATAACATAGATGGAAGTTGATACCATATGAGGGGAATTTCGAAGTGTTTGGATGGTTTGGAACTTAGACATTTAAAGACAATGTTCTTGGTAGTCAACACACTGATTTTCGTTGAAAATTCCAACTTCATTAATTCCTTCTTGCTTGAAAAAAGTGCACTGACTTCATTTTGCTGATCACAGTCGATGGTGGATAACAGTTCCCTTTCCTCAGGCTGTGGTGGAGAGTGCAAACAATCCTGGTCCTGGCAGCCATGGGCGGACAGTACTGGAGTTCAAAATACGAAGTTATAACCACAAAAATCACCAACGGCAGACTTCTCTGTTGTCCAGACATGAGCGTAACAGTGTAAAGATGTAAAAGGAATTCTAAGGCCTTAATAAGAAGGGATGAACTGATGAACCAAGCCAGGGCCAACAAACTGGACTAGGGTACCCAGGAGCACCAGCCACCCCATCTGACGTGGCCAGCAGTCAATCGAGGTGTGTGTGTGTGTGTGTGTGTGTGTGTGTGTGTGTGTGTGTGTGTGTGTGTGTGTGTGCTTGTGTAATGCCACAAATTTAGTATTCATGTATATGTGTAGAGGCACTGTAATTTCTAAGTTAGATAGGGTGTAATCTGAATACTAGTCTATAAGGCTCCTGTTCATGTGTTAATGATCGATGTAGGGATAACTTTATTTTTATATGTTTATATCTCTGTATCTGTGCATAGGTGGTGTAACTGGAAGTGTTGAGCTATGGGAGTAACGAATAACAGATGTGTGCAACATTCCCCTTGCTTGTGCGTCGTTGCCGGGCACCAAGTTTAAACCTTAAACAGAATAATAATGGGAATGCAATTCTTTCCATATCATTGTCGTGTAATGCTTACTAATGAAGCTGCTAGAATCCAAATATGTGAAATTTATAGTCAAAAAAGGCCAAGATAATGTAATTTGTGAGGACCAAATAGTCCCGCTTGCCTTAGCCGTCACTATATGGCATAAGCTACCCCAAACTCAAGGCGGGATGGCAGTAAATTCAGTATTAAAATGTAGTAAGGAATGAATCTCAAATTTTCCCCAATTCAGTCAAAAGTCCCAACGTCATGTGTACTCTACTATATAAATAGCGAAGAGAAATAAACCTCACCATATCGCAAAAACACAGTCTCATTTGATCTAGCAGTAGCGTCCCTACGTGCCCGACGTGCCACATTGGCTACCCAGACGTTGTGGATAACAGACGTTGATTCAGGTGAGCTGTACACATTCCTCCTTTCTCCCCCCTTGCTGGTTTTAATTCTTGCTTGTCGTGAACAATATGAAGTAATGTTGTTAAAAGCTCAACGTAGACATTGGCTACCCAGACGTCGTGGATAACAGACGTTGATTCAGTTCACAGACACCTTGACTTTGGGGCGTGCACGAGGCCATCATGTGATATTGCCCATAGACTTGATGTACACACACACTTACACTACCTATGAATAGTTTTATAAACTGAATGTAGTAGAAATTGAATTATGAATCAATTAGGTGAACCTTTTTTTTTTTAGTAGATAAGGTACAGAATTTGAAAGTTAATGTGGTCATGTAACGGAAAGGCGAATTCAAACTCATCAACCGTTTTCTTTTCTCTTTTATTAATAGGTTAGGAATATTGGGAGTGTTGAAGTGAATTTAGTGGTTGTAAGAAAATGTGATTTTTGAGTTGTCCCTCGAGGCTAAACAAGCCCGAGTGATTATGAATTATTAGTGATTATGAATTATTAGTGATTATGAATTAATAGTGATTATGAATTTTTAGTGAATTGTGTGATGAGTTTATACTGCCCCGAAGAAATAGAACAAGAGTTATTATTTTTGGTTCGAGGCTATGCCAGCCCGAAAAGACAATTCATGTCAATAAATGTCCCAGTTTTGAGGCTATTGACGAGCCCAAGACTAACCGATAATAAAGAGTGTGGTATGATGACCTCAGAAGTCACTGTTGAATATTCAAACTGTTTCGCTTGGTAACAATATTGTATGACTTTTGCTCAAACTATGGCTTAATATACAACCCTTTTACATATGATTAAAGGTCATGTAATTCAAAATGTCTGTTGATTAACAAGTATAAACTTAATAAAGTAAAGTATATGTAATTTTAATACCCACTCAAGGGAATTATGTCCTCTCACGCATAACTCACTCCCCTTCCAGTTCAAGATTCCTCCGCTTTGGGAACGACTAACACACGTGGTACTGACTTATTCTCAACTCGGCCAAAACTACAAACGCTACCAAAACTATCTGTTAAACAATTAACCTTTATCATTCAAAGTCGAAGTGCTAACCCCTCCTTTGTTTTACTGAGGTGAATATTTTATCAGTCATTGAGGGGAGACTAAGTTGAGTACCATTTGTATTATCAACGAGTAAATTAAACAGAACCAACAACGGTGGGAAATCCAATTTCTCACCGTTACAGTGACAACAACGGTGGGATAAAAAAAAAAAATCCGACCATTACACTTGTGTGTATCTGTGTCATAAGGACTTTGTAGTTAATTGTAGAGAAGTATATTTTAGACTTGTGGTCGAGCGGCTTTTATATCTTGTAGTAGTTTCCCCACCAGATGTCATGTAGTGACGGGAGAGGTAAAGAATAGTATGGGACTATTTTTATTTGTCTTGGAAATATTAAACAGGTATAATAGTATAAGTCCTGGGTAGCTACCTTCCTGTCTCGCTATCTCTCTCTCTCTCTCTCTCTGTTCTAAAGCTAATCTCCGTCTCGACCTCTCTATAGGGTCGCTTGTCTCCTTCTAAACTCTCTTTCCTCACATCTCGTGTAGTAGGGTGTGTGTGTCACGTATCTTCCTCATGGTAACAGAACTTTCTCACGAGAGGACTGCTGACAGCTAACTGAATCATCTCCTTACTGGCCGCTGTCGTCAGCTTTCCCCCGTGTAAGCGTTTAGCGCTGCTCGCTTCTCGCAAACACAACACCTTCTCATCATTTGACTTCCTGCTTCTATCTGTCTCTCTATCTATCTATTTATCTATCTATCTATTATGTAGTCCTATATTTGCTCGGCCGCGCGAAAATGACGTACCATCGACATTTAATAGTTATAATATATTAATACATACTACATACACATTATAATGAACTTATAAGCTAATTAAGTGAAATACATAATATTGTAAAGTAACATAATTGTATGAATATTGTATACATATATTATGCATAGTAAATAGTGATTATTCAGTAATATTACATTTTAAATAAGTTGAATACATATTGGAATAAATGCAATATAATTGTGCAATGGTAATACTGCTAAGTTATACATTACATATTTGAGTTATCACTTTAGTAATGTCTAATATTTCATCTAACTTGTATGATGATACTGGTAATATAGAATTGTGCTATAATTGTATGACATAATATTGTACTAACATTGTGGTACTACATAATTGTAACATTTTATGAATTGTTACTAAATATTGTGTTAATGCATAATTGTGTTGGCCTTATAATTGTAGTTACATAAAAGTTACATCTTGTTAATGCAACTGTTTTGTCGTTACATAATTGTTACATATCGTTTGTAGGTACATAATTGTTGTTAAAGTTACATAAAAGTTACATCTTGTTAATGCAACTGTTACATAATTGGCAAAGTGTAACATAATGCAATCGTTTGTCGTTACATAATTGTTACATATCGTTTGTAGGTACATAATTGTAGTTAAAGTTACATAAAAGTTACATCTTGTTAATGCAACTGTTACATAATTGGCAAAGTGTAACATAATGCAATCGTTTGTCGTTACATATCGGTTGTAGGTACATAATTGTAGTTAGTGTAACATAATGCAATCGTTTGTCGTTACATAATTATAATATGGAGTAACATAATTGTAATAACTGCAGTCCTAACATATGCTGCGGTCGATGATAGTGATGATGTGTCGTGCCACTTGTATGTGGAGACAACAATTTGCTTTTTTGTTTGTAGTTTATGTGGTATTTTGGCATATATAGTAACATTTACACTTATTTTCATTTGTTTGTTATGTGATCTTACTTTATTTCTCTTTTTTCCTTCTTACTTTTCTTTCTTTCTTTCCTTTCCTTTTCTTTTTTTTTTTTTTTGTTTTGTATGTATTGATTTTCCATAGTTTGTTTCTCTTTGCTTGTGTACGCTTTTTTCCATGTTGTTCATGGTTGCATAATTGCTGACTAATTTCCTTGAGATACTTTTTTAAAGTTTAGTTTATATTGCACAGATATTACTGAAAATGATATTATATAGTCCCATATTTTGTTATTTTATATAAAATATATATATATATATACTATATACAGTATTAACTATACACACTGACTTGTTGTTCACCTGTACCTATCGTGAGTAATATGTGTGTCAGCACTGTGTGGAAATCATTGTCTTCACGATTGTGTTGAAGATGTTCACTCTTGCTAACGGCATTTGTGTTGGCCATTTTTTTTTTTTTTTTTTTTAGTTTACCTTGTAACTTAATTTGTCTGTTTCCACTAGGTAGCTTTAATTAATAAATGTTTAATATAGTTCTTTTAATCGCTCACTGAGTAACTGTGACGGTATATTTTCTTTATTACTTTGTAGATATAATTAATGTATAGTTGTATGTATGAAACACGTATTTTACGTAGGTATAAATGGTAACACTCGTTGGTAGTAAATAAATGTTATAATAGATAAATGAATATATACAGTGTAGAATATTTATTGTTGGTGATTAGTTAGTATTTGAGTTATGCAGATAATTGAAGTAAGTATGTGTATTTAAACTGTAACTATACAGCACGTTTTTTATGTTTGTGCAGAAGCTTATTGTCTATCACTGTGTATTGTATAAATGAAGTAACTATGTAACTTACTAATTTTTACCGTGGTGAGAATGGTGTGAGTGGTGGTGCAGGTGGTGTGTTGACTGACGTGGCGTCTGTTCAGCAAGCACGCATGATGACCTCAACTTCCCACACTGGTAGCTGTGGTGAGTGAATGAGTAGCGATGAGTAACTTGAGTGAAGACGAGTGAGTAAGATGAGTTGTAAATATGGACTTGGTGTTTGCTTCGTGCATTGACCTCTTCACACCTGCGTAAGCGTTGGGGGTTTGGTGGATGTAGCAGAGAGAGGAGGGTGAGGTCTGGTGGTTATGAGTTGTGAATCGTCTCTCACTCTTCGTTTGTTTGTTTGTTTTCTTTCTTTCTTGATGTATTCTTGGTCCTTTTTTCTTGTGATTTACTCGTTGGGGGATGAAGACTGCCGCTTCTTGTAGGTGCGTGTAGAAGATTATACAGACGACGTAGAGTTGTTAATTGTAGTTGATTGTAGATGGCTGTAGTCTTTGTAGAACTGAAGCTAACCTTGTAGTCTCGGTTGCTTTTGTAGAAATTTGCTTTTAATTCGGAGACGATGTCCGCAGATTTGCTGGTTTGTCGTTAAGCTACTTGCAAGGCGTCGAGTGATCTCTTGACCTCTGCATCAGCGTAATGATCTGGGAGACGGAGGGGGCAGGAGATGATATTGTTGGTTGTTGTCAATCTTGATATTTTGTAGGAATTTAATGTTGATTCGTAGACGAGGTTCGTATACGTTCGCTGCTACCAAATGTCATAAAGACTTTGTATCATAAACAGCGACTTTGTATTTGCTTGTAGAGGCGTATATTTTAGACTTGTGGTCGAGCGGCTTTTATATCTTGTAGTAGTTTCCCCACCAGATGTCATGTAGTGACGGGAGAGGTAAAGAATAGTATGGGACTATTTTTATTTGTCTTGGAAATATTAAACAGGTATAATAGTATAAGTCCTGGGTAGCTACCTTCCTGTCTCGCTATCTCTCTCTCTCTCTCTCTCTGTTCTAAAGCTAATCTCCGTCTCGACCTCTCTATAGGGTCGCTTGTCTCCTTCTAAACTCTCTTTCCTCACATCTCGTGTAGTAGGGTGTGTGTGTCACGTATCTTCCTCATGGTAACAGAACTTTCTCACGAGAGGACTGCTGACAGCTAACTGAATCATCTCCTTACTGGCCGCTGTCGTCAGCTTTCCCCCGTGTAAGCGTTTAGCGCTGCTCGCTTCTCGCAAACACAACACCTTCTCATCATTTGACTTCCTGCTTCTATCTGTCTCTCTATCTATCTATTTATCTATCTATCTATTATGTAGTCCTATATCTGTGTGTGCCAAATATACATGTCAAGCAGTATTTATCCAGGTTTAACCAAACTTACTGAAAAACTTAATGGATAACCGATGAAGAAATCCATGGTTTTACAGAATAACAGGTCACAGCTCCAGGTCACATGGCTAGGTAAAACACTGAGCTCGCAAAATCACCGTAAACGATTTTTTATATAATATAGAACAAACTTGGAGGAATGACTGAGGGTAAGACAAGAATGAAATGATTCAATTTGAGAATAGTCAGTCAACACTCCAGATCACAGGACAAGGGCAAAGTTCGACTGTAACTCATGTGTGTGTGTGTGTGTGTGTGTGTGTGTGTGTGTGTGTGTGTGTGTGTGTGTGTGTGTGTGTTAACAAAGTAACTCAAAATGTTTTGATCCAATTTTAACTAAGCCTGGTGGACACGTTTAGGGGCAGGCAAGGAGTAGGCGAATCGTTTTTAAGAACAAAAGCTCAAAGGTAGAGGTCAAAAACGAGGTCAACTTTAAGTTTTTCCCTGATTAATACCAAACTTTGTGGAATGGTTGAGGACGACTTAAGAATAAAAGGATAGTATTTTGAGATCAATCAGTCAAAGGGCAAGATCAGTAACAGGTCAAAGGCCAAGGTCAATGTCAACTCAGATTTTTGTTATGATTTGAAGCAAACATGGAGGTAGTGTTAAAGATCACGCAAGAATGAAGTCATTCAAATTTGGGAGGAATCTAAAGTCAAGGTCACAGGGCAGAACAAGCCATTTAACCCTCAGGCCTGTAGGTGGTCGCAGGTGTCGCACTCTCTGAATGCTCTTTTATTTTACAACTGTCACATAAGCCGTTGTTAATTGTTCCTGCAAAGTGTTGTTCATATAACACAGTTCTAGTTAATAAAAACAAATCAGTCCCCTATTAATCTCTACGGAACACAGATGTGAAGCTAGATAATCCTCCAGTCATCTCTGAGAGATTCAATCTGTCGTTACCTCCATTCCATTACTGTCAGTAGACGATCAGGCCTTTGCCACGAGTTTCCTTAAGCATTATGCACCTCTCTCTTTCTTTTTTATCCGCAAAAACACAATTCTCACTATCACAACTAATGGTGTCATTCATTTTAACTCATATGTAGACTTTTAAACTAGTAATTAGTACGAAAATTACCCTCCTGCAGGAGTCTGATTTAATGTAAAGAATGACGGTGACAGACCACCGACTTTAAAATACACTGTATATTACTTTATTTAAACTCTGCCGTCGAGTGACAATATGGAGTAAATGTTGGTGTTTTTGATGTCCCCCTCTCCCTCCCAGCCAACATATATCTAATTCTGACACGTTTCAATGCACTTTTTTTTTTTTTTAATGCAAGGAAGAAGGAATCAAAGGCTAGAAGCCCTACAAAATTATTCCTTCGGAGGAAAAATAAAAACAAGTTAACAGAGAGCCAAGTTCAAGATCCGTCATTTCGAGATCCCTGGAGATACTGCGTTTAAAAGACTGGAGGTCATAGGAAGTACGAAAAAACAGACACTAATAATAATGTCTGGGAGTACGAGACACCCATTCTTCAGTCAGAAAGGTAGAAAACAGAGGATAAATGAAACACATTTTGGGGGAGCCAAGAGGTTTAGGTAATATCGAGATGGTTTGACCTTCACAGTATTTTACATATCCTTCTCAAAGCCGCGACTATATTCGTCTTTCATGTATATTCACCAGTTGGCTGACGGTGCTTTCCACGCATGTCTACGTTTGTATTAGATAGTCTCAGACATCAGTTCGTTATCGATTAATGTTTCCCTGCGTTTATACGAGGTTGTTACCTGTCTTCTACTCTTCACCAGTACTGTAATTTAAAGCAAACTTGACGCATGAAAAGCTGGTAATGAAACTAGGTAGAGATAATTCAGTGGATTCAAGCGTGTCCATCCTTTCTGTAATTCACCATCATTATCATCATCAACGTTTTCATCTTTGTTAATATCGTCGTCATCATCATACTCACTGCTTTCATCAAGATCATGTAGACACTAATTCTCACCTAAAATATGAGACAATTCATTATTTTTTTAAATGTTTATGCTGGCTGCTGTCAATGTAAGGTGATAAGATAGTACTGAGATTGTTCGGGCACCTGGCTTGAAGAACGGACTTCATCACGTCCAGCTGATCCTGAGGCACAATATTCATCCTGAATAGACCTGTTACTATTCTAGAGGCCATTTTATCCACTAGTGAGGTTGGACGTAGGTTGCCTCAAGCTATATTTTGCTGATAATTATATCCGGGTGACAGTGATGCTGCAATTCTGTCAGTGATAAAGGTGAAAGTGGAATAAATGAGTGACTGAGTAAGAGATATGATACTGATAGAGAGATTCAATACTTTGTAGTGAAAGTGAAAGTGGAAGATGTGGGTGATTTAGTGGTATGGGAGTGTTGGAGCGACTGAGTGAGTGGTAGTGAGGGTGAAATAAGTGAGTTGCTGAGCAAATGGTATGAGAGCGATTGATTGAGTCGGTGAGTTGCTGTCGTGTAACACCAGCCTGTCTGATCGAGCAGATCATGTTGCTTCTGTGAGTAAAAGTGATAATGAGTTTCGCCACCGAACTCACGTTTCCATTTGTGGGTAATATGAGTACTTTGATAATATCTAGGGGAGGTAACTGTGGTAACCAGAATGATGTAGTGGCTTTGTTCCCCGTGATAATGAGTGAATTACCCAGTGCAGGCTCAAAATCTAAGTTAGGAAGAGGGGCACAGCTAAAAAGCACCATATTTCATTTGTCTCAGTACCTCTACCGTTCTACTGTTAATCTTTTACATTTTACTGATTTCATCCTCTATACAATGATTTACAATCCCTCATTGTAGCTGGGAAATGTTTGCAGTTATTTCATAATTATAATACATTCAAATAATATTTTATTTACGAAAACATGTATTAATTACTTTTAGTTCACCTTGTTTATCGCATGTTTTGACGTTATCAGTAATAAAAAAAAATGTGTAAAAATGAACTTGCTCTACAGGCTTGAGTTTTCTGCACCTACCTATACTGAACGAATATATGGTTTGGGGGTCTTTGCATACAATTCTCCATGACCAAATAATTGAAGAAACAGATATAAAAGGATAATAATTATAACATGATTCTATTCGTACACTATCCATTAATTACATGAATTCAGAATATAAAAGGTTGTCGATTGGTTTTCATATGAGGGAACTGGGGCGCTCAACTCAATATATATCGTCGCTGCATGAAATACGATGAGCCTCAGTTATGTGGTAAGAATGAGTCATCTTGGTCACTAGTCAGATTTGTCCTCCTTCTGACTACACGTGAATATCAACAAAG
Organism: Coenobita brevimanus; assembly: GCF_032717465.1. Lineage (NCBI taxonomy): Eukaryota > Metazoa > Arthropoda > Malacostraca > Decapoda > Coenobitidae > Coenobita > Coenobita brevimanus. The sequence continues at coordinate 48,868,677 of NC_137010.1, forward strand.
CTGAAAAGGGCTAAGGATCTTTGTCAGGTGAGAGTAAATGCACCATTATATCTGTCTATTTATCCCGTTTGTGAGGAGATTGCACGGAGGATACAAATGTGTCTTAGTCTTCGTTGGGTGTCTGTCACTTAGCTTTCCGCACCTCTCTGTGGGCATGTCAGTAGGCTACTAATTAAATTGTACGCTAGCTCTATTGTGTTCCAGGTATAAATACCTATCAGTAGCTTAAGTAGCAAAGGTTTCACTGCGCTGTATTTTGTAATTACATTGCTGGCAATTTCCTGCTTGTTAACCTCTTTAATTCACACTTTTTTTTCGCTCGGTTTCTTCGTAGCCTTCAATCCTCTGAAATTTCAACGGTATGAGGGCAGGACCCGCGCCGTGTATGGATTAGGGGAGAGTGTTTCAGTTATAATGCAGCTCACCTTATTTGTTGGTTCCTCTGACAGCGTTACTACACACCGCTAGTGCACCCGCTAGAGGTAACCCCCACCCACCTATCATTCCCCATGGAATTGTCTTCACCCAATGGGCCCATTTTCCTCCATGAACTTATTTTCCTCAATGATCAGTTTTCTCCACGGACCTATTTTATCATGGGATCCATACTTCCTCATGGATCTCTTTTTCTAATGAACCTGTTCTCCCATGAACCTATGTCATTTCCTGCATCTATTTCTCCCATAAGCCAGTTTGGACCTAGATTCCCCAGTGGATTTTTTTTTTCCAGTGGACCTAAATGACTTATGGATTTGTTTCCTATTAACCTATTTTCCTCAATAGAAACACTTTCCCTTGTGGACCTATTTTCTCCATGGACCTACAGTGTATTCCCTCTGTGGACCTACTTTCTCCATGAAAATATTATTCCCCAAGGACCTATTTCTTCCCATGGGGACACACCGAATCCCTACATGGACCTATTTCCTCCCATAGACCTTTTTCTTTCATCGATCCTTCTAGCCCATTTGAACGAGGCTTCCATATAGGCCCATTTCTCCCGAGGATGTTTCCCTCCGGTTGTCACATTTGTACCTGTTCCAACCCTGGACTAAATTACTCTATGGATCTATACATTCAGTGAAACTATTTTTCACCTATCCACCCACCAAATCATATACTCACTCACCACGTGCAGGAAGCCCATCTCTTGCCTTTTCCTTCCAGAAGTCCCACATCAACCCACCTACCTTAACAAGACACCCACCAACCCACACACATAGGCCACTGACCTTCCCTGCCCACCGTACCTTCTCCTTCCATCTACCCCATCATGCCAACTCAACCCAACCCCACCCCACCCTACTTTCCACCTACTCATCCCATCTACTCAAACCTCCCACTTTGCCAACCTCACCCACTCCACCCATCTTGCCTGACCACCCACCCAACAACACACCCTGCGCACCTCAGTCACCCACCCACCTCATTCACCCTACCCACCCAGCCCCACCAGCTCCACCCACCCATCCACCTACCCACCAATTCCAGCCACGCAGGAAGACTTACAAGTTTATAACGATAGACAGACAAACAGACAGACAGACGGACAGAAAGATAGATGGGTAGAGAGAGAGGACAGGGACAGATGGACGAACGGATACATACATATATATTGTTAGATATATAGACAGATAGATAGATAGATAGATAAAAAGAAAAACGTAGACAGACGGACGGACAGACATAGGAGATGGGGGTGAAATACTCTGGGCAGGCTAACTATATAATATGCTTTTGTATGAAACTTGAATGCAAGAGTTTTAGGTGGTCTGAGTCTGGTAAATGTTGATGGAGGAGAATGGAATCTGAAGCAGCTGCTGTTTGCAGATGATACTGCATTGGTGACTGATTCAGAGGAGAGATTGAGACAGTTGGTAGAGGAGTTTGGAAGGGTGTGTGAAAGGAGGAAATTGAAAGTAAATGAGAATAAGAGTAAAGTGATGAAGTGTACGAGGTTGATAGATGGTAGGGGGATGAATATAGTTTTGAATGGTGAGTTGCTTGAGGAGGTAGATTGTTTTAAATATCTAGGGTCACATGTTGCTGTGGATGGAAGAATAGATGCAGAAGTGAAGTTTAGAATAAATGAAGTAGGAAAGGTGCTGGGAGGAATGAAAAAAGTGTTTAAATGTCGTTCGCTTAGAATGGATGTAAAGAGAAGGCTGTATGAGGGTGTTGTGGTACCGACTGCATTATATGGGGCTGAAACATGGAATGTGGGTGTAGCAGAGAGGAAAAGTTTGAATGTAATGGAGATGAGATGTCTGAGGAGTATGTGTGGAGTGACGCGTATGGATCGAGTGCGAAATGATGAAGTGCGAAGGAGAACTGGAGTTGTTCGGGAGATGGCTGGTAGAGTTGAGCAGAGGGTGTTGCAGTGGTTTGGGCATATGGAGAGAATGGATAATGAACGATTGGTGAAAAAGATAACTAGATCTGATGTGAGAGGTGTAAGGCTGAGAGGGAGACCGCGAATAGGATGGATGGACAGTGTGAAGAGAGCGCTGGATGCGAGAGGGATGTCTGTTGAGCAAGGAAGAGTGGCTGTGCGTGACAGAAATAAATGGAGAGAAATTGTGAATGAATAAGTGATGACGCAGCCCTGAGGGGATATTCTCCCGCATTTGGTCTGATCAGCTAGTCAGGTCAGGTGCGGGTAAGGGGATGGTTCTGTTGTGATGTGGCAGGGGTAAACCAGTTCTGCTGTCGGGCCCTGCTGCGGATGTCACTGATTGCATTGCGCAGTTGACCCTTGTGCGGTGTGATGCGGTGAGGATCTGTCCGTTCTCCCCTTTGGGGCTAAGATGCGAATGAATGTGTTTGAATGGATGAGTAAATGGAGAGTGAGTCGTCCTGTCTCGGCTACCTCCCTTTCCTTGGGGGAAGCAGCCTAGGTATATAGATAGATAGATAGATGAAACTTGAATGAAACAATACATGATCAGTCATTGGATTTTGACCAAATTTTATAGTCTGGGGACAATTTGTGACGTGGTCATATACCACGTTATCAGTGTTCACTATCATGACTGGAGTTATTGCACCGCGCAGGTCGGAAGTCCATCGTATCGCTTGGCATGCACGCTCGTGTGTGTGTGTGTGTGTGTGTGTGTGTGTGTGTGTGTGTGTGTGTGTGTGTGTGTGTGTGTGTGTGTGTTTCTTACCTAATTGTTCTTACCAAACTGTATCTTTACAGGAATGAGTCAAGCTTGTACTGTCCTGTGTTTTAACCATTTTTGTCATACATATCCTTAATTTAAATTTATGCATAATTTTGGCACACACTATTTCATTCGGTAGTGCATTCCACTGATCAGTTGCCCTATTTGGGAAACCGAATTTCCTTACGTCTTGATTGCCTCTTTTTATTTAGTTTTTTGCAGTGTCCTCTTGCTGATGCTTCCCCATAGGTTATATATTCATTTATGTCTATTTTCTCTTTCCTTGTGATGCATTTATATAGCATGATCATGTCTCCTCTTTTCCTTCTTTCCTATAGTGTTGGTAGATTCAGTGTTTCTAGACTTTTTTTGTAGCTTAGATCCCTTAAGCTTGGCACCTACCTTGTAGCTGCCCTTTGTACTTTTTCAATCTTATCTGTGTTTTTTGAGATGAGGATTATAGACTACTGATGCATACACCAGGGTTGGTCTGATGTATGATGGTATTATATTTCCCAGCATGTCTTCATTATACTGTATAATGTGAATGCTATTCTCATGTTAGCAAGCAGTGTGTGCATGTTACGTACCTTTTCACTGATGTGGTCAGCCAGAGATAGTCTGTTGTTGATAATCACCCTTAGGTCCTTCTCCTTTTCTGATATGTGTAAGGTTGATCTTCCTACCTTATAATCCCAATCTGGTCTTTTCTCACTTTTATCAAACTTAATGACATGACACTTGTCCACATTAAATTCCATTTGTCATTTCTTGCTCCATTCATGAAGCTTACTTAATTCTTCTTGTAGCTCTTTGCAAGAATCTGTGTTAGTAATTTTTCTTTGTATTTTTGCATCATCCACAAACAGGTAGCTTCCTTACCAATGTTACTGTCTATGTCATTTATATATACTAAAAACATAACTGGTGCCAGCGCTGAGCCCTGTGGAACTCCGCTAGTCACTTCTTTACATGATGAGTAATTTCCCCTTAGTACTGTTCTCACTTCTCTTTTTCTGAGAATATCCTGCATCCAACAGTATAGGTTGCCTTGGATTCTTCCTTGATGGTACAGTTTCCATAAAAGTCTTTGGTGCGGTACTCTGTCAAATGCTTTCTTGAAATCTAAGTACTGTAGATACTGTCCACCCATCCTTCTCTTTTCTGTAATGTTTCTGTAACTCTATCATAGTAACTTAGATTAGTAACACATGATTTTCTCTTTCTAAAACCGAAGTGCCTTTCTGTTATAATACTGTGTACTTCTAGATGTTTTACCCAAACTTTTCTTATCAGCTTTTCTAGTATCTTCCTTACAACACTGGTTAGTGATACTGGTCAGTAGTTGAGTGGATCCTGTTTATTCCCTTTCTTGAATAGGGAAACAAAGTTTGCTGTCTTCCAAATACGAATATCAGGTAGTTTGCCTTGACCTAAGGATTCCTTGAATATATAAATACAATGGTCTGCTTAACTCTTCTGCACATTCATGTAGCACCCAACCTGAAATCTTGTCAGGACCATGAGTGTGTGTGTGTGTGTGTGTGTGTGTGTGTTTACTTTGCTTACATTTTTATGTAGATGATGCATTCAGGTTTTCAACTAAGCTTCATGTTGTTTCAGTATATGTCAGTCAGTATGATAATGTGTGACCTCTAAAACTCAAATATTTTTGAACCAGTTTGGAACAATTTTGGTAAGACGGTTGATAGTCAGCCAAGTAGGATGTGATTTGATTTAGAGAACCATAGGTCAAAGGTAAAGCGCAAAGGACAAGGTAAACTCAAACAGTTTTATTTTATTTAAACCAGACTTGGTAGAAAGGCTAAGGGGCAGTCAAGAATAAGGAGATTCAATTTTGAGAACAATCAGTGTAGGGCTAAGGTCACAGGGAATGATAAAAGATTCAATGCTATTTTTTTTTTTTTTCAATTTCTACCAAACTTGCTGGAATCTTCTGGGGTCAGCCATGGAAGAAGTTGTTCGACTTTGAGAGCAATAGGTCAAAGATCAAGGCCACAGAGTAAGGTCATTTCAAATACTTCTGACCCAATTTTGGACCAGTTTTTATGGAAGGTCTAACGATCTGACATGAATGAAATAATCTGATTTTGAGAACAATCCCTAGAAGGTCAAGGCTGCAAGATAATATTATAGGTTTGGCCAGCAGATGGATTGAAGGGCGCGGGTATTGTACTCTGAGTTATTTTCAGCAAGACGTTATTTCATCTAAGCAAAGGATCTCTTATGTTTGCGCAAGATAAATGACGCTGGAAGAATTTTAGAACTTCTCTTAATATGCTGGCTATAAACTCGGTTGTCTTAAGTTACTTCAGGTAACAGAATGAGTATGTTCCAATGGATGTTTGTAAGAAAAGCATGCGGATGGGAGAGGCGGGTTTGTGATACTCTCACCTCTAGGAGAACACTGGAGACTGGGATCTTGACCCCTTTCATCCCCTGGGATTCACGTCCTTGTAATTTAAAAACAACTCTGATACATATATAATGAATATTAATACAAAAAGAGACTGTCTTTGATAAGTGTAGCGACGCAATCACAATACCAGGTGATCAGGCCTTAGAAGGCGGGTCTGATGCTCATGGTGGTGGTCCTAAGGGAGTAGTGATAGCCTCGCCAAGGGGACCACGCGACCACCTCGGAGTGCTGCTCCTGGTAGCCTTCATACGGCAGCCCGTTAAGGTTGCAGCGAAAGCAGTCGCCGAACCACCACCCTGCGCCGAACCTGAGGAGGAGGAGGAAGAGATATGTTTGTGGGGAGGAGGGGTTAAGCATCTTAACTTGATATAATTATGTTGATAAATTCGTGATTATATTTGTCGTCATCTTTCCCAGTTTTCTGTAACATGGGATGAACAAAATTTAGAAATAAGAAAATGAGCCAGTCATATAAGAGTTACTAACATCATCGCTTACAGAGGACAGCCATACAACTGTTCACTTACCATTTATGTTTTCCAAGTTATTGAACTGGTCCTATAGGATACGGTACGTTAGACATCAACAAAATTCATAAATGAAATAAATATATTATGTTCATGAGCAGCCAATCCTTAAACACTCTGTAGCGATTCGTATACATATCGCCTCCCCAGTTTGAGAACACTAGAGACGGATATGCATGTGACTGCAAGTGAAAAAAATAATAAAAAAATAATAAAATAATAATGGAAAACCGCTGATAATGACTTTCAACTCTAACAACTTCATAACAGTACATAATACTACTCATACTGCTCTGTGTCACATATACAGGTATTGAGTTCACTGTTAAACGGTATGGAGGAAAGCAATACTTGTTTATGCCTCCAGCGATACGCCATCCCACATGTTTCCTACGCGGTGCTGTTATATATGTCCACAAACATTATTTTAATCGTAAGGTTGAACCACTTGCAGACAAATACACGGTTAAGCCATGGCTATTTTTTTTTTTTTTTTTTTTAAGCGAGTAAGGGACTTATGCGCCATTAAAATGGTTAGTGGTGGGTCCTCAGTATCTACGACACCATCTCTCCTAGTTTGTTGTTTACAGGTTGGCTTCAAGTCTAGAAGAATGTGACAACGCTGTGTTTGTTTATATTCGACTGGATAGACTTCTTTTATATGATATATACTATGAAATCTAGCTAAGAAAATACTGCACAAAGTACCTGAATTATAAGATACTGATTGTAACTTGTAAATGAGGAACTAGTGGAGGGAGTGTGGTTGTGGGATTGTACCATAAAGTTAATCCCGAACATTAAACTTACTTTCCAATCAAAATGCATCAATATTATGAACACAGACTTTCTGAATTGCTCTGAACTCAAAATGCAGTTTAAAGGAAAATGAACCGAATTTTGCAATGCGATCAGTTTCAGTTGGTTTGTTTTCACCCGACGGAACTGGGCCACTCACAGCTTGAATACTGAATCGTGGTTGCATGAATTTTAATGAGCCTTGGTTGTGAACTAGAAATGAAACCCTCAGCTACTAGTCAAGTCCATCTTCCGTCTGGCAACACTTGCCATCACCAGACTAAGAGAGGTTGGGGCTCTTCGTCAGGAAAGCAAAAACACTTTATAGTTGCTTTCTTGTAATTTTGACACATTATTTTCTATTAGTAAGACTATAGCGAGACATGCGGCAAGTTCATTCATTCACTCATCATCCAGTCCTACACTGCCCCATGACGAGCGTAGGAGCCCGTGGCTAGGCAACTTGGTCGTGACATTTAAGATGTGACCAACCTCACTCATCCCTGAGTGGCATTACGTGAGCAATAAACCCCAACCACTCCTTGGATATAAACCATCACCGGCTTAATCCAATTGGAGCGCCGTAATTACCCAATAAAACACAGTGCGCCAAAATTTGGTTATGAGGTTACCACCCAGCGTAGTATATGGTTTCCTGGTGTACACGAAACTATTTGGCTAGTCACTCAGTGTAGAGTCACCCATACGCAGAAGGAAGGGGAAAGAATGAAGGAAAGAAAGACAGAAGAGGGAGTGTAAAGTCACCAGTAGGCAGAAGGACGAGGAACGAATGAAGGAAAGAAAAACAGAAGATGGAAGGAAAGAATGATGGAGGAGAGGAAAGAGCAGACACCTGAGAGCAGCACTACATCGAGTGAGTGGATGGTAAGCGCCCCCACCTACCACAAAGTAAAAACATAAATTTCCTTGTAAAGGCCCAAATTGCCTCAAGCCTTTCAGTCCAATGGCCTTTTTTACCAAGGTAATTCTTGTTTCTCTCCGAAAATTATATCCAAGTTTGGAAAGGCTTCTCGAACATACGGGGTTAATAAAGACAACATCAGACCCCTCTGGTACGAAAATCCCTCCTAACAAACTTAATCGTTTGAAAATAGCAAAAATAATGTAAAACAAAATGCCACCGAAGCGACTGTATAAGGGTCGTGTGCCACTCTCCTTGCAGACACGGACTGGTGGTCATCTGGATAACTCACTGACGCATCGGTTAGTCATTTGTTCCAGTACAGTTATATACACTGTCAACAGCATACCCAAGATGGCTTGATTAATCTACAAAATCATACTTCAGGTAATGGAAGAAGAAATATCTTCCCCATCATAATTACTTCCTCCTCCTCCTCCTCCTTCTTTTTCTGCTCAGAATACACCAAACCATCGTTCTACCGCCCTGCTAATCAGTCCTCTCTGCACTGCAACACCTGCTTGGCCTTATCAAAGACAGTAGGAGTCAAAAGCTCATCTAATATTTTACCTCTTCTATTTTTCAATTTCATCCGCTGGCTAATATTCCAGATGTGAGAGAGGCTTGGTATATTTTTCTTCCCATAAATGATTCTGATTAATGTGATGCGTTAGGGATAAAAGTGACGGACATATCCCGTCTGTGAAACAACGTGGAAAACATGGCAAATTTTTGTCCCAAACTCTGATTTATCGTTTGACAGCACTGATCCCCGGTTAGTGCCGAGGAACTCCAAGGCAAGTATTCTCATCACCTCAGGAGGCTCCCTGGCACCTCTTCCATGCCAATGAGCTCTATAATATGAAAGGCTTTCTCATGAGTAGTTTGTGTGTTCGATGCCAGAGCGGCGCTGGTGTAGTGGCAGCCATGTTGCACCCCGCCTGACTCCCGCGCTTTTTTAAATCAGTCTGGAAAATATAGTGCCATAGTTCACTGTGCAGCTGACGGATGCAATTCATCGAAGAGGGATGGCATTACATTTCGCAGGTAAGAAATGTATCTTGTTGCCCATTCTGTAAGATTATTACCCCCGGGGGAGGGACGGGAAGATTTTTCCCTAGTATCCCTGCTTGTATGAGGCGACTAAAAGGGACCCATTTATCTCCAGTCTTTCTCTCCATGTCCTCTACTCTTCTGTTCACACTCTCTTGTAGATATTTCCATGTTTCTTCCGGCCTTTATCAAGCTGGACATTCAGTTTCAGGGCATGGACAGTCTAGGGACTTCCCACACCAATTCAACACCACTACTTCGACGTAAAACAGCGTCAGCATCACTATAACTTCAACTTTAAGACCACACTATCTTTTCCCTTTCTGTCATTACCTTTCTCGACGCTAGTGCCATATGGCCTTTGCTGCCTGGTGCTAGAATATTCAGTCAATCAGCCTATATGATTACAGATAAACAGTACACTTGTTTACATTCGTGCAACATGCAGGATATTCGTACTGCACATAAAAAAAATCCAAGGTGTAAAAAATCAAAAACTAGAGAGAGTTGCAGTGTTGAGCTAAATACTTCGATGTCATAAATTTCATATATTTATAAAAAATACGTTTTGTCTTAACAATATATAGTCAATAATACTATACAGGAGAGACAGAGAGAGAGAGAGAGTTTCAATATGGCGACCCTAAGTCACAGGCTCGTTGAGGAGATAGCCCCTCCATATTATAGAGTTCAGAATTCCTTGTCCATTTCTACCTTCATTTGGGACGTTAATACTCTCAGTCATGTGCAAGATGAATCGCTAAGGACAAGATGCCAGAAAGCCTCCTAAGAAGGTCCTGAGTTTGCATCTTTAGCCGATCAGATTGTCTCTCCCTTTTCCTCCGTTCACCCAACAGCTCAACTGAGGATCTGGATTTAAATTCGGTTGTTGCGTGTTGTATTCTAGAGGAAGATTGGGCCGTAGAAAAAACAGATTATCTGCCTTAATATCCTTTCGTGCAGTCGATATACACTGATTCTAAGCGTTCTTCTTTTTTCCCCTAAACTAACAACAATACGGGCCCAAGTTGCCACAAACCATCATCCCGTCTTAACAAAAGATGTGGAAGGTCAGGTAAGTTAGTAAGACAGTAATGTTGAGAAAGTGACAAGGTTAGCACAGTGGCAATGGCGGGAAGGCTGTAAAGTTTGGAAGGTTGGAAAGATTGGATAACCTGGTGTTATCAGCAGCTGTGTATTCAGGTCAGAATACAAAAGTAAGTCAGAAAAACAGGAAGGTGACGAAGGCGGTAGGTTAAGAAACTGATGATATTAGGAGTGGGGAGGCTGTAAGACAGCTGGTAAATATAGGAAGGTGGTAAGCAGTTTGGCGGTGCTGAGTAGGGATGCCCACCTGTAGTGCTACTTATAGCTGACTCTGCAGTGAGTGCGAAAAACCAAATGGTCTCCTTTATTCCAGGAAAGCATTTACAGCCCCGGACGATATATTATAACCAAGTAATTGGCGTCTGGTGATCCAAGTGCCTGGAAGGATGTTATCAAAACTGAATAGTATTGTCTACCAGAACCCAGACTGAAGCACCTAACTCGATCATCATCATCATCATCATCATCATCATCATCATCACCCACCAATGACCATCATCATTATCATCATTATCAATATCAGTTTCAGCCTGAGTCAGTCCACTGCAAAGTCCTGCAGTTGGCTGTTAGCTTGTTACATCCAACTCAGCGAATCTCCGAGGCTTATCTCGTCACCTCAATTCTCTGTCTGGTTTTTCCTCTCACTCCATCCCTGGGTTGCCAGTCAGTCATCCTGGTTTCCACCTGTTATCTGTTCTACGAAGGACGTGACCTGCCCATATCCATTTTTTTATTTATTCTTTTATCTATTTTCCTTTTCCCCCTTATCCATGATGCTCTCTTTTTAATCTCACCACGAGACTATATATAATCCTTAACATTCCTCTCTGTACACTTTTAAGTTTACGTTCTAAGGATTTTGTAAGATTCGTATGTTTGAACAGAATGAAATCACTGATTATATAACCGTATACTCTTGTTTTATGAAAATAGTTCATCTTTCATGTAATCAGTGTGTCAAAAGCCTTCCATCCCACTCCAGTTCTTCGCTTGATGTCATTGGCAAGGTCTGGCTCTGCGTCAGCTGCTTGACCTATGTATTTGAATTTCTCAACACGCAGCACATTCTAGTTTTCTAGTTCTTCATCTCCGATTTTTATTGGACAGGAATGAACATGTCTCAGACGTAATTTTCGTTTTCTTTAAATTCTTTATCAGTTCTGTCATCAGGCTACCCTGAGCAGATCAGCTATCATTTCTTGTGCTTCCTCTCCTCATTCACTGAAAAGGACTAAATGTCGTCTGCAAATCTAAGATTGTTTAAAATTAAGAAGACAGCAACGGATCTGTTGGTCCTTTCGACGCTGATTGTTGTGGGGAAGATTATACATCGAAAACTTTTCCATGAGTTAAAGAAAGAGATAGAAAATCAGGAAGGATCCCAACTACCTCCCCCCCCCCACACCACATACTCCAGTAGAAGTCGGCAGGAAATAATGAGAACGACCATAATGCAGCATAAAAACAATCTGTCATGGAAATTTCAAAGGAAAGAAGGAATGGAAATATTCTACGGTAACTCAACTTGAAAGAGAAAGTAACATCGACAAAATGTATAATACTTATCAATTTGTTCTGCGGTTGTCCTCCAAGCTTTGATATATATATATATATATATATATATATATATATATATATATATATATATATATATATATATATATATATATCATCAGCCATTGCAAGTCCACTCCTGAACAAAGACCTCCCCCAGCCTTTATCAAGGAATTCCTTGACTGAGCCCATCTCTGCTACATTTTGCCCGAAAACTTCTCTATTTCATCTCTCCATCTCCTATGTGGCCTTTCTCTACTACGCTCACAATCTCTTGGAGTTCAGTCAGTCAGCATCTTGCTCCATCGGTTTTCCCTTATTCTTGCAACATGACCTGCCAGCTTCCGTTTCTGTTCTATGATTTCTATAATCTCTTTGACTTTAGTCTTCACTCTCACTTAAGATAATCTTTCCTGTCTCTCAGTGATACGAGTATTCCCAACTGTTAAGCTAGGTGTTTAAGGGGCGGTTTCCCGTCCCTAGAACGCATAGAGTGCAGCTGGGTTCTCTTTCTAAACCGGAGCTTAGACAAACAAGAGAGGGCCAGGGCATAAAAACACAGGGCATCAACCTTACACGTGTATTGACAAATTCAACTGATGTGGAACGAGCAGACAATTCGATACAATTTTCATAGACAACAATAAATACATATGCTGGCATGAATGGGTCTAGAATCACGCAGGATACAGTATACACAGGAGTCTTCATCTGGGTCGAGAGGGCAAAGACACTATTACACTGTTCGTGGCGGTGAGGCACTGTTGTGAGGCGTTACAAGCCGAATACTGGGGAGGGCATTACTGACTTGCACAAGGGAGGGGAATAATTACAAGTGTCATTACAAGGGGGCAAGGGTAATATCACTGTATGTAATATTCACTGTCTATGTTTCTGTGTTCTAGAGTCTTGTTTGGCTCTATAGCCACTGGAATTCACTAGGGCACCTGGTCCTTTTGATTCACTTGTCTTTGTCTTTTCTGGCCTCATTGTATTTACGGTAAATTCACTGTTCACTGATCTTTTCTGGCCTCACAATATTTACTGTAGACTTACTTTTACACTCTTAGTGCTGATGCCACTTTTCACTATGAGTTCACTGTCTATTGGGGCACACTTGATTTCACTGGGGGAAGGGAAAGTCCAGGGCACACAACTCTCGGCCTGGGGTGGGTGGAGGCCCTGTGGGAGTCCCTTCGTCCCACGGCCATGGGACCACTCTCAGGGGCGTCGTCTCTCTGCTGGGACTCGGGCTGTGGGTGGCGAAAGGCCTGTCACTGTCCCCTCTGGGCGGAGGGAGAACAACCCCAGGGACAGTACTGGGCTGCTCCACCAATCCTCCAAGTGGTGGTCCTCCTCCTGGAGGTTGCCTCGGTCTGGGTGGACAGGTGGGTGACCTGTGCTTCTACCGGAGGGCAGGACTGAGCACAGCTCACTGTGTTGTTGCGGAGTCACAGGAGACAAGAGACTTTGGTGACTTTCCCCAGCAGGGCTATCGGCCTTCATTAGGTTCCCTTGGGCAACAGATGGAGGGCAGCTACAGGCTGTCCCTTTGCTGTTGGCATGGCTATCGGCCGTCGCCGGGGCCTGACTCCCTAATGGACACTCATAGGAGATGAGGCTATGGGCCTTCGGCTGCCTGCCGGTGCGGCTATCGGCCTTCACCAAGGTCCCGCAAGGAGGGCACCATGTAGGAGAGCAGCGGCTATAGGCTGTCTCCTCTCTATGGGCGCGGCTATCGGCTGTCGCTGGTGGTGTGCCCTCCAAGGCAACTACAGAAGGAGTAGGGATGTACCAGTCTCTCCCTAGCGCCGCTATCGGCCGCCGTTGGTTTCTTCAGGGGGTGTGAGCAGCACTAGGCGGAGTGGCAATAGGCCGTCTCCTAATTGATGGTTCAGCTATAGGCCATAACCTTTTTTCTGGGCAGCTATAGGCTGTCTCTGGTGCCTGGCTATAGGCCGTGGCCCTTTCTTATGGTGAGTGGCTATAGGCCGTATCTGGTGCCCCGCTACAGGCTGTGGCCCTTTCTTTTGGTGAGCGGCTATGGGCTGTCTCTGGTGCCTGGCTATAGGCCGTGGCCCTTCTTTTTGGTGAGTGGCTATTGGCTGTCTCTTTAAAAACTGAGCGACTATCAGCAGTCTCAGGTGCCCGGCTATAGGCCATGGCTGAGGTGCTGCTCTGAACTGTTAGGCTAGTTCCACCTTGATCCTGTCGGTGGTTGGCTCGCCCAGAAGGTAGTGCACTTTGACTAAGGTGGTGGCAGCAGGCGAGTTCTGGGAAATAGGGGCACGTGGCCTGAGTGAACTTATGGCCCTGTTGCCCGGGCACCATCTGCATGCCGTCCAGCCCTCCGTGTCCTCCTCCTGGGGCTGTGGTGGCGGCTTGTGTTGTTACTGCCGGCATGGTTGGGAGGTGCGGAGTTGTGCAGAGGATCGAGCTGAATGGTGGACACTGAGGCTATAGTGAAGGTTTTATGCCAGGGTAATGCATCATCAGATTCCCTCGGGGTCAGGGATGGGATGATTTGGGTTTGAGGTAGCATGAGTGTGATAGCGGTCATGTTGGGGATGTGAAGGGAGAGGGAGTGGTGGCTGGATGTGGAGGTGAGGCTGGGGGTGCAGGGGTGGTAGTGTATCTTGCAGGAGAGCATGAGAGGCGGCCGGAGTGGGTCATAGTAGGCTTGAGGGTAGGGTGGGTGGTGAGGCGGGTGTGCGTAGCCTGAGTGTGCTGGGTGCGGGTGGTGTAGTGTGGGAGGGAGTGGGTAAGGGTGGAGGTGTCCTAGGGAGTGTCTTGCAGGTGGAGTGGGATATGGGGGGGGAGGTGGTGCCGGTGGGGGAAGGGGCTGGTTTATGGGCGTGAGTGGGCATTCGATTTCTGGGTGGAGACTGGGCAGCAGGTGATGAGGAGCTGGGTGTGGGTGGGGCGGGTGATGGTGGTGGTGGTGGGGTGTGTGATAGGCTGTGAATTTGTGGCATAGGTGAGTCTAGCTGGGAGGTGTGAGGTGACGTGACAGATGGTGGGGTCGGTGCAGGTGACCCTAGCTGTGAGGTGCTATGCGGTGTATTAAGCAGGAGGTTTGGGGGAGAGCGGGTGGGGGAGGTGGGGAGAGAGGGTGAGGGTGAGATGTAGCAGTTGTAGGAGTCAGAGGGGGGAGCGGGGCCGTGGCGGGAGGTCGGGGAGGCGGGGGAGTTGTGGGGCGGGGGTGGGGGTGGCAGAGGGGTGAAAGGGGCGCACATGTGATTCCTCAGAGTGCTGGGTGTGTTGTTGTAGTTCAATATGACTTGATATGAGTTAGGGACGTGGGTAATGGTGTAGAGGCCCATGAAACAGAGAGAGAGTTTGTGTGGCACAGGGAGCTTGGCTACCATCACGGTATCGCCTGGTTTGTAGGGTTTGCGGGCAGTGTCAGGCTGGAGATCCAGGCCATTTTGCAGATGGTGGAGTCGCCTCATGAGGTGGTGGAGAGTATCATATGTGGGTGGTGTGGCGGGCGGCTGTAAGTGTTGTCGTAGGAGTAGGAAGAGAGGCGCTTCCCTGAATACTCGCTCGTGGGGTGAGATGCTGTCCTCTCACAGACAGGAGTTTATTCCCCACTGAACAATTTTTACGTGAGCCGACCAGTCCTCGTTTGTGGTTTCCTCAATCCATGCTTGGTTCATGATGGATCGGTGGCTGCATGAGCAAATGGCGTTTCCCTGAGGCCAGTAGGGGGAGGAGTGGGAAATGCTATATCCAAATAACATTGATATTTCCTGCGAGATGTTACTGGTGAATTCTGGGGCGTTGTCGGAATGCAGGGCTTGACGAATCCCAAAGTAGGGGAAGGCGTGTCGGACCAGGGCGTCGGCTACAGACACGGCATGATGTTCCTTGGCAGGACAGGTAATAATGAATTTTGAATATGTGTCTATGAAGGTGATGATGTAGCGGTACCTGGACTTTGGTGGTAAGGGCCCTATGACATCCACTGTGAGGAGTTGCCAGGGTTTATGGGTGGTGAGTTGTCCTGACAGGCCGGCCGTGCGGATGGTATCTTTGCCTAGTGCACAAGCTAGGCAGGATTGGATGATTCTCCTGGCTAGGTTGGAAGGGTTGGGGGTCCAATATGTGTCATTAAATATTTGTAGGAGTTTCTTCATGCCCAGGTGAATGCCGTTGTTTGAGTGGAGGTGTTTCATGGCATCGAGGGCAGTGTCGGGATCGAGGGTGATGTGCCTCGATGGGGTGAAAAGGTGATCGCCCCTTGTGGTAGAGTTTGTTGAACAGGTGAGATGGGATCCAAAGGGCCTGCATTTGTCCTGCCACTGCTGTAGGAGCTCTGTGTCGTGTTGAATGGCATGGATGGGGAGCCAGGATAGAGCATCAGTGTTAGTGTGGAGTTTGCCGGGGCGGTAGGATATCTCATAGTTGAATTCTTCCAGGATCTCTTGCCATCGGATGAGCTGGGCATTGTGAGTGTCCAACTGCCAAAGCCACTGGAGTGACTGGTCGTCCGTGATGATGGTTACGTTTGTCCCCGAAAGATAGGCCAAGAAGTGTTCTAGGTCCCAGATAATACCCAAGCACTCCTGCTTGATTGCAAGGTCATTTCACTCGGCCTGGTTCAAAGTGTGGCTAGCACAGGCGATGATATGTTCTTGTCCCTAATGGACTTGGGCGAGGAGGACACCAATTTCTATGAGGGAAACGTCGGTATACAATTGGAAGGGCAGGGAGTAGTTGGGAAAGGAGATGATAGGGGCTGTTAGGAGTTTGGACTTCAGTTCTTGGAAGGCGGCTTGTCACTCCTCTGTCCAGGTAAAGGGCTCTCCCTTCCAGGTCAGGTCGTGGAGGGGCTTGGCAATGTTGGCAAACCCTTTGATGAAGCGTCGGTAGTAGAAGGTGAGTCCAAGGAAGGCTCGGACCTTTTGGACAACTCGTGGTAGGGGAATACTTGTGATGGCATGGAGTTTGTCTGGGTCGGGGAATATCCCGTCCTGGGAGATGACGTACCCCAGAAAAGAAACAGTTCTAGTGGCCAGGATGCACTTAGAGGGCCGGAGCTTGAGGTCAGCTTGGCGGATTCAGTGGAACACTCTCCTGAGGCACTGGAGGTGGTTGGCCCAAGTCTTACTGAAAACAATCACATCGTCCAGGTATGCCAGGCAGATCAACCAGGTAAGGCTGTTGAGGACAGACTCCAATAGTTGAGATAAGGTGGCGGGGGCGTTGCAGAGCCTGAAGGGCAGGACATTAAATTCATAATGCTTCCCGTTGCTGGTGAAGGCAATCTTTCCTCTGTCCTCCTACATGGACCTGCCAATACCTCGATTGGAGATCAAGGGTGGAGAACCAAGAGGCGGCGTATAGGGAGTCATAGATCCTGGAGAGGGGAGTGGCATCCTTGATAGTTACATCATTGAGGCGGTGGTAGTCTATGCAGAAATGCATAGTGCCGTCTTTCTTCTTGACGAGGACGACGGGGAAGGACCAGGGGTTGGTGGAGGGCGAAACAACGCCGGCACTGAGCATGTCCTGGACCTGCCGGTCTTCCCCAGCTCGTTGTTTCAGGTTCTGCCAGGAGGGCTGGCGGATTGGTGGTCCTGTGGTGTATATTTCATGTGTCAGGTAGGTGGTGTGGCCGATATCCGAGGGGCCTGATGCGAGGAGGTCCTGAAAGTCTAGGAGGAGGTGGCATAGCATGTCCGATTAGTAGGGGGAGAGGTGGTCAGGGATGGGGGGTAGGGGGGCAGGGGAAGAAATGGGGTGGTGGTGCATGGCTCAACTTCTTCCATTTCTCCCGCTATGAGCCCCTTAGGTAGTGTGAGGAGGGTCGGAGTGATGTTCGCGATCCAAACCGCCGGCACATGTGGAGGGAGGAAGGTGGGGGGCAGGAGGCAGGCCGAAAGTGGTCCAGGCGGCAGGTCAGGGGAGAATAGGATGGATGTTCCAGCCAGCCTGTTAAGTGGAAGCCATGCTTCATGATGAGGGGGAATCCTTACCATGGTGGTGGTGGTGGTGGCAGGGAAGGTGGGGGGGAAAGGTCGAGGGGGGGGAAGGACGAGGAAGGGGGAGGGAGGGGGTTAGGGCTAGGGGGAGGGGGGGAACGGTCGTGCAAGTGCACACCACCCTGGGGGGATCGGGGAGGGGGGGTCGGGGGCTTCTGGAATGGAGCTGCCGCTTGTGGCAATCGATGGTGGCTTGTAGTTATTGCAGCAGATCCAGTCCCAGGTATCCATCATAGTTGCAACAGGAGGATTCGAAAACTATGAACTTGTGTTGCATTGAAGCTTGCTGGTGGGTGTCAGTGTGTAGGGCCCGGGTTTCCCCACGGATGGGTAGGGGGCCATCTCCCGCATCTATGAGATGGGCTGACGTGGGAAAAAGCTGGCTGAAAGCCGACTTGTGACTGGAGTAGTAATGACTGTACAGGCATGATCTGGCTGCTTCTGTGTCAACCAGAAGCCTCACCTTTACCCCGTTCAGCCTCGTCTAGTCATAGACTGGGGGGCGGTATCTGAAAGAGGTGGCCCCCGCCACTGTGGGGAGGTGTGGAGGCTGTCCTAAAAATCCAGCTTCTGTTGGGGCTCCTCTTCCTCTGGCTCCATCTCCCCAGGATCGGTTTCTCCAGTGGGTGTGGGTTTGTTCTCAGGGCCCTCGTTTTCTAAGGAGGACACCTTGTGTCGTCCAGAGGTGGGGAGTTTGCCCCTGGCAGCCTTGAGCTGTTCACGGATGTCATGCGGAGGACATCGGTGACTGCACGCGGAGAACTCCCAGGGGTTAATGGAGATAAGGTTCTGGTTCTTCTTGTGGCTGGGGCACTTCCTTGTGGGGTGGGCCCTGGGTAAAGTAGGTGCCGGTGTTGTGCTGGTCTGGGGTAGCAGTCATCGAGGTTTGTGCTGTGTGGGTTTGTTCATGGGAAATTTACTGAGCATGTTAATTTGTTGAGGGGTGGAGCAGGAGGTTAGGAGTCGTCGTATCAGCTGGATATCTCAGTCGAGGTCTCCCGTTGGGTCGTGAATCGTAAAATGTTCTTTGACCATGCTGGGGAGGAGTCTGAGGAAAGTGTTGAAGGTATGTTGTTCCTGGGTTTCCTTGTCTGCTTGCAGGTAGGTGGCGGTGACAAGTCGCCTGGCCTGGATCAATGTGTAGTCCAGGTTGCCATCATATGCTAGGCTATCCAATTGGAATAGCGCTACTACCTTTCCCAATGAGGGTGTGATAGCTTGAATTACGACTTTCATATAATTTGCCCATGTGAGTTCAGGGACGACTTTTGGTGCAATATTGGCTGCAGTTTTTCACAGTAGTGGCAATGTGACAGCAATTATCTGCTTGTCATCTTCGAACCCGATGTCCAGCAATGGCTTGATTATTGCTAGATATGTGTGAATGTTGTACTGATTGGAGTCGAACTTTGGCAATGGTACGTGAGGTTTTGTTGCCATTTTGAACTATGTCCCTGTTGGTCCTCTCTATATATGCCTGGGTCAAGAACCACCACTGTCCACCAGTGTTAAGCTGGCGGCTTCCCATCCTTTGAACGCCTAGAGTGCAGCTGGGTTCTCTTTCTAAACCGGAGCTTAGACACACAAGAGAGGGCCAGGGCATAAAAACACAGAGCATCAACCTTACACGTGTATTGACAAATTCAACTGGTGTGGAACGAGTAGACAATTCAATACAATTTCATAGACAACAATCAGTACATATGCTGGCATGAATGGATCTAGAATCGCGCAGGATACGGTATACACAGGAGTCTACGTCTGGGTCGAGAGGACAAAGACACTTTTACACTGTTCGTGGCGGTAAGGCACTGTCGTGAGGCATTACAAGCCGAATACTGGGGAGGGGATTACTGACTTGCACAAGGGAGGGGAATAATTACAAGTGTCATTACAAGGGGGCAAGGGTAATATCACTGTAGGTAATATTCACTGTCTATGTTTCTGTGTTCTAGAGTCTTGTTTGGCTCTATTCCCACTGGAATTCACTAAGGCGCCTGTTCCTTTTGAATCACTTGTCTTTGTCTTTTCTGGCCCCACTGTATTTACTGTAAATTCACTGTTCACTGATCTTTTCTGGCCTCACAGTATTTACTGTAGACTCACTTTTACACTTTTAGTGCTGATGCCACTTTTCACTATGAGTTCACTGTCTATTGGGGTACACTTGATTTCACTGGGGGAAGGGAAAGTCCAGGGCACACGACTCTTGGCCTGGGGTGGGCGGAGGCCCTGTGGGAGTCCCTTCGTCCTGTGGCCATGGGACCACTCTCAGGGGCGTCATCTCTCCGCTGGGGCTTGGACTGTGGGTAGCAAAAGGCCTCTCACTGTCGTAGCTGGATACTGGGGTCTGGCCCTTGGGACTGGGGCTGAACAGGCATTGGAGGTGCTCACTCAAGCTCCTGGTGGAGGATGGGTGTCACCTTCGTCGGGGTGGGAATTGGGCCCGCCCTGGGGTCCGCGAGACATCCTCAGAGGAGCGCCGGCTGCAGTCTTCTGCTGGGGGCGCCGCTGTCAGTGCTGGGCCGCGGTGATGCTTTTAGCCAGAGTCTGTCAGGCAGGCGTCTTCTTCCTCCGGGCGGAGGGAGAACAACCCCAGGGACAGTACTGGGCTGCTCCACCAATCCTCCAAGTGGTGGTCCTCCTCCTGGAGGTTGCCTCAGTCTGGGTGGACAGGCGGGTGACCTGTGCACCTACTGGAGGGCTGGACTGAGCAC
The DNA here is from genome assembly GCF_032717465.1 of Coenobita brevimanus. NCBI lineage: Eukaryota > Metazoa > Arthropoda > Malacostraca > Decapoda > Coenobitidae > Coenobita > Coenobita brevimanus. The sequence continues at coordinate 48,888,946 of NC_137010.1, forward strand.
AGCTCACCATGTCGTTGTGGAGTCACAGGGGACGAGAGACTTTGGTGACTCTCCTCAGCATGGCTATCGGCCATCGCTAGGTTCCCTTGGGCAACAGATGGAGGGTGGCTGCAGGCTGTCCCTTTACTGTCGGTGCAGCTATCAGCCATCGCCAAGCCCGACTCCCTAACGGGCGCTCAGGCAAGGTGAGGCTATGGGCCTTTGCCTGCCTGCCGGTGAGGCTATCGTCCATCACTGATGTCCCGCAAGGAGGACGCCATGTAGGAGAGCAGCGGCTATAGACCGTCTCCTCCCTACAGGCGCAGATATCGGCTGTCGCTGGTGGCGTGCCCTCCAAGGCAACTACAGAAGGAGAGGGGCTGTACCTGTCTCTCCCCAGTGCCGCTTTCAGCCGTCATTGGTTTCTGCAGGGGATGTGAGCAGCACTAGGCGGAGCAGCAATAGACTGTCTCCTAATTGATGGCCATGACCTTTTTTGTGAACGGCTATAGGCTGCCTCTGGTGTCCGGCCATAGGCCGTGGCCCTTTCTTTTGGTGAGCGGCTATAGGCCGTCTCTGGTGCCCGGCTATAGGCCTTGGCCCTTCTTTTTTGTGAGCAGCTATTGGCCATCTCTAAAAACTGAGCAGCTATCAGCCGTCCCAGGTGCCCAGCTATAGGCCGTGTCTGGGGTGCTGCTCTGAACTGTAAGGCCAGTTCCACCCCGATCCTGTCGGTGGTCGACTCGCCCGTAAGGTAGTGCACTTTGACTAAGGAGGTGGCGACAGGCGAGTTCCGGGGAATAGGGGTGCGTGGCCTGGTTGAACTTATAGCCTTGTTGCCCGGGCGCAATCCGCGCGCCGTCCAGCCCTCCGTGTTCTCCTCCTGGGGGTGTGGTGGCGGCTTGTGTTGTTACTGCCGACATTTTACCAACACTGTCCGTTTCATTGCTCTGAGAACGGATTAGTTAATTTTCCATCAACTTTGCCACTTTCCAGGTCTCCTAACTGTACGTCATAGCTAATACATTCGTTATATACTATCATTTCGTTTCATACATACTGCCAAGCTACTTTTCATGATGTCGCTATGTTTACTGAAAGTTTTCTCTGCAACCGTAATGCGTCTTTTTATTTCACTATCATGGTCTTTCGTTAGTTTTAGTATTTGCCCCATGTAGCCTAACTGCACTCTCGACTTCTTCAAGAATTTCCTCGTTTATTCTGAAGATGCTCTTCGGTGTACAGTCGCCCCAAGAAGTGATGGCAGAGTTTCAGATTGCTTCGGTCACTCTGCACTGCCGTAGGTTCACTGAAAACAGTGAATATAAAGTAAACATTCAATGCCTTCATCAGGTCATATCAAATAAATTATATATTATATTGCGCTAAGAATGATGTAAAATGAATAACAGGAGGCAGTGATATATTAGAAGTTAACACTTAGTTACCTTTCCCGATTTGAATAAATGTGAAATATATTACTCCGCGCGCGGTGGGCAGTAGGCCTATAACTCCGTGTTCCTGATTTGTTTCCCAGGATTTCAAATACAGATGCTGTAGTTGAGCATCTGTATTTGAAATTCTAGTGTCTGCAATACACTGCCTTATTTTCAAATGCTATGTGATGATCCAGCACCAATAAGGATGCCATAACAATGAAATTATTCTTCGTAATGATGCCCTACCTGCGGTAGCAGCAAGACCATATTGCCTTTTATTCCGTCTTCCTCTCTCCATTACTAATTATAATTAGCAACTTTATTCCCAGTTGATGCAAATTATTATTAGTTGTAAGGAGGTATGACACATTCTGCCTTTTTCTCTTACACTAAACAATAAATAGGACCAAAACATGAGTTCATAAACTCTTGCAATGCTAAACCTCGCACTCTTTACTCCATATTTTAATCTTAATATTTGTCTTAAAAAAAAAAAAAAAAAAAAAAAACTAATGTCCTGCTGAACATAAAATGCTGATTTGGAAGTTTTGAACTCAGTGATTTGTGTATGAACCTCTGCATTTAATTACTCTTGCTAATCGATTATGCACTGAGGGTATCAGACTATGACAGACGTTAGCATTCTGCAAGGAGCTCCGACTCTAGGCAAACATCGAGGTTCTTTTTTGTATACTTCTTTCACCGACAGCCCTCTGGCTTATATTAAATAATCCAGAGATTTTTCTTAATGGAAAACTGGCCAAAGGCAGTGTAATAACTGCATGTCTTTGAGTAAATGTTCTCTCTTTTCGTGCGTGTTGATCGAAACATTTAATATAGCTTACTGGCTTACGCCGCCTTCCCGCTTTCTGTCGTCGTCCATGGAGACATTGGAAACGGAAATAGGCGACTTTAAATTATTCCCTGGTATTGCAATGGAAATTATTTTATAAATAATAATTACTAATTTTTATTATTTATTGAAGCTCCTTTTTGTTAAGCCTTACGCTACTAAAAATTTTTTGCCTGTTACCATACTAGATTTGAACTCCGCAAATTATTCCTGACTGTCCCTGAGCGATAGTTGTGATATTTCAATTAGTTCCGTTTAGGACTATTATCGTAACTAACGAACTGCTTCCTACAATTTTGAAATATACAGGTTCTTTGGCATTGATTTATTGTTTTTTATAACAATTTTACGTATTAGGTTTCACCTATTAGAGATATAAGGAAGAGTATGTGCACTGTCGCCGACCGAAAACTTCTGGATACTCCGCCGTCACTTCTTAGGCCGACTGTACATGGAATAAATATTAGTTTTACTCCGGTTCATCATTAGTCCTACTTTCAGACTTTGTTTAAGTCATTTGATATTTCTTGCAGTGTCTGCTGTTTCTGAGCTTAGGACAATGTCATCTGCAAATCTTAAATGGTTTAGCCTGTCTCTAACTATGTTTACTCCTTTGTTCTCCCGGTCTAGCTTTCTGAAAATTCTTTCTAGGCATGTTGTAAATAATTCTGGTGAAATTGTATCTCCCTAACTCACACCCTTCTTAATCTAAATTTTTTCCGAGTCTTTAAGTAATTTAACTGTAACAGTTCCCTCTTTTTATGTGTTTTCGAGCAGTTTTACAATGTTCTCATTTACTCCTTGTTCTCGCAATGAATTTATAATTGCTGTGTGCTCCACTGAGTCGAAAGCCTTTTCGTAATCAACAAAACCTAAGCACAGTGGTTTATTATATTCTGTAGTTTTCTCAATTAGCTGATTCATTGTGTGTAGATGATCAGTAGTCGAGTACCCGCTTCGGAATCCTGTATGTTCACGAGGTTGGTTTTCTTCTAAATTTGTTGTTATTCTATTCGTCAGGACTTTAGTGAAGAGTTTGTAAGTAACTGCTAATAAGCTAATGGATCGACAGTTACTAAGTTTTTCGAGTCAACCTTCTCGTAAAACAAATTATTTGTTGCATTACACCATGTTTTGGGAATTTTCTTCTTTATACAGGGTAAATAAGTGAGCAAGCCTGTGTTGTGCGTCTACTCCTGCATCCAACAGTAAATCTGCTATTATTCCATCTTCTTCTGGGACCTTCCCTCTTTCCATATTATTATGAGAAATGTTTACTTCGTCTGGTTTTACCTCAGGTATTTCACTTGTGTCAGCTGGAAAATTAGCTATTGGCACTACTGTCTTTGACGCATACAGTCTTTGTAAAATTATTCATCTCTCTTCGCCATCCTATCTCTTCATTTAATGTCTTCATCATTTTTGTCTTTCATTGATGTAATTTGTTGCCTTCCTAGTGCCATTTTACTTCGGACCTGTTTCAGAATTTTTCCTTTTTGATAGTTTCTTTGATCTGATCCATGTTTCTATTTCCTTTTTCTTCTCTCTCTCTCGTTGACAAGCATATTTAACTCCACTCTTTCTGTTTCACCTTCCTTTGCTTTAATTTTCATCGCCTTTCTTCTTTTCATGAGCCAGAGGGTTATTTCTGAATAATTCTTGGCTTTGGTTGCATTTGGTTTCCCTATTACCTCCGCTGATTCTCTTAGCACCTTTGTTCGTCTATGATCCAACTCCTCAATGTCACACTCAGCATAAGATAGAGCCCGAAAGCTGTTCGTTATTTCTAACTGAATGGCTGCATTGTTTTCATTTTGGTTGGGCATATCTTTTAATTTATTAATCAGTTTTTTTTCTTCACTTCTGAAACTGAATGCGACTGCGCAACCAATATTCTATGGCCACATTCTATATTAACTTTGTTAACAACTGTGACATTTATGATCATGTTATTCATACCTTTTATAATGAAGTCAGTTTCATTCTTTGTTTCTCCATTTGGACGTCTCCAGGTTCATTTTCTCCCAGTTCTTTTGTGAAAGAATGAGTTCATTATTCTCATGCTATACATTTCAGCAAAATTCACCACCATTTCACCTCTGTCGTTCCTTCTCCAATTCCAAATTTTCCTATACATGCTTCCTCATTTTTCGATTTGCCAACTTTTGCATTGAAGTCTCCCATGAGTATAGTATATGTGGTTTTTTCTTCTTCCATAATCTGACAGATGTCATCACAGAATATTTTTATTTCTTCATCTGATCACTGAGAAGTCGTGGCATACTCCTATATACTTGTATTACTTTCAGGGTGTAACTTTTGCCTAGTCTAATTATCAGTGCTACTCTGTTAGACACAAAGCTGAATTTAAGATTGTTCTCTGCAAGATTTCTGTTAATTAGAAACCCTACACCACTAACTTTGTCATTTTGCCTTACTCTCTAATAAAATAGGTGGTTGCTGTCTTGGAGTTGAATTAATTCTTCTTCTTTTCTGTGGATCTCACTCACACCTACAATATCCCAGCTAATGTTTTCTAATGCAGTCATTAAGGTATCAAGTTTGTAATCTTCTGCGAGGCTTCTTGCACTGAATATGTAGATCTTCACGGATTTCAGTTTATTTAATGTCCCATTCTCTGATTTGCCGAGACAGTACCTACTCACTTTCGGTGGCACACTGCTCATAGGCACAGGTGGCAGTGTGGGTGGACCTTTAGTAGATGATGATCCAATAGGGACGCCCGTGAAATCACTACTAGTAGAATTTATATTTGGTTGGAGGGATTGTGGCAAATATCTCACCTCCCAGTCACATACTTTCTGGTGCGATGTAATTTTTGTGCCACCTTATTTAGTATATTCGATGAAGCCCTGTATATCTACAGAAGGTCCCATAGTCCGCACCGTCTATCATGGTACCTCGTGTAATTATCTGCAAGGCATAGTGTACATCAGTAACATACAAAGGGAAGTGAAGGGATATGAAATCGTCCTTGTTGGCTGGCTTTCTATAAACCGAGAATTTTACATATAGAGGTTTTCTTCAAATTATTTTATCTAGACAAGGAAAACTATTATCTTTTTTTCCTGCTGTGAACTGGATAATACTGTATACAGTTTTTGACATCCTTAATTTATTTTCTATATCTGTTACACTCGGCATTATAGCTAGCACATCATCAACATATCTGAGCTATGTGGATCCCCTACCCATAATTCTTTGGTGCTTATCAGCCTCAAGTCTTTCCATGTAGAGGCAGGCCATCACATCACCGGGGGAGAGGGACCCATGGCTAGGCCCTTGTATTGTACATATTCTTGACCGTTGACGTAAACGCTCTAAATTCCAAGCACAGCGAGACAAGTTTGAGGAAGTCTCCCCTTGCGAGCTTTTAGGGTATGAGATAAAGAATTCTTGGAGGCAGAATGTAAGTACATAATAGATTCATGCGTTACCCTGAAGGTTGGTTTATGAATCTAAAAAACAAAGCAGAAACGATAATGAAAAGGAACAGAGGTTATAATATGAACGCAGATAAAGAGAAAGATACATATCTGCCCCAAACTTAGACAAGGTTTCCATAATAGGTGACTATTTACAAAAATTAAGAATAGTTCCATCATCAGGGGTAAAGATCAGCCAACTAATAAAGGGTATAGGTGAAAGTAACGCCAGTAAAAACTATTATTTATAGCATACCTTGTAACAGTTGCTCAAAAGTTTATATAGGTGAGACCAGAAGAGGTCTTGTGAAAAGCCTAAATGAATATAAGTCAAATGTGCGTAGGCACAACAATTCCATAGTCCTGCGTACGGATCAGTGTCGACATCTACCAAAATGGCAGGAATCTATGATTTTAAAGAAGTGGTTAGACAAAAAGATGAGAAAAGCTTTAGAGGCAGCAAATATGTGTACAAAAGAAGTCAGTAGTCACAGAGATGGCTTTATGCGTTGGTCAATCACAGCGGCATGCGTGGCTTTAACCTCACCAAATGGGAGGGGGAGGGGGAATAAATAAACATTGGGAGGAGCAGGGTCAGGTCATGATAAGACCACCAGATCAGGACAACACAATAGAGGAGGACAGTCAATCAGCAATAGACACGATAAAGGTCCTAGAGGCATCCTGTTTATATGTATCAATTTCTTCACTTCTGTACAGTCACTCTGAGGATGGACTCTGTGCAGTCCTAGACGTTAGAGGAATCTATCTATCTATCTATTGCCAGACGCCTCAATCCCATTCGGGGTGGCCACAAACAAATCGCCTCCACGTCGCCCTGTCCCCCGCCATTTCACTGCCCTGCTCCCAACTCACACACCCCTCTCTCATATACCTCTCCACCCCATCCCTTCATCTCATCCTCGGCCTCTCCCTCCCTCTTCCCCCCTCCACCTCACTCACATACACTCTCTTCGTCAGTCTTTCATCCTCCATCCTCTCCACATGGCCAAACCACCTCAGTGTATTCCTCCTAACGCTTCCTATCACATCCGCATCCACACCACAATGCTCCTTTATATCCTCATTTGTCAGCCTGTCTCTCCATGTGACTCCACAGGCTTCTCTTAACCCTTTAACCGTGGGTGTCATTCCAGAATGACATTGACAAAACTGGACCAAACCGAGGGTGTCATTCTGGAATGATCGTGAATATTTTGAACACCGCGCATTTTCCCGGCGCGCAAAGTGTCTCACGCAAGAGTAGCTGTCGAGTTCTTTCACGCCAGCCATCCCACACCTCCCTCCTCCAACCCCGAGGGGGCCCCCCCCACCCCTGCCCTGACCCGCATCAGTCAGTATCTGTCCAGCTCTGTGCGTGAGAATGGCGCTCCGTCCCGACTCATCGTCGCTCGCTTCCTCCTCTAAAGTGATTAGTGCTAGTGTTCCCTCTACCTCTACACCGGTAAAGGAACTGCCGACGGCGAGGCAGAAGAGGTTGAGCACTCCTGAAATTAGAACTGAGCTGGACAAAACAGTATGTACTACTCTTGATTGTGGCAGTGAAAGTGACACACTCACAGCAAGCAGTGACGATTTGGCAGTGATTGGTGGTGAACCATTTTCCTTTGATAGTGACAGTGATGAAAGTGATCGTGTTGTTTCCCCCCCACCACCCCCAACTTACTCTGGGAAAGGGAAGGCTCCTATGGGCAAATCTGGTATTGCACGTGGGAAGGGAGTGAAGCGCAGGCTCACATCTCCCACACCAGGCCCTAGTAAGCATTTCCCATCAATTTCCCGTTCCCCTAGCCCTATTGCCCTCACATCATCATCATCATCTGCCGTGCCCTCTCCTCAGTCTACATCTTCTGAGGAGTACGAATTCCCAGAGCCTGCAAAGCGAGGGAAGGCAGGCCGTGCAGGCAGGACAGGCAGGCCTAGAACAAAGGGGATGCGTGGCAGTTGGAGGGCAAAGCTGGGCGATAAGCGAGGAGATAAGCGAGGTGATAAGCGGGGTAGAAAGGGTCAAGTTTCACCACGCACCAGGTCAGAAACCCCCCCGCCTGCCCCCCGCTCAGCTCCCTCACCCTCGCCACCCCCCCACTCACCGCCCCCGCACTCACCCCCCTCCCCGTTGCCTCCTGCCTCACCCCCTCCCGCTCGCCTCCTGCCTCACCTCCTGCCTCACCCATTGCCTCACCCATTGCCTCCACCTCAGCTCCTTCTCACGGGGAAACGAGTGCAATGCAACCTGCCACTGCCACTGAACCACGCACAGGGAAAGTGGATGCATTTGTTTGGTCTGACAGTGCAGATTTTCAGCCACACAATCCACCGTTTGATATGACAAATGCTGGAATACAGCCTGCCTTCCCATGCAACGCAGGAGATGACTTTGTTGACTACTTCCTGGCCTTCATGGATGATGAAATCGTGCAGCATGACAGCGATGAGACCAATAGGTATGCAGCTCAGTGTGCAGCAGAAGGGCTGGGACCTATTGGCTCACCAAAGCAAGTGTCGTGGTTGCCTGTCGGAATCAGAGAGCTGTATGTTTTTTTTGCACTAATGTTTCTGATGCCCCATATAAAGAGACATGAGTTGGAGGAGTACTGGCTCGTGGATGACATTACTACTATCCCAATATTCGGGAAGTATATGTCACGGGATCGGTTCCGACAGCTGCTTGGATACCTGCACTTCGCTGACAATGCAAACCCGTCCCAAACTGACCCTTTGTGGAAAGTGAGGGATTTTCTCAACAGGATTAGGGATCGATTTATGCGATTTTTCCGGCCTATGCAGAAAGTCGTCATAGACGAATCCCTGGTATTGTTCAGAGGACGTCTCAAATTCATGCAGTACATCCCCAGCAAATGCCACCACTTTGGGATAAAGTTCTTTGTGCTGTGTGACTGTGAGACGGGGTATATCCTGGATTTTGTCATCTACTCGGCTAGTACAATGGACGTGAACAGGAAAGACCCCCTTGGCTTCTCTGGCTCCATTGTAAAAGTGCTGATGGAGAGGTATTTTGGTGGTAATCATGTGCTGTACACAGACAATTACTACACAGCACCGAAACTCTCCAAATACCTTGCTGAACACGGCATTGGCACTGTTGGCACTGTACGGAGCTATAGGAAAGAGTGGCCAAGTTTCCCCGAAGCATCATCATCATCCAAGGGAGATGTTCACCTGAAGAAGTCAGACAAGCTTCTTGCGATCAGGTGGCATGACAAGAAGGTCGTGAATATGATCAGCACCATCCACAAGGGGGAATTGCAGAGAACTGGGAAGGTCAGCTACAGGACGGGAGAGCCAATCATGAAGCCTGATGCCGTCATTGATTACAATGTCAATATGAGACTTGTTGATAAGTCTGATATGATGATTGGCGAAATCGACTGTCTCAGGAGAAACACCCGATGGTACAGGAAGGCTTGCCTGCACATGCTCGATATGTGCATGCTCAACGCCTTCATTCTCTACAAGACACAAGTTGGGGGCATAAGGTAACCATCACTGAGACAGTTTTCCAAGACTGTCGTGCAGCAGCTACTTACACGATTTGGTCAGGTGACGGCATTGATCCCGAGGCGACACTCTGACACACAACCTGACTGTCTTGAGTGCCGCAATTACATGAGCCGGCACCAGCTTGTGAAATTACCTCTTACAGCAGGTGGCAGGTTGTCACAGGGCCGCTGCAGAGTATGTCATAACACCACACGGAGGCCTAGGACGAGAAAAATGAGCACACACCAGTGCCTGGAATGCCAAGTCGCTCTATGTGTAACTCCGTGCTTTGCCGAGTACCACTTTCTGAGTAAATACTGAAAGTGACAGTGATATATAGTGATGCGACAGTGACGTGCTTTGCCAATAATTGTATAATGGATAATGTAGTAATAAGGGATATTTTGCCTAGAAAAAAATGTAAATATTGGCCAGTATAATAAGTGATATTGTAATAAGAGAATCTGCGGCACTTGTGTAATTCTGCGGCACTTGTGTAATTCTGTGATGGGACAGTGACGCAATATAGTAATAAGTGCAGTGTAGATATAATGTATATTGCCCAGATTATATGTAAAATAATATTAGAAGTTAGAAAGAATGAAAAGATCGCATGAAACGTCAGTGAGCGGGTGCCGCCGCAGTGAAGTGAGGCGCAGCCGCAGTGAAGAGCGGGCGCAGACGCAGGGAAGTGCCTTTTACCTACCTCAGTGAACACAGAGTGGGTGTTTATCTTATGTACAGTGTTCATATATGTTTATATTACTATTATGAGAGAGTGGTTGGCATTTGGTACTGGTGTGTGGGGCATAAAATAGTTATTTCACACCCCTCACCTCTAACGGCTCTCCCCGTCCTGTGAAAGTCAACAAAGTCATGAAACCTACATCAATGGAAAGCTGAAGGTTAGTACTTTCTAATGGTACCTTATTTTTTTTCTCTAGCTTTATTCTGTGCAGAGTTATTAAGGTTTAAAGGTTTGTTTACATTTGGCTGAAACCCCCGCGGGAGAGGACAGTCAGACCAAAACAATACCCGCGGTTGAAGGGTTAAATAACTCATTGCCACTGCTCTCACTCTTGACTTGTGTCCTTCCAGCAACGTCCAAGCTTCACTTACATACGTTAGACTTGGTATCACAATACTGTTATGTAATAACTTTTTCACTTCCATGCTCACTTCCCTGCTTCTTATCACTGCTTTCAAGGAACCAGCAACCTTTCTTCTCTGCTGTACCCTTTCAAGCACTTCACCCTCCAAACCTCCATCCTTACTCATCACACTACCCAAGTACTTAAACATACTCACATTTTCCAATTGCTCACCATCCAACCTCGCTGTACATTCACTGACTTCACCTCTCAAACACCATCACTTTATTCTTCCCTACATTCACCTTTAGATTCCGTTTCTTACACACTCTCCCAAACTCATCCACGAAGCCTTGCAGTTCTCCTTCGTCTTCACTTAACAACACAGTAACATCTGCAAACAACAGTACAGGGTTTCCAAGCACTACCCTCTCTCACCAGGGCCACTCCAACATCCACTACCCTACCTTGTACCTCTTTTATTACCCCATCCATGTACAGATTGAACAACCATGGAGACATGACACATCCCTGTTTCAACCCAACCTTCAAAGAGAAAAATTCACTTAGTTCCCCATCCACACGCACTGCAGCCATAGCACCATCATACATACTCTTCACAGCATTCAGCAACTTCTCATCTACTCCATATATTCTTAATGCTTTCCACAATCCTTGTCTATCCACCCTGTCATATGCTTTCTCCAAATCCATGAAAGCCGCATGCAACTTCTTTCTCTTCTCTAGAAACTTTTCCACTAAAGATCTAAGAATGAATATCTGATCTACACAACCTCTTCCCTTCCTAAAGCTTCCCTGTTCTTCTCCAACTAATTCCTCTGTTCTTTCTCTAACTCTGTCAATAAGTATCCTACCATACACTTTTCCTATTATACAAAGAAGACAAATGCCCCTATGATTACCACACACTTCTTTTTCCCCTTTTTCTTTGTACAAGGGAATAATTATACCTGACTTCCAATCCTCCGGGACTCTACCTTCCTCCCAGGCCAATCTGCACATCTTCCACATCCATTCTACTACTATCTCTCCCCCATGCTTCAGCATTTCACCACACACTCCATCAATTCCTGGGGCTTTCCCCAATTTAACTTTCTTCATTGCTTCCACAACTTCTATCCTACTGATTTCTTCCTGTCTTCTCACCTCCCTCCTTCTCCCAGCCATTCCCCAGCCACTTATACTCGCATTACTTCCATCCTCTACGTTCAACAATTCCTTAAAGTGTTCTCTCCATCGCTGACTTTTTCTCCCTTCTCCACCAGTAATCTACCATTATTCTTTCACTCCCCTGCTAACTTCACCTCCACCCTGGCTTACTCTTTTCACCTCTTTCCAGAACATTTTCTTACAATCCCTCCACTTTACACTCAAGTTCCTTCCAAATTCCTCATCCGCTCTCTTCTTACTCTCTCTTACTAATCTTTTCACTTCTCTCTTTCTTTCTACATATAATTTTCTCTTCCACCTCTCAACTTCTTCCACGCCCCTATTTCTCATCCATTCATTGTATGCTTTCTTCTTTTGTGGCACAGCCTGTCTCACCTCTTCATTCCACCACGCTGTTCCTTGCACACCCCTCCATCTTCTCTTCATCCCACACACCACATCGCATGCTGCACATATTTCTTCTGTAAATATCCTGCACACACCTTCCACGTCCCCTATCTGCTCCAATTCATATTTGCCTAATCGTTCGTCCATTTCTCTCTTATGCTCTGCCTTTTTCTCATCCTCTTGTAACCTTTCCACTCTCCTTGCAAATACTCCTTCTTCCCGTCCTTCCCTTCTTCTATTTCTCCATCCTAATTGTACCTTGATTCTGGCCACAACAAAGTAGTGGTCAGAAAGTCCTCTTCCCCAACCTCTATAAGCTCTTGCATCCATTACACATTTTCGCATCCTTTCATCCACACACACATAATCAATCATTGCCTTCCTTTCATTCAGTTCACCACCCACCCTTCTCATCACTCGCGATGTATACCGGTGGATCATTTTGTGCCTGAAGAGGGTATTGGCTATCACCAACCCCCTCCCGGCACAAATGTCCACTAACGCACTGCCATTCTCATCTATCTCAGCAGGTACCCCCCACTCACCAACTATTCCATCCACCTTCACATTCCCTACTTTACCATTCATATCGCCGATCAAAAACACTCTCTCATTCCTTCCAAACTTGTCCATGCACACCTCCACATTTGTCCGAACTCTTCCCTCACTCTCCTTGTACGATCTTGCGTTGGCGCATACACACACACAATCGCCCACATTTGTATTCCAACTTTCAATCTTACCCACACAATCCTTGACCCAACTGATCCATACTCTCTTATGCTCTTCTTCCATCTTTTACTCACAACTATACGTACTCCTTCTTTTGCCCTCTCATTCTCACCTACTCCTGCACATATACCCCATCCATACACACATTCTCTCACACTCTCACGTCTCCATTTCGTTTCAGTTATTCCGCATACATCAACTTTCGCACCCTCAAGCACCTGGACAATCTCTCTTTCAGAGCATCATTCGCTCCCTTTACATTCCACGTTCCGAGGAATAAAGAACTTAATCTTTTTCCAATTTTCCCTCCCACCCATTCCTATCCTTATCTATCTGTCTATCTATCTATCTATCTATAAAGAGAGAGGAAGCGAGCGAGCGAGCGAGAGAGAGAGAGAGAGAGAGAGAGAGAGAGAGAGAGAGAATGAAAGTAATGCGGGTATAAATGGCTGGGGAATGGCTGGGAGAAGGAGGGAGGTGAGAAGAGAGGAAGAAATCAGTAGGATGGAAGTTGTGGAAGCAATGAAGAAAGATAAAATGGGGAAAGCTCCAGGAATTGATGGAGTGTGTGGTGAAATGCTGATGCATGGGGGAGAGATAGTGGTAGAATGGATGTGGAAGATGTGCAGATTGGCCTGGGAGGAAGTAGAGTCCCGGAGGATTGGAAGTCAGGTATAATCATTCCCCTGTACAAAGGGAAAGGGGAAAATGAAGTATGTGGTAATCATAGGGGCATTTGTCTTCTTAGTGTAATAGGAAAAGTGTATGGTAGGATACTTACTGACAGAATTAGGAAAAAACAGAGGAATTAGTTGGAGAAGAACAGGGAGGTTTTAAGAAGGGAAGAGCTTGTGTAGATCAGATATTCATTCTTAGATCTTTAGTAGAAAAGTTTCCAGAGAAGGGAAAGAAGTTGTATGTGGTCTTCATGGATTTGGAGAAAGCATATGACTGGGTGGATAGACAAGGAATGTGGAAAATGTTAAGAATATATGGAGTAAATGGGAAGTTGTTGAATGCCGTAAAGAGTATGTATGAGGGTGCTAAGGCTGTAGTGCGTGTGGATAGTGAACTGAGCGAATTTTTCTAAATGTAGGTTGGATTGAAACAGGGATTTGTCATGTCTCCATGGTTGTTCAATCTGTATATGGATGGGGTTATAAAAGAGATACAAGGTAGGGCAGTGGATGTTGGAGCGGCCCTAATGAGAGAGGGCAGTGTTTGGAAGCTCCCTGTACTGTTGTTTGTAGACGATACTGTGTTGTTAAGTGAAGACGAAGGGGAGCTGCAAGGCTTGGTGGATGAGTTTAGAAGAGTGTGTAAGAAACGGAATCTAAAGGTGAATGTAGGGAAGAATGAAGTTATGGTCTTCGGGAGTAGTGAAGTTGAGGTTGGATGAGAAGGAATTGGAAAATGTGAGTGCTTTTAAGTACTTGGGTAGTGTGATAAGTAAGGATGGAAGTTTAGAGGGTGAAGTGCTTGAAAGGATACAACAAGGAAGAAAGTTTTTTTTTTTTTTTTTTTTTTTTTTTTTTTTTTTTTTTTGTCCGACTCTGGGCATAGGCTTCACAGCCTGCTTTCAAGGCCCAGTAGTCCTCCTACGTACCGCACACCTCTACATGGTTGCTGGTTACTCGATAAGAAACTGGGAAGTGAGCATGGAAGTTAAAAAGTTACTACATGTCAGAATTGTGATACCAACTCTAACGTATGGATATGAAGTTTGGATCTTACTGGAGGGACACAAGTCAAGAGTGAGAGCAGTGGAAATGAGTTATTTGAGAGGAGCATGTGGAGTCACATGGAGAGACAGACTGACAAATGAGGCAGTGATGGATCGTTGCGGTGTGGATGTGGATGTGATAGGAAGCGTTAGAAGAAACACACTGAGGTGGTTTGGCCATATGGAGAGGAAGGAGAGTGAGAGACTAACGAGGAGAGTGTATGTGAGTGAGGTGGAGGGAGGGAGAGGGAGGGTAAGGCCACGGATGAGATAGAGGAATGGAGTGGAGAGGTATATGAAGGAGGAGGTGTAAGCTGGGAGCAGGGCAGTGAAACGGCGGGGGAAAGGGCGACATGGAGGCGATTTGTTTGTGGCCATCCCTTACGGGATGAAGGCGTCTGGCAATATATATATATATATATATATATATATATATATATATATATATATATATATATATATATATATATATATATATATATATATATATATATATACATATATATATATATATATATATATATATATATATATATATATATATATATATATATATATATATATATATATCGGTAGATAATTATTTGTTTGTTATAGGCTGGAGCTTTATGAACGCAGTGATGTCTTTACAAATATCTTCTTGTAATTTAATGTTTCCACTACACCTTGTCCTATAATTGTTCTCATCCCTGCAGCTGTTTCAGCAGAATCAGTTCCTTCTCATACTCAACAAATGCCATATTCTGAAGTTTTCTTATTCATCTGTATATCAGCTTGATTGTGATCAGCTGTTGAGCAATCACCACGAAATCTTGCGTGTTCTTCTGGCTGGTTTACATCTTGGGTAGGACTGATTTGGTATGACAGGACTTTTGTGAAAAGCCTACACACCAGGGAGAAGACTAAGTGGACCGTAGTTTTATTTAGGTCGTTGATGTTACCTTTTGGTGTATATAGCAGAATAACAGACGTATTGTTCCAGGACCTGGCTGCAGCTCTGACTTCTAAACATTCTGTAAATAACTTTTCTAGTTCTTTCAGTGTAAAATCGTCTGCAGTCTTACTAAGATTCGCGTTGTGACCATCACCATCTCTTAAATTACCTCTACTTCATCCCTCTCAAAGACTTCTCTACCTCGTCTTATGTGACGCTGAGGATTACTGTACCCACTGTTTCTCCAGCCTAAACTAACTCCGATCACGGTACTACTGCTGTAATGTTTTGCATAAAATTCTTTTGTTATTCTAACCACTTCATTTCTGTTGTTTGTTACTTCTCGCTTAGGGTCTGTAGCGCAAGCATCTGGTTTCTTCCTATATCAAGCTGTAGTTTGGTTGATTTCAGGCATCATTCTTTAAAGTTTCTTCATTTCTTTTCACGTTAAACTTTCGAGTGTCTTCATTTTACGTCTTGCTGATTTTTTCTTTTTTTTAGTTCAGCTGCTTCAGGGTAATCTCTCATTGTCTTTACAATAATGTTCCTTCTTTCTTTAAAAGTTCCTTTATGCTCTTTGAGACGCTGTTGTTTTTGTTGTTTCAGTGTTTCCTTCCTCCCACTTCTGGAACTGTTTCGCTTGCTATTCCTGTGAAGTTTTAATTCCTTTGCTTTGTGTCTGTATTTCATTCATCTACCGTACTACGAGGAATTATTCTGAATTTACAAACTAGTTTCTGCCGCATTCTCTCTCAGTACTTCAAGGTTTGGCTGTTTCCTTCAGTTTTAACCTCACCCATTCTCTTCTGAGATATAATATTCCCCGATATCTCACTAGTCTGTTGTGTGGTCGCTCTATATATTTACTCTCTTCAGTGCAGTTACGATTTTCACTGTACTAGTATGTGATTTATCACTGAGAATGAAATCCAACTCATTCTTTGTTTCATCATTATTTTGGTCCCCTCTAAGCCCACTTCATACAGCTGCCTGGCTCGTATCTAAAGAGTCCCGGGTTCTATTCCCGGCACAATATTGGCTACACATTTTTTAGTTGTTACACCCTAAGATTGTTCTTTTCAACAAATGCTACTAACATTTCGCCTCTTACATTTCGAACATCCCGTCCAAACTGCCCTGCTGCAGTCTCTCATCACTTATGCATACTGGGCTTTGTATTTATTCAATGCTTCCTCGACATCTTCATAATTTTCTCTTCTTCTTCATCATTACAAGCTTATGTTGGCGCACAGATCTGAATCAACTTCATCTGATACCTTTTGTTCAGTTTTATTATTAGTCCCACTGCTGTTCCATTTATACTGAAGAATTCTTCCCTGTTACCCTCATTTTTTTGGCCAGAAATCCTACACCATGTACAGTCGGGGAAGAAAGAAGCTGGACACAATTGGCGGCCTCTGGCAACAACTCCTATAGTAAACACGTAGGTGGTAGCGGATATGTATGAATGGAGGGGTAACGTTTGTATCGAAGTGTGTGATTGGTCGGCACACCACCGTCTGTCATTGCCATGTAGTCAAATATTGGAGAGGGTTTTGAGTATGAATACACTATGTGGTAGATATAATAGATATTCACGCTGTGTCATAGGACATATAATATCTTAATTTGACAGTTGATTAGCTGTATTGATTAATGTCACTCATATTTAAGGCACTGTGCAGCTGAAAGTATTTGTGGGGTCAAAAGCATCTGTCTTCAGATCCTTGAATAAATCATAATTATTATCAAGCGCAATACATAATTTATTGGCGAGTTCGTTTGTATGGTTCATTAACGAATATGTCGTTGAAATACAACATTAGTTCTGATAATCTTTATGACTTTGCTACGTTCTGAGTCAGTAGAAACGTTCCTTCCATGAACGTGAACAGAGCTTCATTGAGCACCATCCCTTACCGTGCAGGGGGTGGGAGGAACCGTGAACACACGCACGATTTATAAGTTTTTTCATTCAACTGCTAATGAAAAACTACTATGCAATTGCTAAACAAATGTTTGCTCCGTCCATGATAACAAGAGACTGCTCCCTGATAAGACAGATACCTCTGATACTGAAAACATTCCTTTTAGGTGATGTCCATCACACGTTTTCCCTCTCGAGTTGAGGTGGTGAGTTGGTAGGGTGAAGTATGGCCTTTTCAACGGCACTTCTGTCGCGACTGTTTCGCCCTACAACCTCTCTACGAACTAGCCTCACATGAGCATCCCCTCCAAGCTAGCCTCACACGAGCACTTTCCTCCGGCATTCTCTTCCCTCACCTAGCCCAACCTTTCACATTAGCAACATGTCAAGATGATTCCTAACATCCAGTTCAGTCACAGAATTTGCACGTTAAGTAATGATCTTTTGCCCCACAGTTCAAATCAAGGAGATTCAAATTAACTAATTTTATGGTGAGTGCTTTTTCAAGTTAGTGAAGATGTCCACACTCATAGGTTACATGTTATCAGGTGATACCATTTATTCACACAATATAATTCACTCAAAAGACCTGATGAGTATGTCAGCGTATTATACTAACTAACGCTACACGATTCTAGTTCCTTTATAGGGCATCCTTGCATATTTATGGCTAACTCTTTCGCTGCGAGTTTTCTTCATGTGATGTGTTTGGTGCTTGAGTAAACAAGTGGCCCCCCGTAAGGAGGAATCACACCATCCGCGAGCCTATACATATCTAGCCCGGCTCTGAATATGACCTTGACCTTGACCTACTACCACCAATTTCGAACTCGTAGGAGATTTTCATCCTTATTACACACCTGTATTTTTTTTTTTATGATATCCTGAGGGGTTGCGAAGTTATCGTGCTAACAGACCCACGGACCTTGACTTAATTTCTCCAATTCCGAACTCGTAGGAGATTTTCATCCCTACTACACACCTGTATAATTTTGTGATGGTATTTTGAGCGGTTGCAAAGTTATCATGCTAACAGATACACACACAGACAGACAAACTGAAAACAATGCCATGTTTGCTATCTCGCTGGTAATTACTAGTCACGTGCGGTAAAGCCCTAAGCACTAAATGAAAGGTGACGTAAGCTTGAGCATGTTACTGAAATTACGGTAATTCCATTTAGCACACACAATGTCTTTCCCAATAAATATTAAATTTGTGATGCATTGAGTACAAGTGCCACACACGGATTACAGTAAATTCTTTTTCACTCGTATAATATAGCATGCAAAAACCTTTACATTCGAAGCATCTTCTCCATAATATATTCATAAGCTTACAACTGAACTAGCAAAAGGTTTAATATACTGATATGCTTAACGGTAGACGATTTTGCTGATACCTTGGAACAATCCGCCTTCAGTAAGGACTGGCAAAGAATAAAGGTGATAAGGATAAGGTTACCAACAAACGAGTATTTCCAGTGATGCAGTAATGAGCTGCAGTATTACACTTGACTTCTATGTTTAGCTTATATTCTTGTAACTATTGATTTTAACATCATCGCATTGCCTTATGTGTGATTCTTTTAATTATGTTCATGAAAATGACGTCTATGGGTCCTACAACATTTATTGTGCTTCACTCATGATAGGTCACATTCTTTTCATACCATAATAGATTGAGGTAATATGAAGCTAGCAAGTCAAGAGACTGAAGGGAGTGTGCATTCACCTTGTATCAGAGGACAGAACAGGCGCAGTAGAAGCATAAAAAGGATACGCACGAGTAATTATTAGGAATTATTGCCTTCCTACACCAGTTGGATTGATATTGTGATAAACGTCGAGCAGTAGTTTGCAGGGAATGATGCGGATAACACGAAACAAAAGATTTATAAATACTCCACACAGTTATGGTGCTGAGCCATCAGCCCTCTGCACGAACTTTGGAATCGTGCTCTACCTTAATTATTACAACATTGGTTTCCGATTTGTTATGGTGCGATATATCTCGGATTATAGTCTAATGACCTGCTTTAATCCATCATGTAGCTACAGTTCACTTGTTGGCCTTCATTTGGATTCATCAGTATGGTAAAGGGGAAGTTTATTCACCTGTAAATCTGTGCTGGTCCGAATATGACAAAAAGGTTCCAATTAAAAATATCATAACATGGTTTCTTATATTTCAGTTATAACTAATCACACATACATATAAACACTGAAACATGCACGCAAACCATGCCATGCTCTGTGACTGAACTGGATGTTAGGAATCATCTTGACATGTTGCTAATGTGAAAGGTTGGGCTAGGTGAGGGAAGAGAATGCCGGAGGAAAGTGCTCGTGTGAGGCTAGCTTGGAGGGGATGCTCATGTGAGGCTAGTTCGTAGAGAGGTTGTAGGGCGAAACAGTCGCGACAGAAGTGCCGTTGAAAAGGCCATACTTCACCCTACCAACTCACCACCTCAACTCGAGAGGGAAAACGTGTGATGGACATCACCTAAAAGGAATGTTTTCAGTATCAGAGGTATCTGTCTTATCAGGGAGCAGTCTCTTGTTATCATGGACGGAGCAAACATTTGTTTAGCAATTGCATAGTAGTTTTTCATTAGCAGTTGAATGAAGAAACTAATAAATCGTGCTTGTGTTCACGGTTCCTCCCACCCCCTGCACGGTAAGGGATGGTGCTCAATGAAGCTCTGTTCACGTTCATGGAAGGAACGTTTCTACTGACTCAGAACGTAGCAAAGTCATAAAGATTATCAGAACCAACGTTGTATTTCAACGACATATTCGTTAATGAAGCATACAAACGAACTCGCTAATAAATTACGTATTGCACTTGATAGTAATTATAATTTATTCAAGGATCTGAGGCTTCGGTCTCATAATGAACCAACTCTGAAGACAAATGCCTTTGACTCCACAAATACTTTCAGCTGCACAGTGCCTTAAATATGAGTGACATTAATCAATACAGCTAATCAACTGTCAAATTAAGATATTATATGTCCTATGACACAGCGTGAATATCTATTACATCTACCACATAGCGTATTCATACTCAAAACCCTCTCCAATATTTGACTACATGGCAATGACAGACGGTGGTGTGCCGACCAATCACACACTTCGATACAAACGTTACCCCTTCATTCATGCATATCCGCTACCACCTACGTGTTTACTATAGGAGTTGTTGCCAGAGGCCGCCAATTGTGTCCAGCTTCTTTCTTCCCCGACTGTACATTCTTTTCGTGTGTGTCTCTGTGGCACATTATGTGACCATCAGATCATTCTCTCGATGTTTCAGCTGGTTATGTGACCTCACTAAGACCCCAATACCAATTTATTCCATCTAGTTCTTCCTTAGAATCTAAGATAGCATCACTAGTAAAGTCTGTATTGCCCTCTTAATGGTTAATTCAAGATAGGCTCTGACCCAATGGAGGGCAAACATTGCCCTCAGATAATAATAATTGTATGGGGGTAGCTGGAATTAAAGACATGAGAGGGTACTTGCACTCCACGGGGCTAAAGCTCTCCAACCTGATGTCACCCACCAGGTTTCAGTTCCAAGAGCGGTAGAGGTTTTTTGATCACAAAATGCTGCTCGAGACCAAGTGGCCGGTCACGCTCGTCTTAAATGTCTGGGCTAAAAAAGCCTAATGAAGGACCTCTACGCCCCTGAAGGGGCAATATCAAAGTGAATAATGGATGAATGGATAGACAGTATGGTTAGTAAGGTTATGTAAAGAATGTGGTAAAGTTAAGGTGGTACAGATAACAAGATTACATTAAGTAATGTGTAGGTTAGGAGGACAATATTAGGAAGGCGGTTAATATAGGGGTGATAGGGTGTGTAGTATAAATTAGGAGCTTACCTTTCACAAACCGATCCCAAAGGAATATAATCGGCCATTTTGTACGTCATTCTGATGGCAAGACTACGTGCGAGTATGTATGAACTGTTGCGGCCGGTCTGCACACCCCTGGCATGGGTGGGACAACTATGCTATGTGCACAAACCGTGTTTTACGAGTGCTAAATGGCAACTGTGCCATAGCTCCGAGGAACACCAGAATCTATCTTGGGAAAAGTGGCCCGTCCCCATACAGTGCTTCATGGACGAGCATAGGTCTAGAAAGATTTTTGAGTGAAAAATGAGAAGTTTGTTTTACTGGATTAGCTGTGTCTGTGAGGGAGTCTACATATTCTCTAGTGACTTTCGGCAGGGTGCAGATATGTAAGGAACATATGACAGAACATTCTACAGCACAGTTTTAAATGCCTACCCCCAAATGATATGGAACCCAGCCCAGGACGGTTAGCCTACACTGCCACGATTCAAGCAGACCCTCCGCAGAAAGTGGATTTTGCATTTGACTAGAACTGGATGAGAGATGTGACCTTATTCACTATCAGACGCATTTTCCCCATGGACCTATTTCTGCACATGGACATAATTCATCCCCATGGAGAAGTACGTTATGCTGAATAAAATTATATAGCAGCGACATTACTGAATTATACAAGATTCATCCCCGTGAAAGAGTTATAACACCTTTTAGAGTTATAAACACATAAGTTCATTCCCGACTACATCTATGGGTAATCTCTTTCACTGCATATTTTCCCCCTTTGGACCTATTTTCACCCCATGGACCTATTTTTCTCATTGGATATCATTCCCTTGCTTGAACCAGATTCTCATATGGAGCTGTTCTCCCTCATGACCTAATTTTCCAAATGCACCTACCTTCCTACACGAACCCATTTTCCCATGACCCTGTTTTGCTCCAGTGCTCTGTTTTCTCCCCATGGACCAATTTTCTCCACGGACATAGGACCTCTGCATGGACGTACTGTACATTTCTAACATGAATATATACTACACCCATGCATATATTTTCCATAATTAGCCTATTTTCCCCATGGGCCTATTTTCACAAAAGAACATTTACTCCACACTGATTAGTGTGCATTTCAAACACATACCTCTTAAAAAGTGGACGTATTTCACTATGAACCTATTAAAACCCACAGAACCTAAATACCTACTTCGACACGATTTCCGAGTAATATCCCTTAAGGAACTATTTTCCACACACTGACCTATTCCCAGTTTGGACCTATTACCTCAAATGACCTATTACATTGGGTCAATTTTCTCCTAACCACCCATCCACCTGCACACCCACCCATCAACGCACATAACATCAGGCTCACTCACTGTAGTCTGTCTCAGCATTAGGACAACGTAAACCCATCTCCTGCCTTTGTCCTCTAAGTAGACACCCATCCACCCCACTTAAACATCCCAACCACACCTCACCCCACCTCACATAACCAACCCAACAACCCCACTTATCCAACCCAGTGACCTCACCACAACCACCTCACCCACTCAACCCAACCCGCCTGTCAACCCATCATCCTACACCAACCAACTCACCCAGCCAGGCACCAGCCTACCATCCCGCTAGCCATGCTCCACTAGACAGATGATTTGCAATCTTACACACACACACACACACACACACACACACACACACACACACACACACACACACACACACACACACACACACACACACACACACACACACACACACACACACACACACACACACAGCACAGTTGCTTTCACTACAGATGGCAATTTCAC
This sequence comes from Coenobita brevimanus, assembly GCF_032717465.1. Lineage (NCBI taxonomy): Eukaryota > Metazoa > Arthropoda > Malacostraca > Decapoda > Coenobitidae > Coenobita > Coenobita brevimanus. Next base: position 48,911,843 of record NC_137010.1, read on the forward strand.
TGTTTATCTCAGTCTAACGGCAGATAATACTGTAATACTCTTAAAAGGCGGACAAAGAGTTAGATTGGGTGTTATTCCGGCTACTAACAGACTATTTTACGCATTAAGGGTAAATATCATGCTCATTATATTGCAACAGGGGTTTTCCATTGCTGACAACAGACGAGTTTATTCATCACAAGAGAACGCGTCGTCGAAGAGTGGAACATGGATATCATTGTGCGTAACGCCACCTGACTTTTCCTGTCATTTCTTAAGGCACGTTGCGTAATATCTGGCAACTGCCCTGCATTCCAAGGTGTGGGTTTTTTCTCTGGTTATCACCTGTAGATGTTTGGCTAATACCAGGTTGTTTTACTCAGTCACTGGATATCGTTCCGTTGAAAATGGGCCAAATTCCTTTCTTAAGTAGAGCTTTCTGCTAAAACAAATTAGGCTGTTACTCTCCTAATGCATTATTTTACCTAGAGTAGCCCTTATAAAATAGCCCCTGAATTACAAAGCAAGGCAAGGGCTAGTGTGTGATTGGAGGAACATTGATATTATTGACATGTATTTTCTTATGGAGCATTGAAGAATGCAAGGCCTCTTACCCCCTGTCTGCCTCCACCCAGCCAACCCATCCCATTCTCCAAAATACACAGGCACCCTCCATTCTCCCTCTCAGGCTCTCATTCCTGGTAACAAATGAATGCTTCGAATCTGTTCACTCATTGTGTCTGCGAGTTCAGATCTAGAAGAAATCGAGATGTGAAACTAAATACACACTTTTCTGTCGGCTGTCTGGCCTGTTAATAGAAGAGAAACGATACATTTATTAAACAGCATATGATATGTATTTGTGTTATCAGAGTCAAAACCTCGGAGTAGATACTAGTACCGCTATATCCATTAGCACAAGGCTTGAGCTGAAGGAATATTTTCAACAGAAATACATTGTAGGCAACTCCTGTGCTCGTGAATGCGACTCTGCCACCGACACGGGTTGGCTGGGGGAGGGTGGATCGCAATTCCTGGCCGTAAATGTACAGGAACCTAATTAAGAAAACTATAAAGTTCATCCTGGCGGGCTGGAAAATAATTATAATTGTTTGCCAAAAATCGAGAATTTTCAAGGGTTTATCAGGAGTGAGTAGATGTGTGGTCCCTGTCACTTTGTAATTCGTTGACAGGCTCTCTTCTGTTTTTTTTTTTTTTTTTTTTTTTTTAATCCCTGTGATAAGCAACGGGGATAAGATAGGGATAGGATAATTGCAGTTCCCAATATAAACTTATTCAAACATACATAAACTACAGACTTAAATAAACACGCTGTATTCAAAATGTTGGTGGTGTTACTGTATTTTTTTTTTATGTGAAGAAGAAGGAACCAAAGGCCATGAGCCAGCAAAACTGTTCCTTTCAAGAGAAAAACAAAATACAAGAGAGAGCCAAATTCAAGATCCATTCATTTCGAGATGCCTGGACAGACTGCGTTTGAAAGACTCGAGATCATAGGAAGCAGGAAATACAGACAGAGGGAGACGGTTCCAGAGTTGACCTGTTGCATAAATGAAGGACTAGGAGTAACGGTTAACTCTTGCATTAGAGAGTTGGACAGGAAAGGGGTGAGAGTTTGCTGCTAGACGGGTGCTACACGCCCGTCGTAGAAGTGAAGGAATGCATGCAGACAGTTCAGAGGAACAGTGACCATTGAAGTAGCGATAGAAAAGAGATAAAGATGCAACATTGCAGCGAAGAGACAGAGGTTGAAGGGAGTCAGTAAGAGGGGGAGAGTTAATGAGACGAAAAGCTTTTGACTCCACCCTATTGAGAAGAGCTGTGTGTGGGGAGCCTCCCCACACATGAGAGTTGTACTCCACACAGGGGCGAATAAAACCCCTGTATAGAGTCAACAATTGTGCAGGGGCAAAGAAGGAACGGAGTTGGCTTAGCACACCCAATCGCCTGGAAGCAGATTTTACAAGAGATGTAATATGATCTTTCCAAGACAAGTCCCGAGCAAATGAAACCCCAAGCATGTTCAAGGATGATGCAGGATTAAGTTGAGTATTATTAAACATAAGTGGGTATACCTGTGGAAGATTTTGTCGGGTTGATAGGTGCAAAAACTGATTCTTTGATGCATTAAAAACAACCAGATTATTTTTACCCCAGTCAGAGATACGAGCCAAGTCAGACATTAGGTGTGCCATAGCCTCATCCCTTGCCTGTTGAAGTAACTGCTGAGATGGACGTTGTGGGAATCGAATGGAAAGGTGAAGGGTGGAGTCATCAGCGTATGAGTGGATAGGGTTAGATGTACAGCTTAGAAGGTCATTGATGAATAAAAGGAAGAGAGTTGGTGATAGGACAGAGCCCTGAGGAACACCACTGTTAATAGATCTAGGAGATGAACGATAGCCGTCTACAACTGGGGCTATAGAACGACCAGAAAGGAAGCTAGAGGTGAAGGCACAGATAGAAGGATAGAAACCGTAAGAGGGCAGTTTGAAAATTAAAGATTTATGCCAGACTCGATCGAAAGCCTTTGAGATGTCAAGTGCAATGGCAAAGCTTTCGCCAAAGTCCAAAGGTCATTGATGAATAAAAGGAAGAGAGTTGGTGATAGGACAGAGCCCTGAGGAACACCACTGTTAATAGATCTAGGAGATGAACGATAGCCGTCTACAACTGGGGCTATAGAACGACCAGAAAGGAAGCTAGAGGTGAAGGCACAGATAGAAGGATAGAAACCGTAAGAGGGCAGTTTGAAAATTAAAGATTTATGCCAGACTCGATCGAAAGCCTTTGAGATGTCAAGTGCAATGGCAAAGCTTTCGCCAAAGTCCCGAAAGGAGGATGACCAGGAGTCTAAAAGGTAGGTGAGAAGGTCGCCTGTGGAGCGTCCCTGACGGAACCCATACTGACGATCAGAAAGAAGGTTGTGATAGGAAAGATGCTTTAAAATTTTTCTATTAAGAATAGACTCAAAAACTTTTGAGATACAGGATGTTAAAGCAATTGGGCGATAGTTAGCGGGTTGGGAATGGTCACCCTTCTTTGGGACTGGCTGAATGAGAGCAAACTTCCAGTAAGAAGGAAAGGTACAAGTTGACAGACAAAGGCGAAAGAGTTTGCCTAGGCAGGGTGTATGCACAGAAGCACAGTTCTTGAGAACAACAGGAGGGACTCCATCAGGCCCATATGCCTTATTAGTACTGAGGCCAGCAATGGCTGAAAATACATCAGCTGAAGAAATTTTAATGTTAGCCATGAGGAAGTCTGAGGGGGGAAGTGATGGAGGAACAGCACCGGAATCGTCTAAGGTGGAATATGAGGAGAAAGTCTGAGCGAAGAGATCTGCTTTATTGGTAGAAGAAATAGCTACAGAGCCATCAGAGTAGAAAAGAGGAGGGAAGGATGATGAGGTAAAGTTGTTAGAAAGGTTTTTGGCAAGGTGCCAGAAGGAGCGGGAAGAGTTCGAGTTGGAGAGTTGAGAGCATTTTGTACGGATGAAATTATTTTTAGCAGAGCGAAGAACAGACTTAGCACGATTCCGGGCAGAAATGTATAAAAGATGTGATTCAGGGGTGGGTTGGCTCCTTGTTGCGGACAACATTAGAACAAGCGTGATTAAACCAAGGCTTTCTTGCGTTAGTTAAATGATATGAGAAAGGAATGTATGCTTCCATGCCCGAGAGAATAACCTCCGTAATGCGCAAGGCACACTCAGATGGCTCCCGGCCATGAAAACAATAATCATTCCAGGGAAAATCAAAGAAGTACTGCCTGAGGGTCTCCCAATCCGCAGCTCCAAAGTGTCAGAGACGATGTTTTTTTGGAGGGTTCACAGGCCGTACCGGAGCAATAGGACAGGTTAAGGTGATAAGGTTATGATCGGAGGAGCCCAACGGAGAGAAAAGATTAACACTGTAAGCAGAAAGATTAGTTGTAAGGAAGAGGTCAAGTATGTTGGAGCTCTCTCCAAGGCGGTCAGGGATATGGGTAGGGTGCTGTACAAGCTGCTGTAGGTCATTAAGGATAGAAAAGGTGTAGGCTTGTTCACCAGGTGGATCAGTGAAGGGAGAGGAGAGCCAAAGGTGGTGGTGAACATTGAATTCTCCTAGAATGGAGATTTCAGAGAAAGGAGAGATGGATAGAATGTGTTCCATCGTAGAAGTAAGATAGTCAAAGAATTTTTGATAGTAGAGGTAGGAGATAAGTAAACAGCATAGACATATTTAGTCAGAGAATGACAGGAAAGCCGAAGCCAGAGAGTAGAGAATTCAGAAGAATCGAGTTCAGGAACATGAGAGCAAGATAAGTTGTTGCATATATATATATATATACACAACAGCCACCTTTGGCTTTGAAATGAGTATAGAGAAAGTAGGAGGATACAGAAAAGGGTTTGCTGTCAGTTGCCTCAGACAGCTGAGTCTCAGTTAGGAAAAGAAGGTGAGGTTTAGAGAAGGAGAGGTGGTGCTCAACAGAGCGAAAGTTGGAGGAAAGGCCACGAATGTTGCAGAAAGGAAGAAGAAGAGAGTCAGGCAGTGGTTCCAGGCACCTTGAGTCGTCACCGGGAGAGGGGCTGAAGGTGGGGGCATTTATGGTCCCACCCCCTGGGGACTCGGAGGCTATGTTATTCAACGCCATTATGAAAATTTTGAAAAGGAAGTGTGGTGTGTACTGTGCATGTAATTTGGTGTTGATAGTTGGAGAAACTTGAATTGGAGAGCATGCTGGTCTACTCTCTGTGTTACTGAGACACTGAAAAAGTTCAGCAAAGGGGGATGGTCGGGACCTAGTCCCGAGGGCTGATGAAACGGGAGCTCCAGCTCTCCCTGAATACAGTGTGCCAGTTTTGTGTAACCATGAGAGCAGTAGTGACAGTTACAGACACTACCTGGTGCCACAGCTGCCTTCGTTGTCTGTGTCGTGATCAGCGTCATGGGTGGAGAACTGCATTCCATGATGAAACTTGGCGGCGAAGCCGTCACCAGCATCACCTGTGTACCTGCATGCAAAATAACATATAAAATCTCAAAACACACTTTTACAGGACTTCCAAAAACATTCATTAGACAATTTTTGTACCCAATCCTATTTTTGCAAATCAAAATTCACATATATGCATTTTACATATTATTTTATATCGTAATATAATTTGGTCGGGTGCGGGGTGAGGAATAGGAGGTGGTTATGTCAAACTCTAACCATGTGACTAACAAGTTAGGTGGTACGTTAAATACAATGGTAAATTCAAAGTGTAACTGGTGATACTAGCGGTCACCTGCCAACACTGAGCCGGTAGTTGTCTTGAGGAGGACCCACGTAGAACACGCCATACTTGGCCCAGCGCTGCTCACCCTCATAGTCGGCCAGGTCAATCCTCAGTTCCTGCAGTGTGGACGAGGTGAGGGCGTGCAAGAGGTCCAACCCCAGCCAGAACTCACTCTCCATATCACCAAACCCGAGCTGATACTCCACCCAACTGCGGTTAAAATCTTCACGAACGGTGACATTAGTGCGGTGCTGAATGACAGTCCAGCCGCCGCCATCAATGGTGTGGTCGCAATATACCCGGACAACGTTGTCAGGCTGCCCAGGGAAAGGGTATATTTGCCGCACACCTCGTCCACTATCACCTGCGAGTAATAGATCCTGGCAGTGTCGTGGGCGTTGTCTTTCTACTCTCTCCAGTGTCTGAAGCACCGCCTGGTTCACTTCATGCAACTCCTGAAACAGTGAGAGTGATGGTAAGGTATACGCGTGCTAAGTACTGTGACATCACTGTTCATCACAGACGGTAGCAGCCGTCGTTAAAAAGAGGTGAATACTAATTTAATGTGTAAGGCAAACTGTGGAGAGATGCCACCTGTCCTCTGCATGATACCGTATTAGATGATTATGTGAGGTGGTCCCCATTATGAGACTTTAACGCATTGCCATTATGATTCGACTCAGTCACTACAACCATTACACTCCTGTCTATCTGTTGATAAGTTTTAGTTACTGATTTCATCAAAGATGGCACGACAAAAAGTCACCTGGCCTCTCAACCCCTTCTGTTCAATGACATTTTAAATTTTACATTATGCAGTTTAGCTACACAGGAGACACATCTCAGACAGTAAGGATGAGAAGCATTGTCCATTAACCAATCACTTCATTCTAGCTGCCATTAGACGACTATGTTAAGTTTAGGAAAGACCTTCCTGATTGAAATGATAACTTTCAAGTGATTACTACTCCTTCATGTAACAGTACAAAGAATAGTAACAAAAAGTTCTGAGTCCAACCATGACGAGGTGACTGTAGTGCTGATACTGTAATGGCTTAAAGTTTAATTCTTGTGCACAAAAATCTGTAAATTATGTTTATTGCTTGTCGTGTCAGTTCCAAGTGGACATGGACACTGAAAAAAATCAAAATCATGCACTGGATTGTCACTGAATTTCTAAGACTAGAGAAAAACACGCCTTTGGAGAGTCATGCTTGCTTGGTCAACGTGCGCCAGTATCAGTGTCCTCCATATTCCACAGCTAACAAGTGGGGCTGCAGAATTCCGTCATGGCAGATCTCCTGAATAGTCCTCAGGTCTGGTCTGCCATCATCATCATAGATAGAATAATGTTGTAACCGTGGAGCGAATCGTTCGTGAAGATTGAAGCGTGACGATGCGTAACACTGTAGACGCTGTGGGGATTAGTCATGACTCAGAAACACTGGGATGTGGAGAAAAAATGTGAAAAAATGTCTGTCTGTCTACCTGTTTATACTCATACTCCTTAATACATGAAAAGGTGGCCACAAATGAACCGCCTTCATGTCGTTCTCTCCTCGGCCATCAGACTGCCTTCTCTCCAACTCACACCTCTCTCACTCATATACCTCTCCAACTCATATCTCCCTCACTTATATACCTTCACCTGACATTTCCCTCACTCATATACCTCTGCACCTCACATCTCAGGTACCTCTGGTGCTTTCCAGAACATTCACAGCAGCACTACAACGCTCCTTCACTTCCTCATTTGTCTGTCTCTCCACGTAACCCCCATGCATCTTTCAAATAACTCACTTTCACTCTTCTCACTCTTGTGTCTTTGAAAAGAGGCCAGGCTTCACTGCCATAAAGTTATAGTGAGGATCACAATTGCCTTACAACCACCGTTTCACCTTCATGCTCACTTCCCTATTCCTTATCACTGTTCTCATTGTAAGGAATATAAAGAAAAGAAGGCTAATAAATAAAAAAGATAGAAGTCTATGGAAAGAGTATTCTGATATACTAATGAACGAAAAGCATTCAGGAGCCGAATGCTAATCGCCCGCCAGAATATACTGTTGGCCAAGGCCAAGATTTAGTCCATATCTTGATACCCTGAAGGTTTCATGTTGATAACTCAAGCCGTTCATGAGACATAATGGTGCAAAAGGCAGGCGATAAAACTAGTTGACCTTTGGCAGCCATTTTGGTGATCTTGACCTTGACCCCGAGTGCCCATGTTCGAACTCGGCCAAGATTTTGGCCATATCTCGATACCCTGAAGGTTTCATGTTGATAGCTCAAGCCGTTCATGAGATATAATAGGAACACACACACACACACACACACACACACACACACACACATAGGACGGCGAAAACATTATCACTCCGCCTGCTAAAGGCGGGCGCTAATGAAAGAGAATGACCAGTGCAGAGTGGTAGTGAGCTTGACTGGGTAACGCGGTGCACAAGGAAGGAATCGGGTGTCCAGTAATGCGTCAGTGGCAGAACTGAAGACAGGCGTCGAGAAGCTGAGGAATGGGAAGGTAACAGATGCTGGTGACATGTATGTAGAAATGATAAAATGTAGCAAACACAGTATAATAAAGACAGTTTCTGGGTTACAGTCTGGGTTACAGGAAACCATAAGCTTGTCACCCAGTTTAGAGTCACCTAAGGCAAGAATACATGGAAGAAAAGACAGTGAAATATTATTACTCTAATATGGCATTCAGCTGTTGCTTAAATTATGACATATCATTGTTTCTTAGTATATTCTGTTTATTACAAAGGAATGAATGCACATAATATAGGCCTATTTATGTTATATTCTAAAGATATCATTTTATTTATAACACTTCTAAAGGTTACATCACCGTTATCCTTCAGAACTGTTATCGGAGAATTATCAGTGTCGGTATACACTCTAGGTATGTAGGGATGGCTCACACACGCCCACATGTCTTAACAAACGAAATCCTACGTAACTCCCAGACATAAAGAATTTAAATATTTCTTCACATCTAGCCAGAATCAAGCTTTCCCTCATATAAAACAACTTTTAAAGTAGCCTACCGTAGCTAAAACATGACGCTAAAATGCTAAAACAGAATTTTTAAAAACCCCAACGTCTCCATATTCTTCCCTCTTCTTCTTCTTTTTATTATTATTATTATTAATATTATTATTATTATATTATTATTCTAGGCAGAAGAGTTAAAGATCAGCCAGAGATGAAGTGATTCTGTTTTACGAATAATAGGTCATGGATCAAGGTCCCCCTTTTTTTTGTTATCCTTAGACCAAATTTAGTGGAAGGGTTGTTAATCATGCAAAGACAAAATATTTCAAATTTGAGAATAACTGATCAATGGTCAGGGTCACAGGGCAAGGTCAAATGTTCCGTCAGTTCTAATGCCTGGGTGTTCCGTTTTCCAAGCGTCTCTTCTTCTTGTTATCAACAGATAATTTATTCAGCTCAAAAGAGACTTTTTCAACTGGAGGGAATTAGTATATGCCTTCATTAACCCCTTCACTACTACGACGCTCTTCTAGGTAAAAAAAGAATTACAAAAGCTTTACATTTTAGTAGGAATGGCAGTTAGCAAACAATCACTGGAATAAGTGTATGGCAGTAGGTCTATAAGGAACTATAACCCCATTTCCACATTTTTTACTCCAATATCAAGGCCTAGAGAGTATTCACGTAACTCAGTCATCTGAGATGAATGATTGGACGCCCATGATTGGCCAACACAGCAGGGTACAAGTGGGGTGGTAGGGATGGTGGGAGGGTGGTGGGACAGTAGTCAGTGTGACTAGGAACCACAGGTTGAACGCTCACAGCACCCATAGTGCCGGCTGAGGGACAGAGGTCGTTACCATTCCATGTTCATTGTTCACGGCGCTTCTCATGCCTTATTGTATGGCTGTGACCGTCATAGGTACATTGCAATGTATGTATTATAAGGATGTAATTAAAAAAAAAAATAATGTACACCTCCGGACAGAAAATTGTGATACAGGGTAATCTGCCACCAGAGGTCAGGTTAATCTCACACGTCTACCTCCCTCCCAAACTCCCCCTCCTTACCCCCACCAAAACACTTATTTGTTAGGCGGATGGATCGGAGATGTGAAGCTTCGCTCACTCTCACGTCTTGCCGCATGTAATGTTACTTTCATTTATCTTACTATTTGGTGTATTATCAAGTGCATAGATCCATCTTCAGTTCCATGAGAAGTGATTATATCGAAGTTTTAGCAGACTTCAATACAATACCACATCACATGTGCAGCATGTGATGTGGTGTGTGGGATGAAGAGAAGACGGAGGGGTGTGCAAGGAACAGCGTGGTGGAATGAAGAGGTGAGACAGGCTGTGGCACAAAAGAAGAAAGCATACAATGAATGGATGAGAAATAGGGGCGTGGAAGAAATTGAGAGGCGGAAGAGAGAGTTATATGTAGAAAGAGAGAGGTGAAAAGATTAGTAAGAGAGAGTAAGAAGAGAGCGGATGAGCAATTTAGAAGGAACCTGAGTGTAAAGTGGAGGGACTGTAAGAAAATGTTCTGAAAAGAGGTGAAAAGAGTAAGACAGGGTGGAAGTGAAGTTAACAGGGGAGTGAAAGATAAAAATGGTAGATTACTAGTCGAGAGGGGAGAAAAAGTGAGCAGATGGAGAGAACACTTTAAGGAATTGTTGAACATAGAGGATGGAAGTAATGCGAGTATAAGTGGTTGGGGAATGGCTGGGAGAAGGAGGGAGGTGAGAAGACAGGAAGAAATCAGTAGGATAGAAGTTGTGGAAGCAATGAAGAAAGTTAAATTGGGGAAAGCCTCAGGAATTGATGGAGTGTGTAGTGAAATGCTGAAGTATGGGGGAGAGATAGTAGTAGAATGGATGTGGAAAATGTGCAGATTGGCCTGGGAGGAAGGTAGAGCCCGGAGGATTTGAAGTCAGGTATAATTATTCCCTTGTAGAAAGGAAAAGGGGGAAAAGAAGTGTGTGGTAATCATAGGGGCGTTTGTCTTCTTTGTATAATAGGAAAGGTGTATGGTAGGATACTTATTGATAGAGTTAGAGAAAGAACAGAGGAATTAGTTGGAGAAGAACAGGGAGGCTTTATGAAGGGAAGAAGTTATGTAGATCAGATATTCATTCTTAGATCTTTAGTGGAAAAGTTTCTAGAGAAGGGAAAGAAGTTGTATGCGGCTTTCATGGATTTGGAGAAAGCATATGACAGGGTGGATAGACAAGAATTCTGCAAAGTATTAAGAATATTTGGAGTAGATGGGAAGTTGTTGAATGCTGTGAAGAGTATGTATGATGGTGCTAAGGCTGCAGTGCATGTGGATGGTGAACTGAATGAATTTTTCTCTTTGAAGGTTGGGTTGAAACAGGGATGTGTCATGTCTCCATGGTTGTTCAATCAGTACATGGATGGGGTAATAAATGAGATACAAGGTAGGGTAGTGGATGTTGGAGTGGCCCTGGTGAGAGAGGGTGGTGTTTGGAAACTCCCTGTACTGTTGTTTGCAGATGATACTGTGTTGTTGAGTGAAGACGAAGGGAAGCTGCAAGGCTTCTTGGATGAGTTTGGGAGAGTGTGTAAGAAACGGAATCTAAAGGTGAATGTAGGGAAGAGTAAAGTGATGGTCTTTGAGAGAGGTGAAGTCAGTGAATGTACAGCGAGGTTGGATGGTGAGGAATTGGAAAATGTGAGTATGTTTAAGTACTTGAGTAGTGTGATGAGTATGGATGGAGGTTTGGTGGGTGAAGTGCTTGAAAGGGTACAGCAGGGAAGAAAGGTTGCTGGTTCCTTGAAAGCAGTGATAAGAAGCAGGGAAGTGAGCATGGAAGCGAATAAGTTACTACATGACAGTATTGTGATACCAACTCTAACGTATGGAAGTGAAGCTTTGACGTTGCTGGAAGGACACAAGTCAAGAGTGAGAGCAGTGGAAATGAGTTATTTAAGAGGGGCTTGTGGAGTCACATGCAGAGACAGGCTGACAAATGAGGATATTGTTACATAGCCTAAGATTTCTTCATCCTTTGTATAATTCTAACGTACAGTATGCTGCATGTTTGATCACGATTCGCCTCGTGGTTTCCATAGTGACCAGGCTTGCGTGTTCTACCTCACTCCCCCTTCTCCTCCTTATAGTAGAGTAAGTCGTTCTTCTGTTGTTCAGAGCAGGATTGTCAACTCTGTCCCCTATGGCTTCATTTGCGCGTCCTTCTTACAAGTTGTATCAACCTCTGCCGGCCCCTATATAATGAGCTCAGTCTCTGCATTAATTGCCACTTAGATCTACTCCCCATTTTGTTCACATCTCTGTCCTCCCCTGTATAGTGTATTTTTGTGAGTGCTCAGGAAGTCTCCAGCCATCTAGCTGCTGTATAATTTCAGTATAAGTGTTGTTACCATTTTTCTTGTAATGTATGGCCTAAGGCGTTAATTCGTAGGCCTAGTAAGGTTTTTGTGATTCATGTAGAGTTTTTAATGTCAGCCATTATTAATAATATTTTGTATCTGTAATAATATATCTTGCTTTAACTGAGCATTATCCGGTTTTCTCATTTATCAGGGCTGACTTAGATAAATTTGCTCTTGCTAAATACATGTTAATAGAGGCTATTGCAGTTAACCGTATATGTAACCTGTTTTGCCATTACATTATCCTTATGAGTCCTGAATGTTTAGTTGTTAGTTTGAGCATTAAACTTTAACTTGTAATTTTACCTAACTCTATTGTTTTGAACCTGGAACTTTGCGGGACAGTAGTGATTTTAGTATTCTCACTTGAAGTGTTCATTATCTCTCTCTGTTCCGTAACATAAATTTGGCAACCTCTTATCAGGATATTCAGGATATTATCATAAGGATATTGCTTGATATTTTGTGACTGATTTATTCATGATGTCTACTATTACTACGAAGTACTCTTGATGAAGCCAAAGATTTTTTGTCAAATGTGCAAACAGTGTGTGATGTAGAAAACAGAACAAAGAATGAACTTAAGCTTGTTGCTCAACAATTGGGAATTGCTGTTCGCTCTCATCATTCTAAAGATCAAATTGTTGACATGATTAATAAAAGCTTGTTTAATGTAACTCCTCCAGATGAGCAAACACAGATTGAAATAGCTAAGTTACAGCTTGCCCTGCAGGAGGCTCGTGCTAAGGAGGCTGAGTTTGAGGCTCGTGCTAAGGAGGCTGAGGCTAAGGAGGCTAGTCTCAGCTCGTATTCAGGAGGCACAGGCTCAGGCACAAATTGAACTTGCTAGGATTCAGGCAGACCATGAGTATCACATGAAACAAGGTGGAACTGGATCATCTATCTCTGATGATTTTGATGTGGCTAAAAATGTTAAACTTGTCCCTCCTTTGAATTAATCTGATTTAACAAAGTATTTTCAGTTGTTTGAGAGGGTAGCTACTGGTTTTAATTGGCCCAAAAAGTATTGGCCAGTACTCCTACAGAGTGTTCTCACCGGTAAAGCTCGAGTAACTTATGCATCTTTCCCTCAGGATCAATCTGATAATTATGATGTAGTTAAGAGCTTGATTCTTAAGGCCTATGAGCTTGTTCCTGAAGCCTATAGATTAAAATTTAGGACAACTTATAAGCAAGATAAGCAATCCCATGTTGAGTATGCAAAAATCAAAGAAGATCTCTTAGAGCAGTGGTTAAATTCTAAGAATGTAAATTCTGATTTTGATAAATTTAAGCAGATGATTTTGCTGGAGGACTTCAAAAGGTGTATTAATAAAGATGTAAGCCTATATCTTGATGAGAAAAGAATAGATAATTTGTCTGATGCTGCAGTTTTAGCTGATGAATATGTTCTCACTCACAAGAGATATTCTAAAGAAAGAAGGAAAGCTGAGAGTAAGTACGTTGCCTCTACTCAGAGTACAGGTAACAGGAAAGAGAATAAAGATGATGTTTCTCAGGAAGTAAATACCAGCTCCACCTCTAGATTTCAGAAAAGTAAATGTACTTATTGTAGTAAGCTTGGTCATACTACGGAGAAATGTTTCAGGAGACAGCGTGATGTGAACAAAAAGGAGTCTTTAAATATTCAGTCAATTGGTCTAGTGTCCACCCTTGAGAGTTCCCAGAATTCTTTAACCGAGTTAACTGAACCTGCTTTGAGGGATAATTTAAATTCTCATGATAAAGCTCCTCTTTTGAGCAGTAACGTGGGTGACACTCTCAAGAGTTCATGTGCTAATTTCCTGTCTGATGGTTTTGTCAGTCCTCTGGACAGTAATGACAGGAAATCAGTTAAAATATATCGTGATACAGGTGCTTGCCAATCCCTTATGCTGACCAGTATTCTAGGCTCTAATGTTAATTCCTCTGATGAAACTGTAATCTTACAAGGTGTAGGGAATAATTACTTCTCTGTCCCTCTGTGCAAGGTGAATTTAGAGTCTGGTTTTGTTAATGGTTCCGTTATGGTTGGGTTGGTTGAGACACTCCCAATGTCAGGTGTAAGTTTCTTACTTGGAAATGATATTGGTGGAAGTCAGGTGTGTCCAGCTCCTCAGTTGTCTGGTGAACCAGTGACTGCAACCCAGGATTGTGATGTCCCTGATGTGTTCTCTGCATGTGCTGTCACTAGGGCTAAGTCTAAAGTTACTGGTGACTTAAAGGATAGTGATGATGATGATGTTATCCTAGCTGACACTTTTCTTGCTAATACGGACCACTCACCAGATCCTAGCTGACACTTTTCTTGCTAATTTGGACCACTCACCAGATGAGGCAGTACCCCGTAATGTTGATAATTTGTCTCGTCAAGAGTTGGTTGAGTTGCAGGTTGCTGACCCTGAGTTGAAAGGTCTAGCTAACTCTGCTTGCAGTGAGGAAGAGTCAACTGGTGCTTCTACTTGTTATTATATAAAGTCAGGAGTACTTATGAGAAAGTGGAGACCCCCAACACCATCAGCCGACTGTGAATAGGAGGTTGTACATCAAGTTGTCATCCCTCGTGTTTGTAGGCAGGATATCATTAGAGTGGCTCATGATTCCAGTTTGGCAGGACACCTTGGAGTGAGGAAAACTGTGGCACGCATTTTGAAACACTTCTACTGCCCAGGTATCTTCAGAGATGTTTCCTGGTATTGTAAGTCTTGTCACACCTGTCAAGTTGTGGGGAAGTGTAATCAGACCGAAAAGGCTGCACCTCTAGTTCCCATTCCTCCTTTTGAGGCGCCATTCACCCGTGTGTTGGTGGATATTGTGGGCCCTCTTCCTGAGACTTCTTCAGGATTTTCTTGTGTTGACCCTGATTGATATGGCTACTCGTTATCCTGAAGCCATGCCACTTAGAAATATCTCTGCAAAGAACGTGGTTAAGGAAATGCTAGGGTTCTTCACCAAGTTTGGTCTGCCCAAGGAGGTACAGTCAGACCGGGGAAGTAATTTCATGTCAAATGTTTTCAAGCAGTCTCTGAAAGAGTTGCGCATCACCCAGATCACATCTTCAGGTTACCATCCCCAGACCCAAGGAGCGTTGGAGAGATATCATCAAACACTCAAATCGATGCTCAGGAAATACTGTTTGGAACATCAGAAAGACTGGGATAAAGGTCTTCCATTCGTTGTATATGCTGCAAGAGAATCTCCAAATGAATCACTGGGCTTCTCACCCTTTGAACTACTGTTTGGCCATGAAGTAAGAGGACCCCTTAAGCTACTCAAGGAATGCTGGCTGTCGGAGGAAGATGACGTCACCTGCTGGAGTATGTGATGAAGTTCAAAGAACGGCTGTCCACTGCTTTACAGCTGGCGAGAGAGAATTTAGGAGCTGCTCAGGAGAAGATGAAGACTTGGTATGATAAGAAGTCCAGGATATGCCACTTTCAGCCAGGAGATCAGGTTTTGATTCTGCTACCGGTGCATGGGCAACCTCTTCAAGCCAAGTTTAGTGGTCCTTATTTCGTGGAGAAGAAACTCAGTGATGTCAACTATGACATCGCCATACCAGATCGTAGAAAGAACAAGCAACTTTGTCACATTAACATGCTAAAGTTATATCACAGGCGGGACGAAAATAACCCAGTCTGCACTGTAGCTGTTCCACCCGAGTCTGCAAGTGAAGTTCTCCCATGCAGTATGAGCCTGAGTGATGGTTTGGGGAAGAATCCTGATATCATGAATGATCTCCAGACTAAGCTTTCTCATCTAGCTCCCGAGGAAAGGCAGGAGTTTTCGGCATTACTGCAGGAGTACCCGCAAGTGTTCCGTGACACTCCAGGAAAAACCACTGTGTTGATGCATGATCTCGATGTTGGAGACGCAAAGCCAATTAAACTGCCTCCTTACCGTGTGAACCCAGCGAAAGTTCCTCTCATCCAGAAGGAGCTTGGCTACCTGTTGGACCACAAGATGATTGAGCCCTGTCAGAGCGAGTGGAGTTCTCCTGTTACTCTAGTCCCTAAGCCAGGTGGGTCACAGCGGCTTTGCATCGACTACAGACGTGTTAATCAGATAACCAAAACAGACACTTACCCTCTCCCTCGCGTGGAAGATTGCATAGACAAGATCGGAAAGGCTAGGTACATAAGTATGTTTGATTTGTTAAAGGGATACTGGCAAGTACCTATAACTGAACGTGCTAGGGAGATCTCATGTTTTGTAACACTAGGAAAAACTTTTGCATGTTCTGTAATGCCATATGGTATGAAGAATGCACCAGCCACTTTTCAGAAGCTCATGAATGTTGTAACAGAGGGTTTGGCAGGGTGTGTTGTTTATACTGATGATGTATTAATCTTCAGTGACAACTGGAAAGATCACCTATGCCATGTCAGTAAATTTCTTGAGTGTTTGGTTCAGGCTAATCTTGTAGCTAATTTATCAAAGTGTGAGTTTGGTCAAGCTAAAGTTCAGTACCCTGGGTACGTAATTGGTGATGGACATGTTGCACCACCAGGAGCTAAGGTTCAGGTTATAAGTGATCTTCCCAGACCTAAAAGTAGGAAAGAGCTACAAAGATTTTTGGGAATGGTAGGTTATTACAGGAGATTTGTTCTTAACTTTTCAATTCTTGTATCACCACTTACAGACCTACTGAAAAAGGGAGTTAAATTTGTCTGGACCGATAACTGTGAATCCTCTTTCAGTAAACTTAAAGCTATCCTATTAAGTCAGCCAGAGCTCGCTACTCCAAATTTTGCTAAGCTTTTTAAGATGGCTGTTGACGCAAGTGGTACAGGAGCTGGGGCTGTTTTGCTGCAAATGGATGATCAGGGTATTGAACACCCTGTATCTTATTACAGTAAGAAGTTCACTCCACCTCAGAAGAACTACTCAACTATTGAGAAAGAGCTTTTGGCCTTGATTTTGGGTTTACAGCATTTTTCATTTTATTTGTGTTCTGGTTTTGACCCCATAGTCATTTATACCGATCATAACCCACTGAAATTCCTTAGTAAGTTTAAAGATAAAAATCAGAGATTGACAAGATGGAGTCTACTTCTTCAGGAGTATTCATTAGACATACAACATGTCAAGGGGAAAAAAATGTTATTGCAGATTGCTTATCTAGACTTTAGACAGATTGTTTTAGAGTAATAACAAATTTCCTTTGTAAATTTCTTTTTCTTTGTGGGGAGGTGTTACATAGCCTATGATTTCATCATCCTTTGTATAATTCTAACGTACAGTATGCTGCATGTTTGATCACGATTCGCCTCGTGGCTTCCATAGTGACTAGGCTTGCGTGTTTTACCTCACTCCCCCCTTCTACCCTTATAGTAAAGTCGTTCTTTCTGTTGTTCAGAGCAGGAGTGTCAACTCTTTGTCCCCTATGGCTTCATTTGCGCGTCCTTCTTACAAGTTGTATCAACCTCTGCCGGCCCCTATATAATGAGCTCAGTCTCTGCATTAATTGCCACTTAGATCTACTCCCCATTTTGTTCACATCTCTGTCCTCCTCTGTATAGTGTATTTTTGTGAGTGCTCAGGAAGTCTCCAGCCATCTAGCTGCTGTATAATTTGAGTATAAGTGTTATTACCATTTTTCTTGTACTGTATGGACTAAGGCGTTAAGTCGTAGGCCTGGTAAGGTTTTCGTGATTCATGTAGAGTTTTTAATGTCAGCCATTATTAATAATATTTCGTATCTGTAATAATATATCTTGCTTTAACTGAGCATTATCCGGTTTTCTCATTTATCAGGGCTGACTTAGATAAATTTGCTCTTGCTAAATTCTTGTTAATAGAGGCTATTGCATTTAACCGTATATGTAACCTGTTTTGCCATTACATTATCCTTATGAGTCCTGAATGTTTAGTTGTTAGTTTGAGCATTAAACTTTAACTTGTAATTTTACCTAACTCTTTTGTTTTGAACCTGGAACTTTGCGGGACAGTAGTGATTTTAGTATTCTCACTTGAAGAGTTCATTATCTCCCTCTGTTCCGTAACAATATAAAGAAGCGTTGTGGTGTGGATGTGGATGTGATAGGAAGCGTTAGGAGGAATACACTGAGGTGGTTTGGCCATATGGAGAGGATGGAGGGTGAAAGACTGACGAAGAGAGTGTATGTGAGTGAGATGGAGGGGGGAAGAGGGAGGGGGAGGCCGAGGATGAAATGGAGGGATGGGGTGGAGAGGTATATGAGAGAGAGGGGTGTGAGTTGGGAGCAGGGCAGTGAAATGGTGGGGGACAGGGCGACGTGGAGGCGATTTGTGAGTTGAGAGCAGGGCAGTGAAATGGTGGGGGACAGGGCGACGTGGAGGCGATTTGTTTGTGGCCACCCCAAACGGGATTGAGGCGTCTGGCAATAGATAGATAAGATAGACCTTAATGTATAGAGTCTCGTTTCCAAATAGTTATCCAACGTGTTCTAAGCGACAGACTAAAATCCAAGTAACATTTAAATGTTATACCGCCAGATATGTCCCTCTCTTGCCTTGTCATCTGGACAGCCACATATACACCCACCTACTTATCCACCTACCCACTCAACCCATCCAACACAACCCACCGACCTCACCCCTGCCACCCACCCAGCCCATCGATCCCTGCTATCCACCCTAACCCACGAATGCCACACACGAAGTTCACCCAACAATACCACTTAACTCATTTACTCATTCACTTCTTCACCCTGAACCACCCAACCCAACCACCCACTTAGATCATCCCGACCACGCAAACGTCTCAGCCACCCTGGCGACCAACGGTGCCGACTCACCCTGGCGATTCACTTTGCCCACACATCCCGACAACCTATCTTGCCCACCGACCCCTACCACCCATCCTCACCACTCACAAATTCCACCCACTCTTCTCAGTCACGAATTCCACCCACCCTGGTCACCCAGCAATACCATCCATCTCATCCATCCACACAACCCTCCCACCTCTCCCTCAACACTCCCCACCCACCTCACCCTGCCTATCCACCCACTCCTCCCACCGACCCACCTGCCCATCCACCCTTCTTACCCAACCCCATTCATCCATTTGAACCCAACCCCATTCACTCCGCCATCCCATTCACTCATTTGAACCCAACCCCATTCACTTCGCCACCCCATTCACCCATCTGAACCCGACTTATCCATCAAACTCGTCTTATCCAAACCTAACCTACCGACCCCTCCCGGACCACCCACATATCCAGCCACCTACCCACCCAGCCCACCAAACGCATCCACTCACTAACCCATTTACCCCTACAACCCACCCAAAACCACTCCACACACCACACCCAACAACTGTCCTCCCTTCCCCTTCTCCACCATTACCACTGTCCACCCACCCTGGCGATGCACCGGACTACCATACCCACCATATCAACCCCATCAACTCCACCCATCCAACCAACTGACTCACAGAGAGAGAGAGGGGGGGGGGGACTGACACAGTAAGGGCGCGTGCACACGTGTGCTCGAACAAGTGCTGGCAACATGTAAGCAACACAGTAACGACCACGCTGCAAACATGTTGGGAACAGCAGCGTCCAGATCATGTTGGCAACATCATGATGAAGCCTCAACTGCCTGGTATGGTTACACTTATCCCATCGTCTCTCCTGTAAGTGTTCGAAACTGCACCGAAAACGTTTGCATACATCTGTCCAAATACTACTGCAAGCATGTTCCTGAACATGTTGCCTGCCGTGTTGCCAATATATGTTCGAGAGCACGTGTGGACTCGCCCCAAGAGAAACAAAACACGCATAAACACACACACACACACACACACACACACACACACACACACAGGGAGAGAGTAGTTCACAACAACTTCTCTCACTAATCATCCATAGTGGTTGTTTATCCCCGGGAGGATTGGCCCCACGTCTTACGAATTACTGTTTGGTGGTTGACTGTATAATCATTGAACAGTATGAACAGCATGTAATACAGAACCTAGCATTGTTATGATATTTAATATTTTACCAAAGTATTCTCTCATTAAAACTATTGCCAATTGGATGTCATATCATGGAATCCTAATGGAAATACATCCATAATATAGCTGAATTAAAGGGAATATGTCGGAGATACGAGTCAGTGTACTGTGCAAGCTGCTATTAGAACTACTAGACACTACCACATCTCATCCGTCCCCTTCACCGTCCCCAAACCCTCCGTCCCTCCTTTCCCACCCTACAGCATGTGTGTGTGTGTGTGTGTGTGTGTGTGTGCATATATCTATTCTTATCTAATTGTTCTTACCTAATTAGTATCTTTACAGGAATGAGTCCCGTGTATCAACCATTTTTATCACACATATCCTTAAATCTGTCCGTTCTCCCCTTTGGGGCTAAGATGTGAATGAATGTGTTTGAATGGATGAGTAAATGGAGAGTGTGTCGTCCTGTCTCGGCTACCTCCCTTTCCTTGGGGGAAGCAGCCTAGGTATATAGATAGATAGATAGATATCCTTAAATTTATGAATAGTTTTGGTACGCATTATTTCATTCGGTAGCGCATTCCACTGATCAATTGCCCAATTTGGGAAACTGAATTTCCTTACGTCTTTCTCAGCTCTCTTCTTATGCATTTTTTTTTTCAGTGTCCTCTTGCTGATGCTTCCCCATGGGTTATATTATACTCACTGATGTCTATCTTTCTTTCCCTGAGATGTATTTATATAGCTTCATCATGTTTCCTTTTCCTTCTCTCTTGTAGTATTGGTAGGTTCAGTTTTTCTAGTCTCTTCATCGCTTAGATCCTTTAAGCTTGGTATCCATCTTGTAGCAGCCCATTGTACTTTTTCAGCCTTATCTATATGTTTTTTGAGATGAGGATTCCAGACCACTAATGCAAATTCGAGGGCTGGTCTGATGAATGAGGTAATTATCTTTCTCGGCATGCCTTCATTTATATACTTGAATGCTATTCTCATATTAGCAAGCAGTGTGTACATGTTTCGTACCTTCTCATTTATGTGGTCTGCCGGAGAAAAAGTCTGTTATTGATAATCACTCCTAGGTCCTTCTTTTCTGATACGTGTGGGGATGAACTTCCTATCTTATAATCCCGATCTGGTCCTTTTCCACTTTTACCAAACTTAATTACATGGCAATTGTCCACATTGACTTTCATTTGCCATCTATTGCTCCATTTATGAAGCTTGTTTAATTCTTCTTATAGCTCACTGCAAGAGTCTGTAATTCTCATTTGTATTTTTACATTATCAGCAAACATATTTAGATAGCGTCCCATTCAAATGTTCCTGTCTAGCCTATATCATTATTATACACCAAAAACATAATTGGTGCCATCACTAAGCCCTGTGGAACTCTGCTAATCACTTCCTTCCATGATGAGTAATTACTCCTTAGTACTGTTCTCATTTCCCTTTTCTGAGAAAATTCTGCATCCAACAGGACAGATTACCTTGGATTCCTCCAGAATGGTACAGCTTCCATAAAAGTCTTTGGTGCGGTATTGTCAAATGCTTCCTTAATATCAATATAGATACTGTCCACCCATCCTTCTCTTTTCCGTAGTGATTCTGCAACTCTATCATAGTAGCTTAATAGATTTGTAACACATGATTTCCCTTTTCTAAAGCCGAACTGTCTTTCTGTTATCATATTGTATTATTGCTGTGGCACAAAAGAAAAAGGCATACAAGGAATGGATGAGAATCAGAGCGTGGAAGAAGTTGAGAGGCGGAAGAGAGAGTTATATGTAGAAAGAAAGAGAGAGGTGAAGAGATTAGTAAGAGAGAGTAAGAATAGAGCGGATGAGCAATTTGGAAGGAATTTGAGTGTAAACTGGAGGGACTGTAAGAAAATGTTCTGAAAAGAGGTGAAGAGAGTAAGACAGGGTGGAAGTGAGGTTAGCAGGGGAGTGAAAAATAAAAATGGTAGATTACTAGTGGAGAAGGGAGAAAAAGTGAGCAGATGGAGAGAACACTTTAAGGAATTGTTGAACATACAGGATAGAAGTAATGCGAGTATAAGTGGCTGGGGAATGGCTGGGAGAAGAAGGGAGGTGAGAAGACAGGAAGAAATCAGTAGGATAGAAGTTGTGGAAGCAATGAAGAAAGTTAAATTGGGGAAAGCCCCAGGAATTGATGAAGTGTGTGGTGAAATGCAGAAGCATGGGGGAGAGATAGTAGTAGAATGGATGTGGAAGATGTAGATTGGCCTAGGAGGAAGGTAGAGTCCCGGAGGATTGGAAGTCAGGTATAATTATTCCCTTGTACAGAGGAAAAGGGGAAAAAGAAGTGTGTGGTAATCATAGGGGCA
>NC_137010.1:48938838-48981767 GCF_032717465.1 Coenobita brevimanus
GTAATCTATATGAAATTGAAACTGACCAATTTGGGACCCAGTTCCAACTATCCTGCCAAGTTTCATCAATATCCTTTTTCCAGTTTTGGCTGTGTACACACACACAGGATTATAGCATATTAGATTACACATCCATGCAATGCATTAAAGTGTGGAGATTCTAGAGACCGTTAGGCTAATTATGTTTTTTCTCTTTAAACCCACGCATTGAAAGCACGGCGGGGCATTGTATCACAAGGTGTGTGTGTGTGTGTGTGTGTGTGTGTGTGTGTGTGTGTGTGTGTGTGTGTGTGTGTGTGTGTGTGTGTGAGAGAGAGAGAGAGAGAGAGAGAGAGAGAGAGAGAGAGAGAGAGAGAGAGAGAGAGAGAGAGAGAGATTGTCACTCTTAGTATATAAGCAAAGCAACTACATTTTACTTTGATTTATACCAAGCTAGGTGCAAAGGCTGAGAATTTTCTCAGTTCACCTCTTGTTTGAGAATAATAGTTCAAAGGTCAAGGTTACATGGCAAGTTCAACTTAAATAGCTCTGAAATTATTTAGATCACACTAGGTTGTAAGGGTAAGACATGGAGGAAGTTATTTGAATTTTAGAACAATTGGCCAAACAGCAAGGACACAGGACAAAAGCTTCACCCTGTAACTCAAACAGTTTTTATTCTATTTGGGCCAAACTGTGTGGAATACTTGCAGGTTTGCCGAG
Source organism: Coenobita brevimanus (assembly GCF_032717465.1). NCBI lineage: Eukaryota > Metazoa > Arthropoda > Malacostraca > Decapoda > Coenobitidae > Coenobita > Coenobita brevimanus. The sequence continues at coordinate 48,939,541 of NC_137010.1, forward strand.
GATGAAGAAATTCGATTTTGTGAAAAACAGGTCAAAGGTCAAAGCCACCTGGCAAGATCAACTCGAAGTTTTGACCCAATACGGACCATTACTGGTGGAAGGGATGAAGATCAGGTAAAGATGAGGTAATTCGATTTTGAAAATGGTCAGTCTTTAGTCAAGTCACAAGGCAAAGTCAAATGTTGAACTCCTACACCATTTGTAGGGTGCAGATGTTTCATTCTGTAAGTGCCCGCTTGTCCTATTTCAAGATCCTTCGTACCTCATTATTATTAGGAAACAGGCTTGACGTTAAAATGATGACTCAAGTATCATGCTGGAAGGTCGACTAGAAGCATAATGACTTTTCCCAAATTTATTAAGGCCACTTATACAGGAAAGACAAATGTACAAAATGTAATTATCTACATATAAAGAGGTGCTATCTGTTATGATTTTCCAGGCTGGCACCGAGAACTGTTAAGGAGGCGTCTGTGTATAAACTCTGATTTGTTTTGTACAGTTGGGAAGACAATGTGTGAATGTTTTTGACGAGACACTGTAAATCATCAAACGCCTTTTGCTGAGCTGTTCACAAAAGAACTGGTGGTGCTACTCGGTGAGTTTCGATTAAAGGCCTCCCAATTCTAGAATAGTTTGTAATAAAGTTGCAGTAACAGTCAGCCATGTTCGAGAAGGGCTGCACAGTACTTTGGTAGGGGTCTGGCAGTTGGTCATTTGGAAGTCTCTGGTTGGATGAGACAGTGTGGACGAAGCCTTTGTGGACCAGGTAAGAGATCCGTAGGCATGCATGGATGCAGAGACATTTCGTATATTCTTGTATAGTGGGTTGTAAATTATCATAATGTCAAAATACGCCAGGCATATATACCAGTTGAGTCCTGGCAACACACAGCACATGAGTCAACAAAAAGTTGCCGAGGCACTATTGAGGATGGAAAGGGAACATTAAATACTGGCAAATCTATCAGTTTCTTCAACCCATTTGTGCCCAGTGTCCTCAGTATAGGAAGGAACTGGGCATTTTCAGGAGTTAATAAAGAAGAAAACCCTGGGGTAGCAGGCTATGAGTTATGCGATTATTAACCGACGGGTTGAGGGTAGTACACTTAGTATGCTTCCAGCACAGTCCCTCACACAAGAACCCTGGGAGCTAATGGGTTAACCCGCTCAATTAATTAGTAAAGTCTGGCTTAGGTTCAGATTACTCATCGAGGGGGGCTTACAAATACATTAGTGGGAGGTCCAGTACGGAGAACTAGTGTGGCTTGGATATTGCTTCAAAGAATCCCCAGCGCATGGAAAAAAAATATCCTAGATGCTAACGTCAATCATCTTCCAGTATTTTACACAGTAGTGGAGAAAGACGTCCTTCTTGTGTGCAAGGATGACAGGTGAAGATTAGATGGAGCTTGAAGGTTTCAAGTTATCAAGCTTTAGTCTTTCATGAACATGTTTTTGTTCCTCTTTCCTTATGTGCGGATCATTACATTGTTAACCTGTCGGACTGGTGGCCACCTGGCTTCAGTGACGTGCATGGTCATGTTAGCTACATCATGATTTCAATGCAATGTGCATATGCAGAGGGGATACATTGATAAATTGCACGAGGTCACGGGTTTTATTTACATTGGCATCCTTGGGAACAGCAGGTATGGCGGCTGATGTCCTTCTAGCTGGTGTATCGTACAGTCACTGCATTTCAGTCTCCCAGGAGCTGTGGGGCCTGGGGTTGAGGATGGGACCAGTGGCCTTGATATAGCTAGCAAGGTCAATAAAAGGAGAAGAAAGGGTGAAATTGACAATATATTCTACAGTAATAGCTGTGCAGGACTCTGAACTATGAAAATCTCTTCGTTAGTGTTCTTCTCATTACATTTGTCCCCAGTCTTTTAAAAACAGTGTGTCCAGGCATCTCAAAAAGTGGTTATTACACCCAAGCTCGCAAAGGGAGACAAGTGTTATGCTTTGTTAGATGTGTGTGTGTGTGTGTGTGTGTGTGTGTGTGTGTGTGTGTGTGTGTGTGTGTGTGTGTGTGTGAACAAAATAACTCAGAGATTTTTTCTAATTTTAACCAAACTTGTTGGGAGAGCGAGGGTCACCCAAGAAGCTGACTTTTTTATTTTTTTTAACAATAGGTTAATAGGTCAAGATCAAAGGGCTTGGTCAAATTTTACCTAGCAAGGTTCATTTAAGCAGTCTTTTATCTTATTTCAACCAAATTTAAGACCTTATTCATTTTTCCAAGACAAAACGAGCCACACTTGCAAACACATTGGCCCCGCCCACGATGTAATCATCGACCAATCACAGTGTCCGACAGCTACGGTGGTCGAAAGTTTTTGTGCATATTTTACCCAGTTTGAAATGTACCTGCTAATACTTCTTTTCTGTCCAATGTATTAACTATGACTCGTCAGCATTTGTTTACACATTAGTAATATATTACCTAAAAATGGTCGGTAATCATTTAGGTAGTCGGGTAAAAGAATATACTTGCATTTTTATTACCCAAGTCATCATTACTAGCTTGCCACCACACAAACCAAAATGGCGAGTGGAAAGATTTGTTTAATCATAAAAATATTTTACTGTGAAAATACGGAGCCCGTAAGCCTATAAAAACGGCAGATAATCCATTAAGAGAATGATCACCCAGAGTACACATTTCTTACAAAGCTGCTTCACTGACGTTTTAAGTAAAACAAAAACAAATGCAGGCAACTCCTACCCGAGGAAGTACTTAAAATCACACACGTATGCGTATGAGAACCAAATAACTCAAACGAATTTTATCCGATTTTAACCAAACTTGGTATAAGGCCTGAGAGCTCGTCGAGAGGTTAACCTACTGAATTTTAACCTGTGAAAGATCAAGGTTACAGGGCTAAGTCAAAGAGTGATCTAACAAAGTCAGCTTAATCTTGGTTGACAAGTTGTATGTATAAATGACAGGTCGCAATTGCATCGAGCCGTTACGTAACCTCAACTGTGTGCGAGTCAAACATACCTCGCCACTGCAGGTCTAAAAGATGACTGACCATCAGGCAATTATGACGTTCCTCCTTTCATATCCACGCATCCCAACCAATTGCAGTGTGGGTAACCTACATGGTTGAGTTTGCTTTAACGACTCACTGTTATTACCAATCTCGGTGCCATGACTGAGAGTACAATAAGAATGAAGGGGTTAGAGTTAAGAACAATTTAGTCACAGGTAAAGGTTACAGGGTGTCAAATTTCGATCCATATGTCTGTGTGTAAAAATAACAAAAGTATATTTGGTTCAAAAACCTTTCTAACAACTTTACCTCATCATCCTTCCCTCTTCTCTTCTACTCTGATGGCTCTGTAGCTATTTCTTCTACTGATAAAGCAGATCTCTTCACTAGGACTTTTCCCTCCAATTCCACCTTAGACGATTCCGGTGCTATTCCTCCATTACTTCCTCTGACTTCCTCACGGGTGACATTAAAATTTCTTCAACTGATGTATTTTCTGCCATCACAGGCCTCAATACTAACAAGGCATATGGACCTGATGGGGTCCCTCTTGTTGTCCTCAAGAACTATGCTTCTGTGCCTACACCCTGCCTAGGTAAACTCTTTCGTCTATGTCTTTCAACTTGTACCTTTCCTTCTTGCCGAAAGTTTGCTCTTATTCAGCCAGTCCCAAGGAAGGGTGACCATTCCCAACCCTCTAACTATCGTCCAATTGCTTTAACATCCTGTATCTCAAAAGTTTTCGAGTCAATTCTTAACAGAAAAATTTTAAAGCATCTTTCCTATCACAACCTTCTTTCTGATCGTCAGTATGGGTTCCGTCAGGGACGCTCCACTAGCGATCTTCTCGCCTACCTTTCAGACCCCTGGTCATCCTCCTTTCGGGACTTTGGCAAAAGCTTTGCTATCGCACTTGGCATCTCAAAGGCTTTCGATCGAGTTTGGCATAAATGTTTAATTTCCAAACTGCCCTCTTACGGTTTCTATCCTTCTGTCTGTGCCTTCATCTACAGCTTCCTTTCTGGTCATTCTATAGCCGCTGTTGTAAACGGCCATCATTCTTCTCCTTGATCTATCAACAGTGGTGTTCCTCAGGGCTCTGTCCTATCACCAACTCTCTTCCTCTTATGCATCAACGATCTTCTAAGCTGTACATCTAACCCTATCCACTCGTACACTGATGATTTCACCCTTCACCAATCCATTCGGTTCCCACAATGTCCATCCCAGCAGTTACTTCAGCAAACAAGAGATAAGGCTATGGCACACCTAATGTCTGACTTGGTTCGTATCTCTGACTGGGGTAAGAATAATTTTGTTTTTAATGCATCAAAGACTTAGTTTTTACACCTATCAACCCAACAAAATCTTCCATATGAATATCCACTAATGTTTAATAATATCCAGCTTAATCCTGCATCATCCTTGAACATGCTTGGGTTTCATTCACTCGGGTTTTGTCTTGGAAAGATCATATTACATCTCTTGTAAAATCAGGTTCCGAGAGATTAAGTGTGCTAAACCGACTCCGTACCTGCTTTACCCCCACACAGTTGTTGACTTAATACACAGGTTTTACTCGCCCCTGTGTAGAGTACAACTCTCATGTGTGGGGAGGCTCCCCATATACAGCTCTTCTCAATAGGATGGAGTCAAAGGCTTTTCGTCTCATTAACTCTCCTCGCCTTACTGGCTCCCTTCAACCTCTGTCTCTTCGCCACACTGTTGCCTCTTTATCTCTTTTCTATCGCTACTTCAATGATCACTGCTCCTGTGAACTGTGCTTGCATCCCTCCACCTCTACGACGGGCACGTAGCACCCCTCTAGCAACAAACTCTCATCCCTTTTTTGTTCAACTCTCTAATGCAAGAGTTAACCGTTACTTCCAGTCCTTCATTATGCAACAGATTAACTCTGGAACTGTCTCCCTCTGTCTGTATTTCCTACTTCCTCTGATCTCCAGTCTTTCAAACGCAGTGCGTCCAGGCATCTTGAAATGAACAGATCTTGAATTTGGCTCACGTTTGTATTGTCTTAGTTTTTTTCTTGGAAGGAATTGTTTGCAGGCTCCTAGCCTTTGGTTCCTTCTTACTCACAGAAAAAAAGAAAAAAAAAGTTTGGACCAACCTTACTGAAAGGATTGAAGATGAGACAAGGATTGACACTGACTTTCAGAACTAGAGGTCAAAGGTCGAGGTTTCAGAGAAAGATCAACCTAAAGTTTTTCTTCTTCAGTTTAGGCCAAACTTGCAAAAGGATTCAGGGTAAGACAAGAATAAATAGACTCTATCTTTACAACAGTCAATCAGGGGTTAACATCATGGAGAAAGACAAAGTACAGGGCCAGAGAGTAAAAGTTAGCTCACATAATTCTGATCCGATTTTGACAAAATTTGGGGGAAGAGATAAGGGTCAGATAACAGTGAAGGAATTCAAAGGACAGAGCAACAGAACAAAGTCAATTGTTCGGCCCCCAGACCAACTGGTGAGCATGGGTGTTGAACTCTTTTAATATTCCTTGTCCAAAAAATTAATCGAGTTAACTTTGTCATACTTTTTTAAGTTGACCTTGCCATAAGGCCTTGACCTTTGAACTAATGTTACAAAAGCAGGCCAACACCTTGGCTAAACATCAACTGATCCATCAAGATTTATTCATGTTTTTTTTTTTTTCTATTTTTTTAACAAGGGGACACATATGTGGATCTCTGAACTTGCCCAGTGACCTTGAGCTTTGACTGATTTTTCTCAAAATCTAATGCCTTCGTTTATGCCTCATCCTCAACCCTTCAACAAAGTTTGATCAGAATAAGATAAAAAGGACTTAACCTTGAAAGGATAAACATTGACTTAAAATATATATATATATATATATATATATATATATATATATATATATATATTGTTACAGTAGCGCCAGCCCGGGGCTATTACAAAAAAACAATGTAGTTTTAGATGATCGGCCTCATCATGCTGTGAAAATAACGCAGACCCCTGGCACTACATTCGTAAACTAGAGAAAAACTGCGCAACGGAAGAATTATCACTTAAGTACGCAACACTCTGTACTTTGATAGTAACAAACGGAACAGCCTACCTATGGATCTAGCCTACTATCGTCACTACCGGAAATTATACCGCCCGAGACAGTCTACACAGGAACACCTCCCATTTATTTCCGGTGGTGACGAATTTCTACTTAACCCGTGTCCAAGGGGGAACGCAGTTGATAGCTCACGATAGTTCTCACTAGCCTTGTGCAAGGAGATGGGATTGAACTGTGTAGGGGTTAGGGGTGTGGGTGTGTATGTACGTGTGTTGGGGAACGTTAATAAAAACAACGAGAGGACCACGGTGAGCCAGCCTGGCCCTCCAAAGACAACACGGTCACAAAATCAAATAAAATAGCTACTTCCCTCAGTCAGCAAACAAAAGAATAAAATGAACTTAAATGAAAACGCCAGCTCGGCTTAGAGACACCGACATGTTCTCTCTATACAAAAATATGACTGGGGAAAGAGAGTGTACACACACACACGATACTGAAGCTGGTTGGGAAGACACTGGTCGAATGCTAGGCTCGTGTGAAGCCAAGTGTGAACGCATGAATCAGATTAATTATTAAGGAACTTAAATTCGTGCCCCTCTCTCTCTACAATGAATTGGTACTTCTAATGCAAGCAAAACATCATTAAATATACTGGTAGCTCACAAAAGACAATCAAAATAATCAAATGCATTCTCAGCATGGTATTAAATAAAATTGCACTCTGTGGCAGGAACGAAAGAAATAAAAGAACTTGTAACACTCGATAATTTAAACTCCGCGAATGACACGGATACTGCATAATCCCCTAGCCCAGCTGTAACGGCTGCACCCGTGGGAAAGGACAGGCGGACAGCGTAACACGCCCTTCCCCAAGGGAAAATTTTGAGCCCTGGATCAAAATTTTCGATTCAAGACCCTGACCCCTCCCTGGATAAACAATCAGCAATTACGTTATCAATCCCTTTAATATACCTAACTTCTAAATTGTACTCTTGCAAAAGCAAACTCCAGCGGGTCAAATGCTGGTTTTTCAATTTAAACTTGTTCAAAAACTGCAGGGGATGATGGTCTGAATAAATCTTGATCACAGGGCCAAAAGGGGGCAGGTAGACAGCAAAGTGTTGCAGGGCCAGGATAATCGCTAATAACTCCTGCTCTATGACGGAATAGTTCTTCTGGGCTCTATTAATAAACTTCTCTGAGAAGTATGATATGGGATGTTCAACCTGGCCCTCATCCGGCTGCATCAACATTGCTCCTACCCCTACTCGGCTAGCATCAACTGCCAGCACAAAAGATTTGTCAAAATCTGGTGCACGCAATATAGGGTGGTAGCACAGCAGAGACTTAACAGTAGTAAAAGCTTGCTCACACCCGGCTGTCCACTGCCATTTTTTATCCTTGCGCAATGTCAGTAAGAGGGGCAAGCACTGTGGAGTAATTTCCAATAAATCTTCTGTAATAGCCGACCATGCCCAAAAATCGCTGGAGGGCACGGCGACACTGGGGTGCTGCAAAGTTGGAAATGGCATCCACCTTAGCCCGAGGTGGAGCCACTTGCCCATGTCCTACAACAAATCCAAGGTACTGGACCTTAGCACGTACGAACTCGCACTTGTCCAAGTTGACTACTAAGCCAGCTTCTTCCAACCGCTTAATGAGCATTTCCACATGATCAAGGTGCTCCTCCCACTTGGTGTTATACACAATGACATCATCGATGTAAACGACACAATTAGGTATGCCATCCACCACTTTAACCATAAGCCTCTGAAAAGTGGCTGGAGCATTCTTCAATTCATAAGGCATCACCTGGCACTGATATACTGCACCACTGACAACAAAGCTAGCCACTTGTTTAGCCCGTTCCGTCAGCAGGACCTGCCAGTATCCTTTTACTAAGTCAGGTTTGGTGATATAAATGGCATTTCCCACCTTGTCCACGGAGTCATCGACCCGAGGCAAGGGATAAGCATCGGTCTTAGACAGTGAGTTAACCTTCCGGAAGTCCACACACAACCTAACCTTCCCATCTGGCTTCGGCTGCAAGGTAACTGGTGAACTCCACTCACTGAAACTCCTCTTGATCAACCCATGGTCCAACATATACTTGATCTCATTATCGAGAGCTTTCTGTCTGATAGGGTTGATGCGGTAGGGAGCTAATTTTACAGGCTTACTATCCCCAACGTCAATGTCATACGTAGCCCAAGTTGTCAATCCCGGTGAATCTCCAAAAACTTTCGGATGTTTCCATAATCTGTTGCACAGCTCTTCTCGCTTTACTGGATCAAGGTGTCGCAATTTCTCCACCAAAGCTGCATAACCATTGCTCTCCCATAGGTCAGCTGGTAACATCTCACCACGACTAAGCACTTCCTCCTGCTCCTCCAACTCACTACCAACAGCCAAAACTACAGGAGTGCTCTTATCCCTGGTTCTCTCAACGTCCACTCCAAAGTCACCTTCTAGGGACTGTGGCTGTAACCCTGGTCCACTACCCACACCACCGGCACCAACAGCTCCCTCCACAGCACGTTCCTTTGATGCCACGTCCTCCCTTCCCCGTCCTTCACATCCCAGGTGAGAGACATCAGCAGTCATCCCACAATGAGAATCAACTGGGCGGTAGTATGGCTTCAACATATTAATGTGGCACAACTGAGTACTCTTCCGCCTATCTGGGGTAACAATTAAATAGTCAAGTTCCCCAACTCTCTTCTTCACAATATAAGGACCACTGAATCTAGCCGCCAGAGGTTTTCCTTGCATGGGCAGCAGTGCCAAAACTTCATCTCCTTGCTTAAACTCACGACTTCTGACCTTCTTATCATAATGAGCCTTCATTCTCGCTTGAGCCCCGATTAGATGGTCATGGGCAAGCTCTAAAGCGCAATGCAGTCTCTTCCGAGTGCGGCAGACATAGTCAAGCATGGATTCCTGGTTGCCAGATTTGTTGTCACTCCAGGCCTCTCGCACCACATCCAAGGGACCACGAACTCTGTGCCCAAACACTTAACTCATTGGGTGAAAACCCTAATGACTCAGTTGGTACCTCTCACACTGCAAACATAACAAAGGCTACCACTAGGTCCCAATCCTTTCCACTATCATAGAAGAAGGTGCGCAGCATTGTCTTTAAGGTCTGATGATGCCTTTCCAGGGCACCTTGTGACTGCGGATGGTATGCACTGGACAAAATGTGCTTGATACCCAACTCTGTCATTGTCTGCTTAAACAAATTAGATGTAAAATTCACTCCACGGTCTGACTGCAGCTCCTTGGGCAGGCCAAAATGAGTAAAGAACAGGATAAGTTGCTTGACTACTGACTTCGCCTGCATGCTTTTGATTGTATAGCCTCTGGGTATTGCGTTGTAACATCCATTATGGTTAACAAATACTTGTTTCCAGCAGAAGTAGGAGGTAAAGGGACCACAATATCAATGATTACCTGGGTAAACGGAGGTTCAACTGCAGGAATGGGAGTCAAAGGGGCCACAGGAAGAACTTGATTAGGCTTGCCCACTATCTGACACGTGTGACAGCTCTTGATGTACGCAGCAACTTGTCCCGGCATACTTGGCCACCAAAAGTTATAACTTAAGCGCTGCACTGTTTTTCTATTTCCCAGGTGACCTGCTAAAGGTCCCTCATGCGCTAACTGTATTAACGGCACCCTATACTGCACAGGCACCACCACCTGCACTAACTCACCCACTCCTCCATCCACCGTGGCGCCAGTGGGCGTCCATCGGCGATGTAAAACATTGTCTTCAATCAGGAACTCCTTACCACACTCCATATTTCTTTCTTCCCCTACTCGAGCAAACAAGGGCTTTAATGTTACAACCTCCTGTTGCTTCACCCTCAATTCTGCTGGCCCAACACCCGCCAGCTCTACTGAGGATTGAGATAAGGGACTGGTCGGGACACTGGATTGCGAAGGGCGATCAATCTCAGCGCCACCTCTAATACACTCGACAGGGGGAGGAATGTCAAACTCCACACTGACATCATCATCACCTCTACCCTCAACAGTGACACTCTGTTCCTCAGGTGCGTTTGACGGTGGTCCTGCATCCCTGCAGTCGACCCCAGCGTCCTGAAATTCTTCTAATTCAGTCGGTGGGCTGGGTTCAGTCTCCACACAGACACAGCACCACCTCAAGTGTCCTGAGTGGGAAGTGGGGCGGCGCCCATGCCCGCATTCCCACTCTCCTCACCCACCACAGCAACACCCTGCTCACTAGGTTCCTCCATTGGTGGCCCTGCCTCATCACCGGCGACCCCAAGAACCTGTGACTTCGCCAGTTCTTCCTCCCAGGCTGCAACCTGTGCCAGAGATCTTGTAATTGCACAGACCGGGAACATGGCTTCCACTTCTACATCAACTTCAATACCAATTTCTGGGGCATCAAAACACTTCTCTGCCAAAACAACTGGTGGGGGAAGAGATGGAAATACTTTTTCCCCAGCCAGGTCGTTCCCCAGCAGAAAATCAACCCCCTCAACTGGCATTACATCAGCAACAGCGACTTGAGCTGCAGCCTGAACAATGGGGCAATCGAGTTCCACATGAACATAATCATAGTATTCATCTGAGTTCATGCCTCTACACAGCACATACTTCCCTGAGTTTACAGGCCCTCCAGTCACGTTTCTGCACACAGACTGTTGTGCACCGGTATCACGAACCACAGTAACTGGATATTTCATCCTACGAATTTTCACTGTGCCGTGACACATAAAAGGTTTACACCAGTCTAGGGACGATTTCTGAGGCAGTTCATCCGGAGGTGGCGTAGCATGTTGGGTAACTTTTTCAGCCTGAGCTGGCAGCAAGCACAGCCGGCTGCACTCCAGCTTTCCACAGACTTCTCCTTCACCGTTACCACTCTCCGAACTCCTCTCGTTCACCTGACTCGAGCCTACAACTAGTACCACTGGTTTGGCATTTTGGGAGTCCTTCCACTTAGGGCAGTTAGGCTTGATGTGCCCACTCAGCAAAAATAACAAAGTAGCTTCGAACAGGATACGGGGCTCTTTCTCCCTGAATTCCTTTTCTCCTCTGGACTTCCCTTGGACTGATTCACGGGAGATTTATCCCAGGCCGGACCACTCACAGTCCTCTCCCTGGAATACTGAAAATTAGCATACTTGACCCCCATACTCCGCAAGGCCAACACCCGGTCATCAGCCCACGTCGCTGCTTCCTTCAAGGTCTTAAATCTCTTCTCTCTAATTTTAACACCAATTTCTTTGTCAGCCATGTTGGTAAAATGTTCCATCAAAAGCAGTTCACGCACATCCTTATACGAAGTGGCGCTCTCACTCAGCAACCACTCGTCTAACGTCTCCAGATACCTGGCGTAGGCCATATAGGTGTCAGCAGGTCTTTTCCGAGCACCACGGAACAACAACCGATAAGCCTCTGGTCTAAGTTCATATGCCTTCAGAATGGCTGCTTTAAATTCATCATAATCATCTACATCCTCAGGGCTCATCCTATTATACGCTTCCAAAGATTTTCCCTTCAGCACATTAGATATCAAGTCCACCCAGTGCTGCCTGGGCCACTCAAACTCCCTAGCCTTCTTTTCAAACCTGACAAACCATTCTGTCACCTTCAACTCATCAAATGCTGGCACTAATTTCAGACTCCTTGAGAGCCAACTCTCCCTATCCTCTGCACGGCCTGAGATATGGGTATCTGAAGTAGACCTATTAGCAGTCACCTCCAAGCGAGTCTTCTCCAGCTCAAATCGCATTTTTTCACGCTGCACCTCCATCTCTTCTCTGGCACGCTGCATCTCCATCTCTTCTCTGGCACGCTGCATCTCCATCTCTTTGGCACACTGCATCTCCATCTCTTCTCTGGCACGCTGCATCTCCATCTCTTCTTTCTTGCACGCTGCATCTCCATCTCTTCTATCTCTCTTGCACGCTGCATTTCCATCTCCATCTTTTTCAACTCCAACTGCAACTGAGCCTCCGGTGACAAGCCTCCAGGGTATATGGGAGTGGAAAGAACAACTCCAGGGAAAGCACTAGACATACCTGGGGGAACTGCTGTAAACTGGCTCGGCGTCATCATAGATGGTAATGGTGGGATAGCGAAACGAGGCAGCTCAGCACCATAGTTAAACACAGGGCTCACATGGGGAGTACCTTTGCTATGTGCCTCTCGTTGTTCCATGTTTTCCTTATCCACAGGTGACTCACCACGTACGCCTTCTGGTGTAGACACGCGTGACTCCATGGCGACAATTCAATGGCAGTACTGAATAATGAAATAACTAATGCTGACTGAGAAACTTCACACTCAACTTCACCTCAAAGCACAGGGAACGCCAAGGTAACGATATCCTAGCAAGAAGAAGGGACTGTTTGGATATCCTGATGCGAGGTCGCCACTGTTACGGTAGCGCCAGCCCGGGGCTATTACAAAAAAACAAGGTAGTTTTAGATGATCGGCCTCCACTGCGTTGTGAAAATAACGCAGACCCCGGCACTCACACTCCGTAAACTAGAGAAAAACTGCGCAACGGAAGAATTATCGCTTAAGTACGCAACACTCTGTACTTTGATAGTAACAAACGGAACAGCCTACCTATGGATCTAGCCTACTATCGTCACTACCGGAAATTATACCGCCCGAGACAGTCTACAGGAACACCTCCCATTTATTTCCGGTGGTGACGAATTTCTACTTAACCCGTGTCCAAGGGGGAACGCAGTTGATAGCTCACGATAGTTCTCACTAGCATAGAGCGCGGAGATTGGATTGAACTGTGTAGGGGTTAGGGGTGTGGGTGTGTATGTACGTGTGTTGGGGAACGTTAATAAAAACAACGAGAGGACCACGATGAGCCAGCCTGGCCCTCCAAAGACAACACGGTCACTAAAACAAATAAAATAGCTACTTCCCTCAGTCAGCAAACAAAAGAATAAAATGAACTTAAATGAAAACGCCAGCTCGGCTTAGAGACACCGACATGTTCTCTCTATACAAAAATATGACTGGGGAAAGAGAGTGTACACACACACACGATACTGAAGCTGGTTGGGAAGACACTGGTCGAATGCTAGGCTCGTGTGAAGCCAAGCGTGAACGCATGAATCAGATTAATTATTAAGGAACTTAAATTCGTGCCCCTCTCTCTCTACAATGAATTGGTACTTCTAATGCAAGCAAAACATCATTAAATATACTGGTAGCTCACAAAAGACAATCAAAATAATCAAATGCATTCTCAGCATGGTATTAAATAAAATTGCACTCTGTGGCAGGAACGAAAGAAATAAAAGAACTTGTAACACTCGATAATTTAAACTCCGCGAATGACACGGATACTGCATAATCCCCTAGCCCAGCTGTAACGGCTGCACCCGTGGGAAAGGACAGGCGGACAGCTTAACAATATATATATATATATATATATATATATATATATATATATATATATATATATATATATCGGTGTCTTGGTTGACCCTCAATACTTCCACTAACTTTGGCTAATATCGGAGAAACAGTGTGAGTTGTTTTGTTCACACACACACACACACACACACACACACGCAAACATCCAACTAATCAACTAACCAAACAAACGTATTAGAAATAAATTGACCTATTGTTTTTTAGAACAATAGGTCAAAAGTCAAGGTCACGTTGCAAGACAACATAAACAGTTTTCTCTGATTTAGACCAATCTTTATGGATGGATTTAGAGGAAGGCAAGAATAAAGCAATGTGTTTTTGCGAACAATCAAAGGCCAGGGTCGCAAGGAAAGACCAAATCTAAGGGTCAAGGTGCAAAATCAACACAGAAAGTTTTGGATCAAATCTGACACAAGGTTTAAGGGTCAGGCATGAATGAAGTAATTCAATTTTGAAAAAAAAAAAAAAATTGGTCAAAGGCTAAGGTTACAGGGCAAAGCCAAACATTCGGAGCCTAGACCAGTTGGTGGGCGAGGTTATTGCAGTCTCAGGGTACTCTTTTTTTTTTTTTTTTTTTTTCGAATGCACGTGTCTTCCAGGCTCACAACCTTTTTTCTTTTTTTTTTTTTTAGTGGCATAAAGAAGACCTGCATATACAATGTATCAGACATTAGAAAGTCATAGAACCACTGTTATATATCACCTGGACAGCGAGTCAGTGGAGCTCAAGACCAATGTAGCAGCACATGAAGGGAGACAAGGAAGACAAATGACTCCATATAAAAATCACAGTGTTCGTAGTCGTTAGCAGCTTTTGTGTTAAGGTAAATCTATAGGCATTAATACAGTATGTCACAATACAATGAGTAATAATTATAGGCATGTAATAAGACAGGCATTAGTATATATCATAGCACAATATGTACCATTTGCACAACATGCAGTGTCTAGTGTTCAGGTGAAGACGTACACATTCCGACCATAATGCAAAACACAAAATTTTCCAGACGATCGAGAACCCCATTATGCAGCAAACACGTGGGGTAACTGGCCGAAAGCCGGTGGAAAATGTGCTCTGTCGTATATTGTCCAAAAAGACAATATATACAAAATAAAATGAAAAAAAAAAAAATGAGTAGAAGTTAGCCGACATGCTAAAGTTTTACACTGTCCTTTAAAAAAATATTCACACAAAAAAAAAAAAAAACTTCAAGAAATAATACTATTTTTTGCTTTAATACGTAGCAGAATATATTTCGTTTCCAATAATGCATTATTTGTTGTATTTTCTTAAATAATAACGCTGCATATATACGGAAGAAAAAGGAGCATAAGTGTTTGGGAAGAGGTCAATAGGTGTACATCCTACCTGTGAGGACCCTCTCACCACCCTGAGCCAAGCAAAACAAATGAGCACGCATGCACCAGCTGTGGCAGGCTTAGTTCCGCCCACTTTTGCCCGTCATCCAACAAAATTGGCAACTCCCTAAATATTTCTTTAGAGATTACATCGGATGACGGGCAAAGTCGTCATACTGACGTCAGAGGTTGACAAACGTATGATGGCCCAGCTCGTCATTGGTATGTGAATGGGGTATATTCCCAGAAATAGGAGGGAATAGTCAGAGAGCCAGAGAGAACCATAGAAGGCAGAAGGCGAGATGAGAAGAGGAAGCTTAGGAGACAGGGTATAGTTAGGAGGTTCGCCATTACGCTGACAATACGTGGTCACGTCACTCTCTCCATCACATGAATGATATAACTATGTCACAATAAATCCCCGAAACCCCAGAGCGTCTGTGCGTCACCTCACTTACGGTACAAGATAGACAGAGGGACAAGGGAGACAGAGAAATACCTACCTCAAGATAAAACCTACGAGCTATCCAACTCCCCACAACTTTATATTGGTAGCAGCCCACATTACTGGTGACAGAGGTGCCTCGCCACTCTACAATTACAATCCCAACTCCTAGCTAAGACTATTATGTACGTTTGGCAGCAGCAGAGATTCACGATACTCTTCGTTACCGGCGTCGATGGCGATTCTCTACAATATCCACTTATTACCTACCTACCAATTTACCCTATTAACAAATCTGCTGGCTGAAACGTGCGAATGGGCGAGGGCATAGGCATGGCATTGGTAAAACACAATGCACAAGCAGGAAAGGGTGTGTCTGGTATTGATGAGATGAATTGTGTAGCCATTGATGAAGGCTCTAGATAATGGATGGTTCATGTGGGTTATCTGTACCTTCCAGGGTGCAGATGTCACCATGGGAATTGCCTAATAATCCTGCTGAAGTAAAGAAAATGCAAGTTGTCCCATGTCCTTAGTCTCTTCAGTGGCATTATGTAGGAGGTGACATTGTCCAAACAGGGGCTGCCTTCTGCTGTGAACGTGGATCATTGAAATGTTTCTCGCTGTTGTTGTGTTGGTGTTGTGTTTCAGGGTTTCGGGTAAATAACATTGCGATTATGAGTGTAGTGAAGTGGTCATATTCATAAGACGAAACAGAGGGGTGGCAGCAGCTGTACCACAATGAGTAAGTGACTTGGTGGCTATGGTGGAAACTGCTACGACAGACAAGTAAGTTTTGCAGGTAAATAATAACCTCAGCGTTTGCATATTTAGATCATATGTGCCGTCAGGGAGACCTAGAGACCTAGAGTCAATGCTGGTAGGCATTTGGTCAGTGAATGCACCCCATGTGATATTTCCAATCCCTGTTGTTTGTGTGAGTTAAGACGAGTCTGTACATGTGCAAGGATAATGAAGCTACTGTAGGATTCCATCAAAAAGCATCTGCCGTATTGGCAATAAGACTGGAAAGAAGCTCATTGGAAATTAGCATTATTTCAACCCATTCCCTGATGGCAGAGAAGATATCGATGATATGGGTGATATTCGTAGTATGTTATCTTAGCAGTTCTAAAAAGACACCAGTCTTTTGGCATCAGAAGATCTCTCCAGAAGTTCGAAGTGCTCCTATGTTTCAGTGAGGTAGTCCTTGATGACCTATTCATCGGAGCTGAAAAACAATTCAGTGCAGGTAGCAGTGGTTTTGGAGGAGACAATGACACAAAGAAATGAGAGAAAACACAAAGAGTGGAACATAGTTGCATTCCGTGTTTCCCTGCCTCCCAAAGTTATCCTGAAACACACCTCATTGACTAAAACGGAGTAAGCCAACACTCTGAATCACCTGACGTAACAAAGATCTGCCTTTTGCACTCTTTAATCCTTAAAGTGGACGACACAACACTCTGGTTCCTCTGACACAAAATGATAACCTTGCGGCTACTGGAACCCACCATAAGTTGCAAGGATGGTTGCTGCGACTATCAACCAGCGTCTCCTAACATACGAGGGACTCTCTGCTGGTGCCTAATGTCCTTATGGTGGGTAAGACTTGTCACACTTTGTCCCCTAACACAGGAAACTGCAAAGTAACCAGCAATAATAATATGGATTGGAGTATCGTTTCATTAGTTCCTAAGCATCAGAAATGTTAAGAATTACCGACCAGAACTCTACCTTCACGAGTGATGTAAGCTGCACCACGGACGAATCTATGCATGCCTGATTTAAATCCATGTTCTCCAAGATGGCTAGAAGGTCGCACGACTCCTGATTTTGTAACTGAGAGGTTTCAACCACAACCACCGCTACCGCCATAATAGTTAATAATAACGTTGAAGACAGACACACAGCCCTCATGTTGTCTTTGTGTGTATCAGGGGATATGTATGTGTTTGTGGTGCAATATGGTGGAGAAACTGAACTGTGGTATTGGAGATATTTAGTTGCGGTTGTAGATAATTTTGCTGGAAGAAAGAATGATCGTAGAGAAAATGAGAAGTGAGTTGTAAAGAAAGTCGAGAAAGCCTTGGTGGGGAGGGTGCGTTGTGGTAATTATGGTGAAGAGAGTCCGTTGTAGCAAGAGTTTGGTTGAAAATGTGCGTTGTTAAGAGATTTTGGTGAAGGTACAGGTGGTGACACTGTGGCACTGACTAGACAACTGCTATCAAACTACTTCCAATCCTGTCCCCATCAATACTGATACACCTAAAGTCGTATTCTCATAACCTTACGAGGATTTCTCGAGCCTCGTTCTTAGCCATTTGTTTTGCATATTGTGGGTAACTGCTATTGTACTGGGTTATATTTATTTATTTTTCAAATATCGACATAGATTTGTATAAAAAACTACCAGAATACTGTAAATTAACAATAGATACAAGAATAAACTGGTAAGGAAGGCATCAGGGAGCCTCTGAACAAGTTTACGGGCCAAGATACTGCCACCGCTGATAAAGATAACGTGTTCTCATGTCATTCATCTTCTAATCTAATCATGGTCTATCTTTTCGAGGTAATCTGTCGGGAATACGAAGCAATATCTGTCATTCGTTGACAATGGCTGGGTCGTCCTTTTTTTAGTCACTTCATCTCCATGGCATTTATTTTATTATTATTATTTTTGCCATTCCCAGTTGCTTCTATGAAGGGGAGGCCTTTTGAATTAGAAGGAATAGATATATTCACTGACCACTTCATTGCTATGGGTCCTTCACAGCTCAAACAAAATTTTCTGGCGGTGGCCTGATTCAGGTGAATAATACGTAGCAATTTAAGGCACTGGGTTGTATTTTCTTTGGCTCCTCAGATTTAGTAACATCTCTGCCCCAGGAATTTATCGACAAACTGCACCTTAATATCCCCTTGTATGTTACTGATGCACTTTATGCGTTGCAAATATACAAGGTACCATCATAGACGACGAGGACCATGGGACCCCTATAGATAAATAGGGCTTCACCAAATGTACTGGATAAGGTGGCACAAAAAAAAAAAAAAAAAATTACATCTCACTAGAAACTGTGTGGCAGGGAGGTCAGATTATTAGCCACAATCCCCCCAGCGAAACATGAATTCTACTGTTAATGATTTCTCGGGCGTTCCTGTTGGAACATCATCTACTAAAGGTCCAACCGCGCTGCCTCCTGAGCTTACGAGCAGTGTGCCACCGAAAGTGAGAAGGTACTGTCCCGGCAAATCAGAGACCGGGACATTAAACAAACAGAAATCCATGAAGATCTATACAATAAGAAGCCTCACAGAAGATTACAAACTTGATACCTCATTGACTGCATCAGAAAACATTAGTTGGGATATTGTAGGTGTGAGTGAGATACAGAAAAATGGAAAAATTAATTCAGCTCCAAGACAGCAACCACCTATTTTGCTACAAAAGAAGGGGTTACCGGTGTAGGATTTCTAATTAACAGAAATCTTGCAAAGAACATTCTTAAATTCAGCAGTGTGTCTGACAGAGGAGCACTGATTTTAATCAGACTAGGCAAAGGTTACACCCTGAAAATAATACAGGTATATACAGTATGCACCGACTTTTCAAAGCTCAGATAAAGAAACAGAAATATTCTGTGACGACATCTCCCAGACTATCGAAGAAGAAAAGACCACATATACTATACTCATGGGAAACTTCATTGGAAAAGTTGGCAAATCGAAAAATGGAGAAGCATGTATGGGAAAATTCGGAGTGGGTGAAAGCAATGACCAAGGAGAAATGGTGGTAACTTGCTGAAATGTATAAGATCAGAATAATGAACACATTCTTTCAAAAAAAAAAAAAAAAACGGGAGAAAATGGACAGGTAGAAGTCCAAATGGAGAAACAAAGAATGAAACTGACTTCATTATAACAGATACGAGTAACACGATCATAAATGTCACAGTTATCAGCAAAGTAAATATAGGAAGTGACCGTTCAGTGTTGGGTTGCACGTCCACATTCAATTTCTGAAGTGAAAGAAAAAAACTGGTTCAAAATAAAAATATATGCCTAATAAAGGAGAGCAAAACAAAGCAGCCTTTCAGTTAGAAATAAAGAACAGATTTCAGGCTCGAAGTCATGCTGAGTGTGACACTGATGAGTTGAATGATAGACGAACAAAAGTGCAAAGAGAATCAGCGGAGGTAGTAGGGAAACCAAATGCAACCAATGCCAACAAGTATTTAGAAATGACCTTCGAGTTCATGAAAAGGAGATGAAAGTAAAAACAAAGAAAGATGAAACAGAAATAGCGGAATTAGATAAGCTAACAGGAGACAGAGAGAGAGAAAAAAAACATGGATAAGCTCAAAGAAACCATCAGAAAAAGAAAAATTCTGAAACAGGTCTGAAGTAAAATGGCACCAGGAAAGCAACAAATTATATCACTGAAAGACAAAAACGGTGTGGTCATTAAATGCAGAGATATGATGGTGAAGAGAGTTGAAGAATTTTACAAAGAACTGTATGCATCAAAGACAATAGTACCAACAGCTAACTTTTCAGTTGACACAATGAAGTACCTGAGGTAACACCGGTCGAAGTAAACATTTATCTTAAAAGTTGGAAAAGAGAGAAACCCCAGGATAAGATGGAATAGTAGCAGATTTACTGCTGGATGCAGGAGTAGAAGCACAGCACAGGCTCGCTGACTTGTTTACTCAGTGTATAAAGCAGAAAATTCCCAAAACATGGTGTAATGCAATAGATATCTAAATTTGCTTTACAAGATAGGCGACTAGAAATATCTTAGTAACCATCGATCCATTAGCTTATTACCAGTTATGTACAAACTCTTCACTAAAGTCCGTACGAATTGAGTAACAACAAAGTCGGAAGAAAACCAACCTCGTGAACAGGCAGGATTCTGAAGTTGATATTTGACTACTGATCATCTACCAGAGTAAAACTAAAGTAGTGTTTATGCCAAATACACCAAACAGTGTCATCAAAATAAGCGATGAAATTCTTGAAGAAATCGAGGAGTGCAATTACCTGGGGCAAATACGTGAATAACGAAAGATCATGATAGCGAAATAAAAAGAAGTGTTACAATTGGATGGCAAACTTTATGTAAAAATAAAGGCATCATGAAAAGTAGCTTAACAGTATGTATGAAACGAAAAGTATATAATGAATGTATAATTCCGGTTGTGACATGGTTGTGGTGGTAGGTGGTGGTGACCATCATCCATTCACTTGATGTAGTGCTGCCTACTTCTTCCTTAGTCTTTATCATTTTTTTCCTGTGCCTGCCGTCCTTTCTTCCTATTTCTCCCATCTTTCCTGTCACTTCTTATTGTGTTTCTTTCCTTTACGGGTGGCTTTACATTGAGTGACAAGTCAAATGGTTTCCTGTAAGCCAAGAAACAACTTACAACGCTGGGTGGTAACCATATGACCAAACAATACGTGCTTACTACGTGTCAACAAGTGGGTTGGTGGAGGGTTGGTGTCCCTCCCCATAAAACAAATAACTCAAAGTCAAATGGCCACCCTTTACGGGATTATGGCGTCTGGCAATAGCTAGATAGATAGACTTGGCTGTGAGACCTGGAAACTGACAACGTCGATGGAATATCAACTAATCCGTTCTCGAAGGGCAATGGAAAGGTCAGTGTTGGGAATACTCGTATCTTTAGGAGACAGGAAAAGATCAGTCTGGGTGAAAGAGCAAACTAAAGTCAAAGACATTATAGAAGTTCCAAAAGAACAGAAATGGAGGTGGGCAGGTCATGTAGAAAGAATAAGGAATAAACGATGGAGCAAGAGGCTGGACCACAAGAGATTGTAAGCGTAGAGGAAAAAGGCCAGACAGGAGGTTGAGAGATGAGGCAGAGAAATTTGTGGGCAAAACCTGGCAGAGATTGGCTTAGTCAAGGAATTCGTGGAAAAGAACGGGGGAGGCCTTTGTTCAGCAGAGGACATGCAATGGCTGATGATGATGATGATGATGATGATACTATCTATCTATCTATATATATATATATATATATATATATATATATATATATATGTGTGTGTGTGTGTGTGTGTGTGTGTGTGTGTGTGTGTGTGTGTGTGTGTGTGTGTGCAAATTTACCACAGAAGACGTGAAAAGGGAGAAAGTAAGTACTTTCGTATATTACATCTTCAGACAGAATGACACAGAGACATGAGGGTTGAGGTCTTATATACACCTGCAGCAGGGATGGGCACATAGAATAAAGGGGACCTGACAAACCTGACATACCTTGACCTCATCTCACCTCGCCTCGGCTGAACTTAGATCCTAACCACAGCAAGCCATTATAAAGAATTTTACTCTGGGGAGGTACTGCTTCATAGGTAATTCTGTTAACAATTTATCACATTCAATATGCCCATAGCTCATCTTTATATTCAGAAATTTCAGTTTTAAATAGCAGTTCGAAAATATTTATTATCATGAGCATAGGCTGTATACAATGATGTACAGATGGCTTTACAGTGCAATTAGTGTAGCTAATTATGTGCCTGAAATTAAGCATGATTCAATTACATTTTTTTTTTTCATCGAACCTTTATTACCTTTCTAGCATTACAGGACCTGCCCAGTCAGTGCGTTGATCACTGGATGTTTTGTGTTGGAATCAGTCACTGCTCCGTTGGGCTGTTCTTACGCTATACTTGTGCTGTCAGATCCTGGTTTCCAAGTCTTTTCCTGATTGTCCTACATAAAACTTATTACAGTTCTTGTATGGAATTTTATATAAAACACCTGAATTGCATAATGGGTCATTTTTGATGGGAGTTTTCTGGAAGGCATTTTCATACATCAGAGCTATATGTACAGTTGGCCACTGTGAAAGGGATACACTTTTTTTTTCCCCAAGGTTGTGGAAGGTTGCGACTTACGGCAACCCCTACAAGGACGTAGTATTCTTTTATGAATGAAGCTCTTTAAATGGACTTGTAACACAGATGATGATTGGCTGACACACAAGCGTCTTCTTCTGCCATGTTTCACCCACGGTGTCGTGGATATGCCTCCATTCAATATATACTTTACATCTGTGACCTAACACTGAATTACTAACTGCAAAATATAACATGGATTCAATACAAATTTTTAAAACAGATGTAACAAACTCAGCACTGAATGAAATAATCGTTGGCACCTACAGCACCGTCTTATAAGCTGATGATCACCAGCTCAGAGAATGAAACCCGAAGAACAGTATAGTTGTTGAAATAATAATTACGTTAATTTTTCAATGCCAGTTTAGCAGAAGATTTTGTAGGAAATGACATGCATCCGTTAAGAAAATTAAATGAACTATGTAAATTCCTTCCGGGAGACTGCACAAGTAAAGGGAAAGTAGGTCATACGAAAACCTCGGTGAGACGCTGGTGGTGCGTGAGGTGTATGCACAGACATCTACAAGACACACACAAAAGCAGAATTATATAAACACCTTCCTCTCGATTTAATTCATAATAGTCCTTTAATCAACGCATTCTACGAGTAAGCGACCGGATGTTTTGTTGCAGATTCATCTGTGGACTTCCTGAGTCAGACTGAGGTCAGCAGACCTCTTGCAAATTCTGCTGAAGAGAGTTTCATCCGTAAACAGTGTAGTCGTGACACTGAGCAACTCACACGGGAACTCCACCTGTGCCCTGAAAGACTATGAAAGTGAGAGATCAACCACACTGTTCACAGATAAAACTGTTTGGAATAAGAAGTGATTCCTTAGGTTAAATGCCCCCTTGACTCACACTGGCCTTGTCGCAAGAGCACATTCACGTGTAAAGCGAGGTCTCTTTGAACTCGTTGGTAAAATCCTTGGTGGTGTTTTTGGCTTAGCAACATCTAGTGATCTGGTAGCTTATCACGAACAACCACAAACATTTGCTTCAGCTTTGGAAGCACAGGATAGGGTGCTAAATGTTCATCATAAGTTGCTAGATAATACTGTCACACATATGAATGAAGTGCGTACCCAACTGAACATTTCGGATGTCTTAGAAAAATTGAGAGATAAAATTAATCTTGTCACCGAAATCCTGTATATCAGCTTTCACCTTGAATCACTGTCCCTGTCCTGTGTTTTTCTTTAATATCTTCCCCATCACTGCTGCTCATTGTAAGAATACTGTAGTCCAGATATCTCACTTCCTTCCTCACTTTTCCGAGCCCTCATTCTATATGTACAGTATATTCTTATTACATTCACTATTGTAGTATTATTGTTTCTATTCAGAGTGATTTCTTTGTCCATTGCTGTGTTAAATGTATGGAAAAATGACTCCATGAAATTAGGCTACAACATGAAAGAATGAAAACGGTGGAACTTTGTTATATGTCAAAACAGTGAAACTTGTTAAATGTGAAAGTGACAAGAAGAAACTGCATATTGACAATGAAGCTGGAGAAATTTGAGTGGGACTGTAATAAATTGATTTCTGTATAACCACCTATTATGTAGTTTTATTATACATCACTGTAACACATATCAATATGGTATCATTCTCCTATGTCTATACTGAGTTAGATATTTTCCCTGTTAACTAGTATACTCTTATTATTAGTATAATATATTATCATATAAATTTCTTATCATTCACTTATATCAATATTGTTTTACTATTTAAACTGTCTTATATTAATCACTGTATCAATAAAAAAGATCGGGAGATCTGCTCCACCCAGGGGTGGTGAGAAATATACGAGTAAGCGACCGGATGTTTTTTGGGTGATCCATCTGTGGACTTCCTGAGTCAGGCTGAGACTAGCAAGCCTCTTGCAAATTCTGCTGGAGGGACAGTTTTATCTGTAAACAGTGTAGTCGTGACACTGGGCAACACACTCAAAGGAAACTCTACCTGTGCCATGAAAAATTGTAAGAGAGTGAGAGATCAAGTACACTCCGTGGGTGTAACATCTAAGCTCTAAATAAAGCATCCAGTAGGAATACCCAGTTTTTAAGATCAACCTGAAATCCTGATGGTAAACCTACGGGTCCACATCTCAAAGTATTTTAAATAAACGTATGTTGTAGCCTCAGGCATTACGATAACCTTAAATAAATGTTACATTGTCATAAGTGAAGACATTTTGACCTGTACGTCTGTTGGACGAGTATTATGCCATATTATGTTGGGTGTGACGGTCAGGTGTGACTCAATATTCTGTCTAGCTTATTTAATTGATATTATGTTTACAGTCCCCTTTATTTTCCTCTGTTTTCTGCAATTCTGCTCGGCACCACAGCTCATTTATCCGCCCTGCTTGACTTCCACGACGCTTCAACTCTTCATTAGACTATGGTATTAGATATTTGTCATAATGTTTTTTTCCTAGTATTGATTTATTCTCGCTATTCTTGACTGTTATATGTCAGGAGAGGTACTCTTAGCTGAATGGTGAAGGCCTCTTTCCCATCTACTGCTGATGAATTTGTTATTTGCAAACAGACTAACGCCTGTGAGCACTTATTGTATTACTTTGCATAGGGTAAAACCATATGCCTGTGCATATTGGCATTGCCTGGGGCCCTGGATTGTCACTCCCCCTGTGGGAGAAGACCCCCGGGGTCCCATTTTACCCACTGAAACTATATTCCTCCTCGGACCATTTCCTCAGGGATATATTCCCCATAAACCTAATCCTACCATGAACCCATTTTCCATTACCCACCCACTCACCAACCCTTCCCACCCACCCTGTTCGCTCACTTACCTTACTAATCCACCCACCTTCCCATTCATCCTGCCCACCCGCTCACTCTCACTCACACACCCATCCTGCCCACCCACTCACCTACCCATGTTGCCCTGCCACACCCATCAAACAATCCCACCCACAACACACCACCCATCCTCCCCCACCCCCCCTGCACCCCTCCACACCCACCTATTCATTCAGACCTGCCCACCCGCCCTGCACACCCCTCCAATCCATCCACCCATCTGACTTCATGTAAGTAATATGGTTGTAGATGTACAAAACTCTATAGTTATTGCCTACCATGTTTTCACTGTTGACTTGATTATTTATAATTACTGTAGTGGTGCTATTAGATAATTACTGTAGTGGTGCAATTAGAAGTGGTTTTAGAGGCATAACGCGAATGAATACTGATTTTCTGTGCGAGGTTAATCGGGAAGCGCATGTAGAGAATGTCAGATGTGAAAGGACTGATCTTGATGGTGAGCTTCTTGAGTGTGTAGAAGATTTTTTTTTTTTTTTTTTTTTTAATAATTTAGGGGACATGTTATGTGCTGGAGATGGGTCTGGAGTTAGCTCAGTGGCTAGGGCAAGGAATGGTTGGAGGAAGTTCAGGGCGCTGTTGCCTCTTCTGACAATGAGAGGGCTCTCCCTCCATGATAAGGGCTCTTTGTATTCTTACATCACCACCCCACACTGCCACTGGCTCCAACAGCAGTAGTACATTATAGGAAGGACTTGCCCAGTGAGTTGTTCTTCCTCTGGTCGGCCTTTTGGTGTGCAACAAGACCAGCTGAAGCATTGTAAATAAACACTGGCTTCTTAAGTTCACTGTCTTTATTTTCCAAATAATTACACTTAATGCTTTCTAAATTCACTTCACTATTTTTGCAAACAATGAAGATACATAAACCGCAATAACACTTCACGGTTTGCCAACAACACTTCATTATTTTCACAATTACCGAAAATATACAAACTTCGCTAACTACACTGCACTGACACTGAACTACACTCAAACTGAACTGAAAACTGACTGGACTTTCACTGGGCTCTTCCCCATCCTTTTATAAGCTTCCTGTATTCTAGAGTGTTCTACACTTTTTCTACATTTCTCGTGCATTGAAGGGGGCAACGGTTACAACAGTTACCAACTCAGAGACATCCAAAACATGCCAGAGTTTTTTACACTGCATGTCGCTCTAAGTTATTTAACATACAAACTTGAATTAAGGTAAAGTCATAAGATAAACTATCGTGACCCCAGGAATGTTCTATGCGAAACGAGCGTTAGCTGGGCTGTGCGGGCAGGTCCTTGCTGTTCGCCTCTCCCCTATCTAGTGTTGCCATATCACAATCCCATTACAAGAAGTGGAATAATGAGCAAGAATGAGCCATATGGCAGGGAAATATATAGGACGTGTTTGCGTTATCCTGAGCGCCCCGCAGGGGATTAATAATGAAACTCGGCAGGTTTATTAATTTCCTACTATTCAACACTTAATATCTATGGAAAACAACAAGTAAATTATTTTGGATGGTATTAAATCTATAGGCATCGACTGTATTTTCTTTTTTTTCAATCATAGTCTAGCAGGGGTGCACGAGTTCATTTGTTTGCTTTAGATGGGTGGTTAAATGCTTCAGATGCATGCTTCAGACGTCTAGAGGCTGTTTGGAAGCTGGGGGTGGGTATATAAAATATTAAAGCAATGAGACTGAACATGTATTATTATTTTCCTTCTATTCAACATTTATTATATGTAGAAAGCAATACATATCATTATTACACTGAAATTTACTAACTTGGCTTGCATCGGCTGAAGTACTATCATACGTCTGGCATGGGTGCACATACTCATTGCCCGTCTGCATGTGTGTTGCCGACTTCAGACCATTCGGTTATAATTTTATTTAATGAATTTGGTGCCGGATAATAAAGCGTATTGTCTCTATGCACAGAGGGCAAATGATCTAATTAGTTTTTATTACCTCTAGCACAAATTCTAATAACTGTCTCTCACATAACCGACATTGACGGGTTTGAGGTACAAACGTTTCTGTCCCATCATTCCACAACACTTCGTCGTTGTGTCATAGTGCATAGCTCTGAAGGGTAACAATAGTTTTTCTTATGACTGTACATAATTTAACAAGCAATCACATACATAAAACATTATTGAGAAAAAGAGCACAAAACTTAAGGTACAACTTACAAAATAACTACGCTCACAAAAGCAGGCAAGCTGGCAACTCTGACTCATAACGGAACTACGGTATGAGAAACCGTGAGAAACTTCTAGTAAATCCTGCTTCTCAACACTACCCCCTCCCTAGTCCTTTGTCGTCCCAAGAAAGCTACACAGTTTATACAAACATAATCCTTAACCCAAACTGAACACCTAATTATACACAAAGTAATCCTTCAACTGATCAGGTCCTCTCCATGCCACTTCCGACGACGTCCCTGCTCCTCCACACAGTCCACTCCTCCTGGAATGTCTTGGTCCTCTTCCTGAAGCACTTCTTCTCTTAGGAAACTGTCACCATCCTCTTGCATTTCAGCTCCTTGGTCCTTCTCAATATCCTTGGCTCTGGGAGAGCATTATTTCTCAGAGACGTCCCAGCTGTACTGTCCTGGCCCATGGTACCGCCACAGACGATTCACGTGTACTACCTTTGAGCGAGATTTCCTGCCTCCCCGAATCTGATATGTTACATCTGATAGGCGATCCAACACAGTGTAAGGCCCATACCATGGGCTTTGCAGCTTCGATGACTATCCCTTCTTCTGCTGAGGACCATAAAACCAAACTTGGTCACCATCCTTGAAGCTCACCTCACTTGCCTTGGCATCACATTTGCACTTCAACACCTCTCCTGAAAACTTACAGGCTCCTCACACTTGATGATGTACCTCAACCAGCCTTTCCTGAAGATGCTTCTAATAACTGGAGATGTCTGTATGCAGCTCTTTGACAGGTAGTCTTCCCATTAACAAGTCAATGGGTAAGAGTAACTCATGGCCAAACATCAGTTTTGCAGGGGTGTAGCCGGTAGACTTAAGAGATGCAGACCGATATGCCATCAACAAAGCGGGTAATTTTTGGTCCCTTTCTGTTTGTTCCTCTATGCAGTACTTGGCCAGTTCTTGTCCCAGGGCCAAGATGAATTTCTCCACCATCTCATCTGACTGTGGCCTTAATGGGGTCATCCTGGTCTTCTTGATCCTCAATAACTTGCTGCAGTCATAGAATACAGCAGACTCGAAGTTTCAACTCTGGTCTGAATGTAGTTCTTGTGGCATCCCAAAGTGACAGAAAAACTGGTCAACCGACACCTGAGCAACAGTCGCAGCCTCTTGATCGGGGATGATTTAGGCTTCTGGCCACTTTGTGAAACAGTCCATGGTGACACATATACTGGTTTCCGCTTTCAGGGAGTGGCAGAAGCCCAGCAATGTCCACTGCGACTCTTTCCATTGGTGCACGCACTTGGTACAGCTGGAGAGGGGCGCAACCACGTTTCTTGGGTCCCTTCTTGACACAACACACATCACACACCCAACACCATTCTTCAACATCTTGACACATGCCAATCGAGTAGAACCTCTGTCACAGCTGGCTTAGAGTTCTCTACACTTCCAGGTGCCCACTAGTCATCTGGTTATGAGACACATCCAAGATTCCAGACCTCATTTTCTTTGAAGACACCAGTTGCCAGTATTTGTTGAGGCCATTGGGTGTTCCCCACTGATGCTCTAGTAGTAAGTTGTTCAAACGAAGAAGGTCCCACTGACTCCAATAGCTCTCGGTCGCAGGGCTGATGGTCGCACTGTACTCCGCTGCAGCCAGTCTAGCACTGGTTGTAAATCTGCATCCTCTATCTGCATCCTCTTCCGGTTTTCTTCATCTGATGCTGGCCCTGTCACAAAAGTAAGGCAGCATTTCTTGCCTAAATTCCCATTCCTAGTACACTGCCTACCATCTGTTCTTCCGTCCTCTCACACACTGTTCATTAAGGTTCTCCTGCATTTCCTCAGTGGTGGAGCTTCTTGGGAAAAACTCACTGGTTGTTGCTGTCATCACCAGCCTTCTCTAATTTACCCTCATCCTTCTCATTTGGACACTCTTAGCTGAAGTGTCCCACCTCACCACATGTCCAACACCCATTTGTTGCAATCGTGGATTTCCTTGTGTTGTTCCGTTCTTGCTCCTTCTTCCATTTGTAACAATCCACCTTCTTGTGTCCCAGTTTCCTGCGGAACCAGCAACCTCCTCCGGTCTCCTCCTGTTCTCTCTTCCACTTGTTGCAAACCACTTTCCAATGACTTGGTTTCTCAAAACACTAGCAACTTCCTCTGATCTTCTGTTCCCTCTTCCACTTGTAGCAGTCCTCTCTCCTATGTCCTGGCTTTTCGTAGTACCAGCAACTGCCTTCAAATTTTTCCACTTCACGTACCTGCCCCTTTCTTGCCTTGAATCCTGCGCTATGACCTGCCAGAAAAGTGGACGTACTGGACCTGATGTAGGACTCAAATTCTAGAGCCCTGGCTAGCGCTTCTTGCATACTTCTTGGTTGTGCAACTTCACTTGCCCATTCAACTTTGCAATATCAAGAGCATCAATGAACTGGTCCCTCAGAAGAATGGCCAACAAGTTAGGTGCTGCTCCAGGGTACACCTTGTATGCCATACTCTCCAGGTCATGAGCAAGCTGTTGTAGGGATTTGCCTTGAGCCCGGACACGGGTCCGGAATCGTGCTCTGTAAACCTCAGTCTGGTACATGGTCCCATATCTGCGCTCCAGCACATGTGCTAGGGATTGATAACTGTTCCTATCCATCACTGACATTTGGCCAAGAATCTCCATTGCAGCACCCTTGAGGCTTGTAGCAAGCTGCATTGCTTTCTGCCTATCATCCCAGCCATTCTGATCTGCAAGCAACTCAAACTGCACATGATAAGCTTCCCAAGATACTCTACCAGCAAATTCCTGAGATTTCCTTTTTATTGGACCCCCATTATAGCCATGCATTTCACTGGCTTGGAGCCTAAAAACTGGGGCATCATAATTAAGTCCAGGACTTAAAACTTCTGCATTCTGATTATTCAACCCTGTAATGCTACCTTACATGCTTGGGATCCGTCAAGATTCATCATACACTGTCCATTCTTTTCATATGCTCCCTGTACACTAACCTGAGGCTCAGCAGTGCAATATTTCTTTACAACCTCAGTTCTCTCTTTAATTATCTTCAGCTGGTTGTCTGCATGCCGTCTACACTCCATTACAAAGCCCTCACTAATTTTCTTCAACTGGTCATCTACATGCTTCAGCTGGTCGTCAAGGTGCTATCTGAACTCAATCGCATTACTGCTTACATCACACTTCTGCTGCTGTAGCAACAGCTCAACTGTTGCTGCTCTTCCTTCAATTCCCCCATGAACGCATCTAGCTGTCCTTGCATCCTCAGTTGTAATTCTGTTGCTCCTGTAATGCCTCTTGCAGATGTTCATATCATTCTTTCCGTTCTTCGTTCTGTGACTGTAATTGTTCTTTGACTTCATTCTGTTCTTCGTTTTGTGCCTGTAATTGATCTTTGAGTTCTTTCTGTCCTTCATTTTGTGCCTGTAATTGTGCACTTTGTGCCTGTAATTGTTCCTTGAGTTGTTTCTGTCCTACGTCCTATGCCTGTAATTGCACACTTTGGGCCTGTAATAGCTTCACGATTGTCACCGAGCTTATTTCCTCCTCCTGCCCAGCTCGGGACCTTGTCTGCACAACCCCTTGCTCCATGTCGAAGATTTGACTCACTGCAGCACTTAATCCACATTCTTGACACCGTTGTTATGTCCCCACCCCACACTGCCACAGGCTCCAACAGCAGTATTACAGTACAGTAAGGACGTTGCCCAGTGAGTTGTCAGCCTTTCGGTGTGCAACAAGACCAGCTGAAGCATTGTAAATAAACATTGGCTTCTTAAGATCACTGTCTCTATTTTCCAAATAATTACATTTAATGCTTTCCAACTTCACTATTTTCGCAAGCACCGAAGATATACAAACTGCAATAACAGTTCACAGTTTGCCAACAACACTTCACTATTTTCACAAGTACCAAAAATATACAAATTTCGCTAACTGCATTGCACTGACACTGAACTACACTCAAACTAAACTGAAAACCAACTGGACTTCCTCTAGTCTCTTCCCCATCTTTTTATAAGCTTCCTATATTCCAGAGGGTTCTACACTTTTCCTAATTTTTCATGCATTCCCAAAGGGGGCAACGGTTACAACAGTTACCAACTTGGAGACATCCAAAACATGCCAGAGTGTTCTTGCACTGCATAATACTCTGAATTATTTAACATACAAACTTAAATGAAACTACTGTACATAATTTAACAAGCAATCACATAACAGAACATTACTTAGTAAAAGAGCACAAAAACTAAGGTACAACTTACAAAATAGCTAAGCTCACAATACAGGCTAAATGGCAACTCTTGATTCATTACGGAACTATGGTACGAGAAACAGTGAGAAACTTTTAGTAACTCCTGCTTCTCAACAGCATGCTCCATGTGTTAGGAATGTAATGTTCTGTGGTAGTGAGACCCGAGAAGAAACCGATATTCACAGGCTTAAACTTACAGAAATGATAATGATTAGATAGATGTGTAGTGTGTCCCTGAATGCAAGGCCTGCGGGAACTAGGTTTACGATTAAAGAGTTGGGAGGAAGGATGGGACTGGAGTGTATTGGTGTTGTGATAAGGAGGGGTAACTTAAGAGAGTTTGGCCATGTGGAAAGGATGGAGGCTAACAGTTTTTTTTTTTTTTTTTTTTTTAATGTGTCCGACTCTGGCCAAAGGCTCCAGGGCCTATATCTCGGGGGCAGTAGCCTATCCCAAGGCCCAGTAGTCCTCCTACACCTCCACATGTCACCACTTCGGCGCTAACACCCACCGTCCATACTGAATACATGCTAGGGCTGTCTCATACAGGACTGGTGTATTAGTATCAGCGGGGGTATTTCTACAACATGTCGGCGGGTCATCTGGTAGATCAGGAAAGTCTGCCTTTTATGAAATTCAAATCCTTAAACTGTTCCCTGCCCCAGCCGGGATTCGAACCTGGGTCCATCAGGACTGCAGGCCGCCTCTCTACCGATTCAGCCACCGCCTCCTTGGGTGTGGAAAGTGAGAAATGTGAACGTTGGAGGTAGGCTTGCGAGAGACAGACTGAGAAAGACCTGGAACGAGATCATGGAGTGTGACCTAAGGGACAGAGGACTGCATAGAGAGGCTGCTAGAGATCTAACAGCGTGGACAGCTGCCAGTAGGTGGCCAACGGCAACGCATGCAAGCAAGCTGGAGCGATTACAAACAATACGATACGATACGAATCTTGTCCATATACCACTTCAGCAACTGTATTATACATGTTCAAATTCGGCATAAAAAGTTACGCCTATCAGAGCTCTTATGAGTATGTATCCCCCTCGATTTCTATAATGGACGGACAGACAGACAGACACAGACTTAGAGAGACAGACAGACAGACAGACAGACAGAGACAGAGACAGAGACAGACAGACAGACAGTGAGACAGGTGGTCCTAAAATATTAAGTGAACTGTCGAGGTGTTTGTCCATAAATATGTTTAACTTATTAATGAAATGGGAGTAGACTGTAGCTCCAGTCAAATAGGGTGGTACTCCTGAGGTGGATGGCAAGCTGGTAACAGGGAGACCTGGAGCTCCCATTTCAGCAGCCCTCAGAACCTATTCTTACCCGTCTCCCTTTGCTGAACATTTTTAGTGTTTTCATTTACACAGAGTAGGCCAGCATACTCTCATAATAACTCTACCTTCAACTGTCAACACCACACTGCATGCACATTATATATCACACGTTCTATTTCCATCCCCCCCCCCCCCGCCTTGGTAATGGCTGCAGCATCAATATCAGCAAAGTCAGTGGTATCCCGGCGTACCACCATTGGTAGGGTAGGGCTGGTAGCACAGGGTCCTCCTGGTCGATATCAAGCCACTGTGCCGACAGCGGTTGCTGCAAACACTGTGCTCGTCAGCAGAGAAGCGCAGGTTCGGCCTTATATTTCACTAATATCTATGGTCTTAGTACCAATCTGAATTCCTCTCACTTTTTCCTCCAGTCAGTATTCCATCTAGCCCTGCTCCTCACACAACCCCAATTCACTTCCTCTAGTGACATATCCCCATTTTGTTTTCCTGGTTACCATCTCCTCACAAACTTCCGTAACAAGGGTGGCACCTGTTGTTATATCAAATCTGGACTTGCAGTCGACACTGTTTTGAGCTTCACTTCAGCTAATTTTGATAATTCATTATTATAAATATTACCAAACATATCTATGTAGTTTATTGCACCTCCAGTGCTATTTAGAACCCAGCTTATTTGACTCCATATCCACACAGTTGACTAACCTGAACCTCACCTAACCACTGAAATTACCATTTTGGGTGATTTTAATGTCCATAATGTGGAATGGTTATTCTATTCTGCCAGGACTGACGATACTGGTTTAGATTGCAAGCTGTTTGCAGAACTGTTTAATCTCATGCAATAGGTAAACAACCAACCAGAATACTAGATAATCCTGACCATAATCCCTGTCTGTTGGACCTATTCCTGTCAAATAATTCGGATCAATACGGGATAGAAGTATTATCACCACTTGGAACCTCCGATCACAATCTCTTCAAAGCCTAATTAATTAGTTCCCCCAAACCTCCCCGTTTTGAACCTGTCAGAGTAACCAGATCTCACTTTGATAGGGCAGACTGGGATGGATTTAGAAATAATCTTGCTGATATGCCATGGCGGTCTTTGTTCTCCAGTGACATCAGTTCTACCGAATCACACATTAATGACTAAATACAAACTGGTATGGGATTGTTCATACCAAGTCAACAGTTCACTAAAATATCGGACTCCCCAAAATGGTTTGACAGCAATTGTGCCAGGGCAACGACCCAAAAGTCCTTATCGTATAACTCTTACTTAAAGCAAAAAAATCTGAATTGCTCAGTCAATTTAAAATTGCTAGAAACCATGCAAAAGCAGTAATAAATCTTGCTGAAACAAACTTTCATCACAACTAAGCATCCAAACTAGAGTATTAAACAGTCCTAATGACAAGAGAATATGCTGATCAACTCTTAATTCTTTCATTAATAACTTTACAAGTCATCATCCATTCCCCCACTAAAATCTTCAGATGGTAACACTTTACATGATCTGCTTGGTAAAGTGAACATCCTTGCCAGTACATTTGCCAGAAATGTTATTGTTATGCTAGATGTTTTTAGGCCGACTTCTCACCCTAAGAACAATAGCTGCTGAGATAGGATTCTCTTTCGAGGCCGGAACTAGAACACACTACGAGAGGAACAGGACACAAAAACTCTGGGCAAACAACCTTTCACGTGTATCATCTTAAAGTCACAACCACAGGATACAATACACTGTCTGGGTACAAAGTCAATCTCGGGACGGAAGGGTTTCTACTGGGCTACTGAATTCCTGGGCTCCAACAGGTGTCGGCTGGATGTGCGAGTGGTCCTGTCAGGTGTACCTTCCCTTAAGAGGCATGGGACTTCCCTAAGGGTCTGTGTTATCTTTTGGGGGCTGCAGGGCGGCGTGGAGAGTGGCTCTTCTCCAGTGGGGCCTTGTTGGGGAGTTCAGTCCCTAGGGCTAGGACCAAAGAGGGAGAGTAGGCGCACTTGTCTGCACCCTTTCCGGAGAAAGGGTCGTTGTTTTTCGGGGCTGTGGAGGTCACGCCTCGGAGTCCGAGGGGCGCCTCAGGAAGTATGAGGACTCCGGCCTTCCTCGGGTCAGATCGCCGTCAGGTGGGGGCTGCAGCGTCCTCTCCTTTGGGTGTCTGACAGTGGGTGATCTTGCCTGGGCTCTGGCTGGACTGCTTTCACCCCTGGGGCCACGATAGGGCCTTGCCAGACCTTCTCCAGATAGGGTAGTTCCTCCTGAGGGCTGCCTTTATGGGGAGAACAGGAGGGGTGTCCCACTCGGCCACAGGAAGGATGGGCTGAGCAAGGGATATCCTCCAAATGGGGAGTCACAAGGGGCGAGAGACAGATGGTGGCTGGTCTCTCCCTGACATGGCTGGTGGCCTTCATCGAGGTCCCAAGGGCAACAGGGGTAGAGCAGCTGATGGCTGTCTCTCTCCTGTCAGTGCGGCTAATGGCCATCACCTGAGCCCGACTTCTTAGCAGGACTGAGGGCGAGATGATGCTAATGGCTGTCACTGGCCCACAGGTGCAGCTAATGGCCATCACTGAGGTCCTCTGAGGGGAGGCGCAGCTAGTGACCATCACCTGCTCGCTGGTGTGGCCAATGGCCATCACCAAGGTACTTGGAGGAGAAGGGACGGCAAGCACAGTACGGCTAATAGCCATCACCTGCCTGCTGGTGCGCCTAATGGCCGTCACCGAGGTCCAACTCCCTCGGGCAGCTACAGGAGGAGAGCGGCTAGTGGCTGTCTCTCCACTCGTGCAGCTAGTGGCCCGTCACTGGTCCATGTAGAGGGGGGGATGCGGCTAGTGAGCAGCTAGTGGCTGTCTCTTTCCTAGTGTGGCTAGTGGCCATCACTCGGGCGCTGTCTGGGACTGAATATGCAGCCCCACCCCGAACCTGGCAAGGGCTGGTCCAGCTGGAGGGTAATGCACATGCACTGAGTCCTTTAGGTTAGGTCTGTTGTGCAGAGTAAGGGCACCAGGTAGTAGGGGACATAGGCCCATACTGCCTGGATACTGCGTGTGCCCTCGAAGCCCCTCTATGGTCTCCCCCTGGGGTGGGGGTTACGACTTCCCGGTGGTGTCTTGTTGCAGGTGGTATTTCAGATACCTAAGAGGAAGTCAGTCAGAATGTCCTTGTACTAGAACTTGACTCTCACAGAATTGCACCATTTAAGCTAATGACTAGATACAAAAAATCCATCCTTGATGATTTATCAGCCAACAAAGCCCCATGTCCAGATGCAATTCCTGCAGTTTTGAAAAAGTGTTCCCCTGAACTTGCTCCTGTTCTAGCTAAATTATTCAGACTATACATACGTACTTTTTCATTCCCTAATTCTTGGAAGGAAGCCAATATCCACCCAGTTCCGAAGAAAGGACCCCTCCGGTTACAGACCAATAGCTATCACATCTTCTCTTGGTAAAGAATCTGATATTGTAATTAATAAGCACATAGTTAAAAATCTTGAATCCAACAACTTCATTAGTGATAGACAGTACAGTTTTCGCTGTGAAAGATCCATTGTTGATATACTCAATCTCCTGGCTCATACCATCCATCAGACCAACATGGAGAAACTCATGCAGTAGCTCGTGATATCTCCAAAGCTTTTAACAATGTGTGGCACCGTTCCCTGCTGTCCAAACTCCCTTGCTATGGCGTATCATCTTTTGTTCCTCTGATATCATCATATCTCGGCTACAGAAAGATAGGAGTAAAAGCAGATGATGTATATTTCAGTTTCCACTCGGTTATTGTCAGTATGCCACAAGGATCAGTTTTGGCTCCAGCCCTATTCCTAATTCATGTTAATGATCTCTTATCTGTCACCCATAATACAATCCATTCATATGCAGATGACTCAACACTTCACAGTTCATTCACACTTAAACACCCATTCACAAACTTTAATATCTCTGACTCACAACTCAGTACAGCCATCTACATAAATCAAGACTTATCTAAAATCACTGAATGGGGACAAAATAACACTGTCTTATTTAATGCTAGGAAAACCAAATATATACAGTTTACTAGTGGACAGATATTACCTAATTCCTATATTACCTTCAATGCCACAAATACCTCTATCTCTAAAAGTATTGAAAATCTCGGTGTTTCGTTTAACAATGCCCTCAGCTGGACCCCTCATGTTAGATCACTTGCTGAAACCGCTTATAAGAAACTTAGATTATTGTACAGAACCTGTAACTTCTTTATTGACAAGCAGTTAGCTATAATTTTGCTACAGTCATGTGCACTCTCAGCTGGAATATTGCTCACTGTGTGGAATGGACGTGGAGAGGTTGCACTAAAACAAGTAGACAAAATTCAGACCAAAACTGCGTAAATTATTAATAACCTTACCATTACAAATGAACTACCTCCCCTAAGATTTGGAAGGAATGTTGCCTCCCTTTCATTAATTTACAGATACTTTAATGGCATGTGCTCAAACGAAGTTGCATCCATTTGTGCCACCTCTCCATGCCTTCCTCCGCGCCACACGGGCATCTGGTAGCGTTCATGACTGAACTGTCACACTACCATATTGAAGAACTTCTGCCAGTCACAATTCTTTTAATCCCTGAACTGCATCTCTCTTTGGAAATCATTTCCGCAGAGTGGTTTCCTCCCAAACATCAACCAACGGCTGTTCAGGTCCAACTGTTTGAGATTTTTTTTTGAGAATGGAGGACACCTGCAATCTGGTGTATGGATTATTTTTTTAATCGTTTGTTTTTCCGTCTTCTGTTCTCTTATTCAAAACACACACACACACACACACACACACACACACACACACACACACACACACACACACACACACTGTACAGGATTTCATTTAATATGAACTATATTTACCACTGTCATACGATATCTAAAGTTACGTGTCATATGTGTATCCAGGAACGGAACTGGTTCTTACTTACTATACTGTCTCCTGAATATTTTTACAGTTTCATAAACTATGTGAACAACAAACAATACTGAAGTGTTGTCTTGTGTAATGTACATGTTTTCTTTACATATTTTTAATATGGCTTGCGCTCCTAACGAAAAAAAAAAAAATGGCTTGCTGGTTTTCCAGCAGATGACTTACCTGGAAACAGTTTCCCTTCATGAGGTGAATGTCTTCAGAGATATTTCCAGCTCCATCGGGATGAGAAGTTAGCCATGAAGGAAGCTTCTATTAACACCCTGCGTGAAGTGATAGATATCTGGAATAAGGCTCGCATTCCAACTATGCAGCAACGTAATGTCATTGCTTAGTTTGAATGGAAGTTGGCCAGTACGAATGAATCCTTAAGATCAGGAGCATGAACTCTGCTCCTCAAATTCATAAGAAGGAGGACTATAAATTTAGCAATGAAGAACTTTTGATACTGCTCATGTTAATGCAATGACATTTATTAAGATACAAGAAGACAAAAACTTCCTGCTTGCACAAAGGAACCAGGACGAAGAGGATTCATGATGGGAGTTGACAAGGTCCTGACAGGTGAGCAGGCGCGATCTTTTCAACGCCGTATGTTATCTGCAGAGAGAGATGTCTTCGCCATGCAGAAGGGTAGACACAACAGGAAAAGATTGCCTGTGATAAGCTTGAAACTAGCTCTAACAGCAGCATCCAGATAACAGATGATGATGATCATTACAACTACGCTGCACAATCTTCCAAACGATCACGACGACCAGGGAATATAATGACTCCAAATCTGGCAGCAACCTTAGATCGAACAATACTGAGTGACAGATTTGCAGTTTATCTAACTTCAGAAATAGCTACTCTGTTGGGTCATGATGTCTCAGCTACTGCTATCAATAAGTCGTCGATCAGGACGGCAGGAAGGTCACAGAACCAATAGCTGAGAAAATCCTACAATCCTCCTCTCTGAATACACCACTACTTGTCCATTGGAATGGAAAATTACATCCAGACGAAAGAAAAGAGGAAGCTGATCAAATTCCAATAACTGTCACTGGGCCTGGAGTGTCGAAATTATTTGGTATTCCAAAGCTTTATATAGGGACAGGTGCAGCTATGGCAAATGCAATAAAGAATGACCTTGATGATTTGGAGCTGTCTGTCAAAGTTGTGGGTATTAGCTTTGGCGCTACTGCAAGTATTGTTAGTCTAGCCCTTGGAGCTTGTATGCTGTTTAAATAAAGCTAAGTAAGCGCATCTACATTTTGTTTGCCACCACCACTTATTTGAACCTGTAGCAGAAGCAGCTTTTTTTGCCTGCTTTGGTTCATTCTTAGGCCCAGACATGCCTGTTCAAACGGTTTCAAGGAGAGTGGAAGAAAATGAACCAGAATAACTTTGACTTAGTGGTGCCTGATGGTCTGGATCCGATGGTAGCAGATACTTTCTTTTCTTGTAGGGACGATATTGTAGCCTTTGGTGTTGGGCAACTGTACTCAAGCCTGTGATGATTACAGAGTTTTGTAACTCACTACGATCCTTTTTGGTGAGTGGCCTCCAAAGGGACTCAGATTCGCGCAACCAGGAGCCATGCCTCGTGCCAGGTGTGTGGCAAACATTATATATATATATATATATATATATATATATATATATATATATATATATATATATATATATATATATATATATATATATATATATATATATATATATATATATATATATATATATATATATATATATATATATATATATATATATATTCAAAATCTTATTGCTCCAGATTCAGTTCTGTCTAACAGCCCGAGAGCTGTCTGGTTTAAAAAGGTTTACAATATTTACTGGTGTACTCTGCATCAGTGCATGGTTCACTGCCAGTTGTCCTGTGAGTGGACTAGCCAAAGACCTTGCATCTTACAGAATCAGACTGCTTATCCTAACGTCAAAAATTCATGTGCTACAAGCAGAAAATTCACCAATCGTCTTTAGTTTCTTAATGACAAACTTCTTGCTCTGATCTTCTTTGACCCAAATGTTCCTGTGAAGAATTGGAAAAGAAGAATAAGAATAAGAAGGAATAATGAAGCGCTCCAGAGTGAAAAGTCTGAAAATCTATGACATCGGCGAAGGTTCATCTTACAGC
Organism: Coenobita brevimanus; assembly: GCF_032717465.1. Lineage (NCBI taxonomy): Eukaryota > Metazoa > Arthropoda > Malacostraca > Decapoda > Coenobitidae > Coenobita > Coenobita brevimanus. The sequence continues at coordinate 48,979,470 of NC_137010.1, forward strand.
AGAAGATGTCGTCGCCAGTAAGACCGTTGCAAAACGTTTATATGCTTCTTTCTTCAAAATCTACGATTCCTTCAGTCTTAATGGTGAATTCCTGAGCGAAGACCCCACAGAGTGGGAAGGAGATCTGCCTACTGATCATCCCAAGAACTCGTACGTGGGATAAGTACGGTTAGTGACTCTGCTCAGTACGAAGTTGCAGTTATCCAAGAATATAATGGAATTCCAACTCTAATATTAGGAACAACGTCAGTATTTTCTTCAGGTGGTGGAGTGGCAGACATTTCCCCAGTACAAAGAAACAAACCAAAACATTATCAAGTGGATCTATGTTATATGAGGCCGAGAACCAGCTGTACTATTAGTTTTTAATTCATTTTATTTTTTTATAAGGTAGGCTTTATATTCATAATAATGCCATTAAATAAACATTTTATGCAAAGAGTATTGTTTCTCCTAAAAACTGGCGGCGTTTAGTAAAAAAACTTCTCTCTCAATGGAGCCTCTGTGATACAGCGGTAAAGTGTGCGTTTTCGTACACTGGAGAGGGAGGGTTCGCGCCCCGCCAGGGTAAAAAAAACTTTGGGAGCGTTCTCCTGGCCTCATACTGCTCGGCGGATATCAGGGGTCTGTGGTTGAACCAGTGTCGCATACTGTAAAGTATGCTTGCACCCAGTCGGCTTGCGCGGGCCGACTACACTCGGTGCACAGTCTACACACACATCAAAAGCCACTCCAACACTACAATTACATTAACAAGAACTTCTAACCCTACATACCATCGCTACCAGACAGCCTAAGCCACTGGGTAGAGATACATTGGCTGTATCGTCCCTGCTTCGGTAGGGATAGGCCGGTCCTGCAGTGGACCTCAACGCCTGATGATGATGATGATGATGTAGTTACCGGTATATATATATATATATATATATATATATATATATATATATATATATATATATATATATATGCTGATATCCTTGTGGATATCAGCATATCTACGAATCACGTGTTATTAAGTTATTTAATTGCATATATATATATATATATATATATATATATATATATATATGGATAGATAGATAGATAAACATTTGTGTGTGTGTGTGTGTGTGTGTGTGTGTGTGTGTGTGTGTGTGTGTGTGTGTGTGTGTGTGTGTGTGTGTGTGTGTGTGTGTAGTGCAGCTAGACCTAGAAAAGAGATTTTATGAAACGGTAGGATGGATGGAAATGGTTCTCAGATGGGCCAGTTTCAGGTTGATATTGACTGAAATTTTCGGAAAGGGTGCTTTGAACACTAATAACTATCCCCTTTGGTGTTACAGTATGTGCACATGGAAGAGGCGGCTGAGCCTTTCCATGGAGTTTGATGTGTCTTTGAAAAGAGATGGACAGACAGACAGAGAGTGTTGTAAACTTATAGCCCGTTGTCTGTTCATTGGTGGTACGACCAGACGATTTTATTCAGTAGAAAATAGTGGTACTTTTGGTGGTGGTGATGGTTTGGTGGTGGTGGTGGTGGTGGTGATGATGAACATGGGGTGGTGGTGGCTGTGGTAATGGTGGTAGCTGTGATGATAATGGTGGTGGTGGTGGTGGTGTGTTAATGGTAGCTGTGATGATGGTGGTGCTAATGGTAGTTATGATGATGGTGATAATGGTAGATATGCTGCTGCTGCTGCTTTGTGATGATGGTGGTGCTGGTAGCTGTGGTGAGGGTGGTGGTAGCTGCTCAGGAAGGGTTCTTTTTTGAGCAAGTATCTCGTAGCCCCATCGGGCTGCAAGGCACTCCAAAGTGAGCATAGTTCAGAGAAGGTTCAAATCTGGACAAATGATGTATTGTTGACAACATATGAACCTGGTACAGCATAAGAGTATGGCTTGGGTCAGGCAGTTGGTACGCCTGCAGCCCGTGACGTATTCACACATTAATTTTGTTTTGTGTAGGAGGATGAATGAATGGGTTGCCAATCACTGTTTAAAACTGCTATGTAGCCGCGAATTATATATTAGAAGACTACAGTAAAAATAACCGTAGGTATGGGTGTTTTTCATTATTTTCATAGATTATTTCGTTGATAAACTTCAACTGCAATAATAAACAAATGATATAGAGAGATTTCCGTATTAAGGATTCATCTAGCCGGTGGTCACACACCTTAAAATTGCTCCTGTCTTGCCTTGCCAGATGGTGGAGCACACACTTCATCATTTATATATTTGATACAAAAATCAAATTGTTTCCATAAACTGTATAATGGCATTTTCTGTTTGTAAAATTAATAAATCATACGAAGATGT
>NC_137010.1:48981867-49056867 GCF_032717465.1 Coenobita brevimanus
TCACTGGCTGCAACTGTCTTCATAAAACGTAATCCTTTCTTCCGATTCTGCCAACTTTTTCACTGTTGGCAAACTCCCTCCCATCTTCCCTTCAACCCCTCCCTCCCTCAAACTTCATACCTCTCTCACTCTCCCCTTCCCCCTCTAAACAGCCAGTTTCTCTTCCCCTCCCTCATTTCCTTATTTCCTTTTGACCAACGGAGGTGGAAGTCACAGATTCTGACTGCCTTACTGTACTTCTTAAACCCACAGTGGTTGTCTTCCTAGAACTTGCAGTAGATGACCCTTCTGTGGTGAATAAGCCATTCTTATTGACAGTCTCTCTCTCTCTCTCTCTCTCTCTCTCTCTCTCTCTCTCTCTCTCTCAGGCCGCCTCGCATCGGATCTTACCGGAACTGTGTATTGTCAGTTCGTAGTGCCACAGGGCGCTCTGGAGACGCGAGGAAAGTGTGGAAGTCACTAACCTCCAAGTCGCTGTCTCTTTTATATTTATTAGCTTACGTGCATAACAGGATAAATATAATACACTGTATGTGAAGAGATTTTAGCCAAAGTTTGTACTGATATGGTTAAATGAATTAGAAAAAACATTTTGTTTCCATGACAAGGAGAGGTTCAAGGTGTCGTATTGCTATGTTAGTATGACCTATATATTCATTCTGCAATAATTATACAGTAATATACTGGTTATGATTACAGTTCAACCATATACTTCATTCATGACTCAAATGTGTAATAACATAACTGTTAAAAAATTGGCCATGCTGTTTCATCAGATCGATCTAGACTGTGGGACTCTTGTTTGTCTTAATCTGTCGCAGCTGTGTCCCAAAGGAAAGAGGCGCACCGTCTACTATATTATACACGGTAACGAGAGCCTCCCACTTATGCTCCACCTCTCCGTGGCTCTTAGCTGCGCAGCGCAATTTCCGAAAGAGGCCTGTCCAACGCACCCCTGACATGGGACCGATATCCCTGTGGTCTAGAACGGAAGTTGGAGATTTAGCCTCCATTCTCGCTCTGGGGATCGAATCTTCCCAGGAGCTAAAGTGTTCGTCTGTATAAAAGGAAACAAGCATAAGTGTCATTTATATGTTCATGATCTATACGTTTAGTTTATAGATGATACTGTTTAACACAAAGACATACCGACAAATCCTGTCTCCAGGCTAAATGCGCCATTATCATCAACAGCAGCAGGAGCAGCCTATGACGGACTACTGTAAGCAGAATGGCTCTCCTAACTGTAACCTTCTGATTTGGTGTGTGTGTGTGTGTGTGTGTGTGTGTGTGTGTGACTCAGAACATAGGGTTAAGAGCCCATTCCCCGAGGCCCAGCAATCTTCCTGTAAATCATTCACCTCCATATGACACCATTTCGGCACTAACACCCACCGTCCATTTTAGGATGTTTCGTACTGGTGTATTAGTGTTAGTTTGGATGTTTTTGTGACATGTCAGCAGGTCTTTTGGTAGATAATTAAAGACTGTTTTTAACGAACTTCATACTCATATGCTGCTCCCTGCCTCAACCAAGATACAAACCTGCATCTATTGAAACATCAGACCTATCGACTTTGCCACCACCTCCCCCATTCAGTCCTAGTGAACTGATGATATTCATTTCCCTACCAAGTTCTCTCGTCTGTTCCTCTCATTTCATCTGCAGGTTTCAACACCGACCTTCCAGTTGTTCTCTTCTTAAAAAAAAAAAAAAAAAAAAAAAGAAGCCCATGTCGATTTCATGCTTATAATTCTGATTATATCACTCACTGTTAGTGTTAATTCAATTCCTTCATATACAAACAGATTAGTAGTAGACTAAATTTATCTAGTCTATGTATAACCTCATGACACCGTACCAACAATATTTGAGGCAATGCATTTTTTACTAAAAGACGTAAAAATTGTGCTGATTATCCCATCATGTTTGCTAATACTGTATAACATTCGTACGCCACAGATGGATGATAACAGTTTTCGTGTGCCATTTATGTCTGACAATACCCTGTATCGATATTCACCCTCTCCTTAACTAATACAGATATGTTGTTAAAGTATCTCCATAGATAAGGTATAATTAATGACAATCCTTTAACCTAGAAAATATAATTCACATTATGCAGCCTAACTGCATATGAACATCATGACCGTGTAGCAGAAACAGTAATTGACAGTTGTCTATTAAGGCAAATTCATTGCCGTCTAAGTCTGCTGTAGACACCTTATATACAAATACAACATATAGATATAAACTATTATGATTCTAATATTTAGTCCATGCATCTGAAAGTTAATGTAAACAAAAGTAAAGTTATGGTGTTTGAGAGGAATGAAGTCACAGAGTGTGCAGTGAGGTTGGATGGTGAGGATATGGAGAATGTGAGTGCATTCAAGTACTTGGGTAGTGTGATAAGTAAGGATGGAACTTTGGGGGATGAAGTGCGTGAAAGGGTACAGCAGGGAAGGAAGGTTGTTGGTACACTGAAAGCAGTGATGAGAAATAGGGAGGTGAGTATGGAAGTTAAGAAGTCACTGCATGATAGTATTGTGATCCCTACCCTGACGTATGGAAGCGAGGCATGGACCTTGCAAGAGGGGAACAAGTCAAGAGTGAGAGCAGTGGAAATGAGTTACTTGAGAGGAGCATGTGGAGTGACGTGGAGGGACAGGTTGACGAATGAAGAAGTGAAGGAACGCTGTGGGGTGGATGTGGATGTGGTTGAGAAGATTATGAGAAATACACTGAGGTGGTCTGGACATGTGGAGAGAATGGAGAATGAAAGACTGACTAAGAGGGTGTATGTAGGTGAGGTGGAGGGAGGGAGAGGGAGAGGTAGACCGAGGATGAGGTGGAGGGATGGAGTTGAGAGGTATATGAGGGAGGAGGGGGTGAGTTGGGGGGAGAGTAGTCAAATGGTGGGTGACAGAGTGACTTGGAGGCGTTTTGTCTGCGGCCACCCTTTGCAGGATTAGGGCGTCGGGCTATAGATAGATAGATAGATCATTTGCAACAATCACAGCCTGCTGTGTCGTTCATTCCCCATCTTCTTCCCATGTGTATACCCACAGTCTAAGTAATATACAGTCGTCTCACTCTTGGTTCAAATTTTGGAGCAGTCCGCGCATGACGTCACGGGGTCCCGCAGCCGTCAGTTGGCTCGGGGCAGCGGTGGGGTTAGGATGTGTCTTTCCTCAGTCTCTTCTCACTCTTGCAGGAATTTCAGATATGCGGCATTTGAAAACATGCCAGTTTAAATATGGAATAATTCCCGAAGCTAGAGAGGTCAAAATTAGATTCAAAAGTTTACCTTTATCAAAGAAAATTCAAGATTTTTAAGTTTTATAAGACGATGAGTGACGTTTGAAGATTATTATCCAACCACTGTGTATGTACATGTATGTCCACATGTTTTGCTATAATACGTCTGCATTTACTTTAAAAGTCATTCATCGTTTAATTAAACTTTATAATGAACTTTAATTTTCTTTGATGATGGTAAACTTTTAAAGCTAAACTTTGATCTCTTTAGCTTTGGAAATTATTCCATATTTAAACTGGCTGCTTATATTGCAAGCAGATTACAAATATATGCGTTAAAATAAGAAGAGCTGTAGATTTACCAGCTCCTCAGTGTTGCATAAACCAATGAGCAGTCTTAATTCAAACTTTTCTTGGCTTTAGCCAGTGGAGCTGAGTGAACAAGGTATACTTGTCACACTTGAGTTATCCCTTTACTTTCGTTTTCTATGGAAGGCCATCTGACGTCATCCTCATGACGTCATCCACCTGCACGTGAGACGACTGTGTATTACTTCGACTGTGTGTATACCATGTTGCTCCACTGGCTTTCAGTGGGGCTCATATCACAACCGCGACTCATCAAGTCCAGTAGTTCCAGGTTGGGGTGTTTGTCAAACCATCTCTGGGAGATGTGTGATGTGTGTACAGAGCATTTGTCATGGGCAAACAGTATCCGCTCGGGAAAAGGGTAGTCCTGCTCAAGAATGGAAGGCAGGAATCCCTCTTCAAGAATTTCGAGATACTTTGTTGTTGTGAAGGGTCCGTCAGTGAAAGAGAGAAAACTCATCCCATTGAGACATACCATCCCCACACGTTATGCAAGACATGCCCATTACTTTTTTTTAAAGATGTTCTGATCGTAGTATCTCTTATCTGGAAAATAGGGCAATTGTTATTTGGTGCATTGTTACATCCGTGCGTGTTACGCAAGAGGGTATGTGCTTAGTTAATTTTGGTTCGGCTGTCAGTCCTTCCGTTTGTGGCAATATTATGGAAATCCTACTGAACAAAATCTCACAAATTATTGAATTATGGCCGAACAAGGTCATATCTCAGGTGCATGGTCAGTTAACTTTTTTTTTTTTTCTTACCAGTTATAGGCCAAATGTCGCAATAAAGTTTAGGATTAGCATAGGATGAAGTGCATAATATTTTAGAACCATTGGACAGAGGTAATGGCTATGATTCAGTCCTTTGTCTCAGCCAGCTGTTCGATTTGGGCAGAGCCTGGGAGGGGCTAAGATCAGACAAGAATGAAGTGATTGTATTTCGAGGGCAACAATAAAGGTCATTATCATAAATAAGGTCAACCTAAACATCTCTAATCAGATTCGTACCAACATTCGTCGAATGGTTGACGGTCCATGCATACAGTAACTGGATTTTGCGATACTCAGTCGAAGGTAAAGGTTGCAGGATATGTTCAAAAGTTACAACCACAGACAAATTGTGTGGCACGGATGTTGCACTCTGAACTCTCCTTATTGTTTACTTTGAAACCAACTTTGCATGCATACGGAATATGTTCTGATTTGCACAACAGGCTTAGATATGTCATATTGAATACCTGAGTGGAATACACGCATTATATTTACCTGTATATAAACAGGTTGTCGGTGAATATAACAGGAGCCCAGTGAATAAGATCTTCCTGCACATGAGTCTCTGCGAATCTACATCTACCCTCACACTGCCTAGGTGTTAGTTGTTTTTTGGCCGGTGTCCTGTGGTATCATCAACAACTAGCAAAGTCTGAACAGTCACATCTAGCTGTAATTGTTCTCGTATGGCCGCCTCGTTAGTAAACGATTATTTTCGCAGCTTCTCGTACCTGTCGATCGTCTTTGGCCGTGGTCTTCCATGGTGGTCATTCCCTCGGTTTCTTGTTTAGGTTTCCACTTCATACCCAACGCGTCAACCATAATGAAACTATTGTCTTTGATAATCCTAGGGTGTTGCCAATCTCCCATATAGACTTTCCACTTTCTCGCTTGCCAGCAGTGCGAGAGTATCTTCCTTCCGGTTCATAATTTATATTTCTGCTCTGTGCTATGTTTGTGATAAATATTGGCAACGTCCAAAAATTGTAATACAAACAACTTCAAACGATCATTAATACCCATCAAAGAGACAGCGACTTAAAAGTTAGTGGCTTCCCTGTTATCCCCGCCTCCCCTTGGAGCGCCCTGTGGTGCTACTGACTGGTGACACAGCTTGGGTAAGATCTGAGGTGAATTGGCTTTGGGCGATGGGGAAGAGAGAGAGAGAGAGAGAGAGAGAGAGAGAGAGAGAGAGAGAGGAGACTGTCAATGGAATGGCTTAATGACAGTACTGGGGTTATTAAGGCAGATAATCACTATACAGGTTTAAGATGTAAGGAGAGTAGATTCTGCGACCTTACTCCCTGAGCCAGGTAGTGGGGGATAAAGGAACTGGCTGTTTAGAGGGGGAATGGGACAGTGAGAGGTAGGGGGTTCAAGGGAGGGAGTGGGGGAGGGGAAGATGGGAGGGAGTTTCCATCAATGAAAAAGTTGGCAGAATGGGAAGAGAGGATTATGTTTTATGAAGACAGTTGCAGCCAGTGACCACATCTTCGTATGATTTATTAATTTTACAAACAGAAAATGCCATTATACAGTTTATGGAAACAATTTGATTTTTGTATCAAATATATAAATGATGAAGTGTGTGCTCCACCATCTGGCAAAGCAAGACTGGAGCAATTTTAAGGTGTGTGACCACCGGCTAGATGAATCCTTAATACGGAAATCTCTCTATATCATTTGTTTATTATTGCAGTTGAAGTTTATCAACGAAATAATCTATGAAAATAATGAAAAACACCCATACCTACGGTTATTTTTACTGTAGTCTTCTAAAATATAATTCGTAGCTACGTAGCAGTTTTAAACAGTGATTGACAACCCATTCATTCATCCTCCTACACAAAACAAATGTGTGAATACGTCACGGATTGCAGGCGTACCAACTGCCTGACCCAAGCCATATTCTTATGCTGTACAAGGCTCATGTGTTGCCAATAGTACAGATATATATATATATATATATATATATATATATATATATATATATATATATATATATATATATATATATATATATATATATATATATATATATATATTGCCAGACGCCTCAATCCCGTTTGGGCTGGCCACAAACAAATCGCCTCCAAGTCGCCCTGTCGCCCGCCATTTCACTGCCCTGCTCCCAACTCACACCCCTCTCTCTCATATACCTCTCCACCCCATCCCTCCATCTCATCCTCGGCCTCCCCTCCCTCTTCCCCCTCCACCTCACTCACATATACTCTCTTCGTCAGTCTTTCACCCTCCATCCTCTCCACATGGCCAAACCACCTCAGTGTGTTCCTCATAACGCTTCCTATCACATCCACATCCACACCACAACGCTCCTTTATATCCTCATTCGTCAGCCTGTCTCTCCACGTGACTCCATAGGCTCCTCTTAAATAACTCATTTCCACTGCTCTCACTCTTGACTTGTGTCCTTCCAACAATGTCCAAGCTTCACTTCCGTACGTTAGAGTTGGTATCACAATACTGTCGTGTAGTAACTTTTTCACTTCCATGCTCACTTCCCTGTTTCTTATCACTGCTTTCAAAGAACCAGCAACCTTTGTTCCCTGCTGTACCCTTCCAAGCACTTCACCCTCCAAACCTCCATCCTTACTCATCACACTACCCAAGCACTTAAACGTACTCACATTTTCTAATTCCTCACCATCCAACCTCGCTGTACATTCACTGACTTCACCTCTCTCAAAGACCATCACTTTACTCTTCCCTACATTCGCCTTTAGATTCCGTTTCTTACACACTCTCTCAGACTCATCCACCAAGCCTTGCAGCTCCCCTTCGTCTTCACTCAACAACACGGTATCATCTGCAAACAACAGTACAGGGAGTTTCCAAACACTATCCTCTCTCACCAGGGCCACTCCAACATCCACTACCCTACCTTGTACCTCTTTTATTACCCCATCCATGTACAGATTGAACAACCATGGAGACATGACACATCCCTGTTTCAAACCAACTTTCAAAGAGAAAAATTCACTTAGTTCACCATCCACACGCACTGCAGCCTTCGCACCATCGTACATACTCTTCACAGCATTCAACAACTTCCCATCTACTCCATATATTCTTAACACTTTCCACAATCCTTGTCTATCCACCCTGTCATATGCTTTCTCCAAATCCATGAAAGCTGCATACAACTTCTTTCCCTTCTCTAGAAACTTTTCCACTAAAGATCTAAGAATGAATATCTGATCTACACAACCTCTTCCCTTCCTAAAGCCTCCCTGTTCTTCTCCAACTAATTTCTCTGTTCCTTCTCTAACTCTGTCTATAAGTATCCTACCATACACTTTTCCTATTATACTAAGAAGACAAATGCCCCTATGATTTCCACACACTTCTTTTTCCCCTTTTCCTTTTGTACAAGGGAATAATTATACCTGACTTCCAATCCTCCAGGACTCTACCTTCCTCCCAGGCCAATCTGCACATCTTCCCCATCCATTCTACTACTATCTCTCCCCCATGCTTCAGCATTTCATCACACACTCCATCAATTCCTGGGGCTTTCCCCGATTTAACTTTCTTCATTGCTTCCACAACTTCTATCCTACTGATTTCTTCCTGTCTTCTCACCTCCCTCCTTCTCCCAGCCATTCCCCAGGCACTTATACTAGCATTACTTCCATCCTCTACTTTCAACAATTCCTTAAAGTGTTCTCTCCATCTGCTCACTTTTTCTCCGTTCTCCACTAGTAACCTACCATTTTTATCTTTCACTCCCCTGCTAACTTCACTTCCACCCTGTCTTACTCTTTTCACTTCTTTCCAGAACATTTTCTTACAGTCCCTCCACTTTACACTCAAATTCCTTCTAAATTCCTCATCCACTCTCTTCTTACTCTCTCTTACTAATCTTTTCACCTCTCTCTTTCTTTCCACATATAACTCCCTCTTCCGCCTCTCAACTTCTTCCACGCCCCTATTTCTCATCCATTCATTGTATGCTTTCTTCTTTTCTGCCACAGCCTGTTTCACCTTTTCAGTCCACCACGCTGTTCCTTGCACCCCCCTCCGTCTTCTCTTCCTTCCACACACCACATCACATGCTGCACATATTTCTTCTGTAAATATCTTACACACACCTTCCACGTCTCCCTTCTGCTCCAATTCATATTTGCCCAATCGTTCCTCTACTTCTCTCTTATACTCTGCCTTTTTCTCATCCTCTTGTAACCTTTCCACTCTCCTTGCAACTACTCCTTCCTCTCGTCTTTCCCTTCTTCTATTCCTCCATCTTACTTGCATTCTAATTCTGGCCACCACCAAGTAGTGGTCAGAAAGTCCACTCCCCCAACCTCTATACAGTCTTGCATCCTTTACACATCTTCGCATCCTTTCATCCACACACACATAATCAATCATTGCCTTCCTTTCATTCAGGTACACCACCCACCCTTCTCATCACTCGCCATGTATACCTGTGGATCATTTTATGCCTGAAGAGGGTATTGGCTATCACCAACCCCCTCCCAGCACAAATGTCCTCTAACGCACTCCCATTCTCATCCATCTCAGCAGGCACACCCCACTCACCAACTATTCCATCCACCTTCACATTTCCAACTTTACCATTCATATCACCAATCAAAAACACTCTCTCATTCCTTCCAAACTTTTCCATGCACACTTCCACATTTGTCCAGAACTCTTCTCTCACTCTTCTAGCACGATCTTGCGTTGGCGCATACACACACACAATCGCCCACATTTGTATTCCAACTTTCAACTTTACCCACACAATCCTTGACCCAACTGATCCATACTGTCTTATGCTCCTCTTCCATCTTTTACTCACAACTATACATACGCCTTCCTTTGCCCTCTCATTCTCACCTACTCCTGCACATATACCCTATCCATACTCCCATTCTCTCACACTTTTTCCTCTCCATTTTGTTTCAGTTATTCCACATACATCCACTTTCGCACCCTCAAGCACCTGGACAATCTCTCTCTCTTTCACCTCATCATTCGCTCCTCTTACATTCCATGTACTCATTACCAAGTCCTTTGTCCGGTCCTGGGTCGTCATCGTTTGGTCAGTCCTTGTCCGAGGCTTCTTGTTTGTTTTTTTAGTTAATTGTTTTCCGGGGAGGGGCACTAACCCTCCGCCAACCCTTTTAGTCGCCTTTTACGACAAGCAGGGATACTGGGGGAGTGTATATATATATATATATATATATATATATATATATATATATATATATATATATATATGTATATATATATATATATATATATATATATATATATATATATATATATATATATATATATATATATTGTTACGGAACAGAGAAAGATAATGTACACTTTAAGTGAGAATACTAAAAATCACTACTGTCCCGTAAAGTTCCAGGTTCAAAACAAAAGAGTTAGGTAAAATTACAAGTTAAAGTTTAATGCTCAAACTAACAACAAAACATTCAGGACTCATAAGGATAATGTAATGGCAAAAACAGGTTAAATATATGGTTAACTGCAATAGCCTCTATTAACACAAAATTAGCATGAGTAAATTTATCTAAGTCAGCCCTGATGAAATGAAAACACTGGGTAATGCTCAGTTAATGCAAGATAAATAATTACAGATACAAACTATTATTACCACTGGCTGACAAAACGAACTCTACACAATTTACAAAAACTTTCCAGGCCTAAGAATTAACCTTATGCTATACAGTACAAGAACAAAATGCAATAACACTTATACTCAAATCACACAGCTGCTAGATGGTTGGAGACTTCCTGAGAAATTCACAATAATAATAACTGTACAGGGGAGGACAGAGATGTGAACAAAATGAGGAGCAGATCTAAGTGGCAATGATGCAGAGACTGAGCTCATTATATAGGGGCCGGCAGAGCTTGATACAACTTGTAAGAAGGACGCGCAAATGAAGCCATGGGGACAAAGAGTTGACAATCCTTCTCTGAACTCCAGAAATGACGACTTACTCTACTATAACGGTAGAAGGGGGGGACTGAGGCAGAACACGCTCGTGATCAAACATGCAGCATACTGCGCGTTAAAATTACACAAAGGATGATGAAATCATAGGCTATGTAACACCTCCCCACAAAGAAAAAAGAAATTTACAAAGGAAATTTCTTATTACTCTAAAACAATCTGTATATGGCATCACAGAACATGCAAAAGTCTTTCCTAGTGTTACAAAACATGAGATCTCCCTAGCACGTTCAGTCATAGGTACTTGCCAGTATCCCTTTAACAAATCAAACTTACTTATGTACCTAGCCTTTCCGATCTTGTCTATGCAATCTTCCACGCGAGGGAGAGGGTAAGTGTCTGTTTTGGTTATCTGATTAACACGTCTGTAGTCGATGCAAAGCCGCTGTGACCCACCTGGCTTAGGGACTAGACTGACAGGAGAACTCCACTCGCTCTGACAGGGCTCAATCATCTTGTGGTCCAACAGGTAGCCAAGCTCCTTCTGGATGAGAGGAACTTTCACTGGGTTCACACGGTAAGGAGGCAATTTAATTGGCTTTGCGTCTCCAACATCGACATCATGCATCAACACAGTGGTTCTTCCTGGAGTAGCACGGAACACTTGCGGGTACTCCTGCAGTAATGCCGAAAACTCCTGCCTTTCCTTGGGTGGTAGATGAGAAAGCTTAGTCTGGAGATCATTCATGATATCAGGATTCTTCCCCAAACTATCACTCAGGCTCATACTGCATGGGAGAGCTTTTCTTGCAGACTCGGGTGGAACAGCTACAGTGCAGACTGGATTATTTTCGTCCCGCCTGTGATATAACTTTAGCATGTTGATGTGACATAGTTGCTTGTTCTTTCTACGATCTGGTGTGGCGATGACATAGTTGACATCACTGAGTTTCTTCTCCACGAAATAAGGACCACTAAACTTGGCTTGAAGAGGTTGCCCATGAACTGGTAGCAGAATCAAAACCTGATCTCCTGGCTAAAAGTGGCACAACCTGGACTTCTTATCATACCAAGTCTTCATCTTCTCCTGAGCAGCTCCTAAATTCTCTCTCGCCAGCTGTAAAGCAGTGGACAGCCGTTCTTTGAACTTTATCACATACTCCAGCAGGTTGACGTCATCTTCCTCCGACAGCCAGCATTCCTTGAGTAACTTAAGGGGTCCTCTTACTTCATGGCCAAACAGTAGTTCAAAAGGTGAGAAGCCCAGTGATTCATTTGGAGATTCTCTTGTGGCAAACACAACGAATGGAAGACCTTTATCCCAGTCTTTCTGATGTTCCAAACAGTATTTCTTGAGCATCGATTTGAGTGTTTGATGATATCTCTCCAACGCTCCTTGGGTCTGGGGATGGTAAGCTGAAGACGTGATCTGGGTGATGCCCAACTCTTTCAGAGACTGCTTGAAAACGTTTGACATGAAATTACTTCCCCGGTCGGACTGTACCTCCTTGGGCAGACCAAACTTTGTGAAGAACCCTAGCATTTCCTTAACCACGTTCTTTGCTGAGATGTTTCTAAGTGGAATGGCTTCAGGATAACGAGTAGCCATATCAATCATGGTCAACACATAAGAAAATCCTGAAGAAGTCTTAGGAAGAGGGCCCACAATATCCACCAACACACGGGTGAAAGGCGCCTCAAAAGGAGAAATGGGAACTAGAGGTGCAACCTTTTCGGTCTGATTACACTTCCTCACAACTTGACAGGTGTGACAAGACTTACAATACCAGGAAACATCCCTGAAGATACCTGGCCAGTAGAAGTGTTTCAAAATGCGTGCCACAGTCTTCCTCACTCCAAGGTGTCCTGCCAAACTGGAATCATGAGCCATTCTAATGATATCCTGCCTACAAACACGAGGGATGACAACTTGATGTACAACCTCCCATTCACAGTCGGCTGATGCTGTTGGGGGTCTCCACTTCCTCATAAGTACTCCTGACTTTACATAATAACAAGTAGAAGCACCGGCTGACTCTTCTTCACTGTAAGCAGAGTTAGCTAGACCTTTCAACTCAGGGTCAGCAACCTGCAACTCAACCAACTCTTGACGAGACAAATTATCAACACTACGGGGTACTGCCTCATCTGGTGAGTGGTCCAAATTAGCAAGAAAAGTGTCAGCTAGGATAACATCATCATCATCATTATCTTCTAAATCACCAGTAACTTTAGACTTAGCCCTAGTGACAGCACATGCAGGGAACACATCAGGGACATCACAATCCTGGGCCGCAGCCACTGGCTCACTAGACAACTGAGGAGCTGGACACACTTGACTTCCACCAATATCATTTCCAAGTAAGAAAGTTACACCTGACATTGGGAGTGTCTCAACCAACCCAACCAGAACAGAACCATTAACAAAACCAGACTCTAAATTCACTCTGCACAGAGGGACAGAGAAGTAATTATTCCCTACACCTTGTAAGATTACAGTTTCATCAGAGGAATTAACATTAGAGCCTAGAACACTGGTCAGCATAAGGGATTGGCAAGCACCTGTGTCACGATATATTTTAACTGATTTCCTGTCATTACTGTCCAGAGGACTAACAAAACCATCAGACAGGAAATTAGCACATGAACTCTTGAGAGTGTCACCCACGTTACTGCTCAAAAGAGGAGCTCCATCATGAGAATTTAAGTTACCCCTCAAAGCAGGTTCAGTTAACTCAGTTAAAGAATTCTGGGAACTCTCAAGAGTGGACACTAGACCAATTGACTGAATATTTAAAGACTCCTTTTTGTTCACATCACGCTGTCTCCTGAAACATTTCTCCGTAGTATGACCAAGCTTACCACAATAAGTACATTTACTTTTCTGAAATCTAGACGTGAAGCTGGTATTTACTTCCTGAGAAACATCATCTTTATTCTCTTTCCTGTTACCTGTACTCTGAGTAGAGGCAACGTACTTACTCTCAGCTTTCCCTTTTTCTTTAGAATATCTCTTGTGAGTGAGAACATATTCATCAGCTAAAACTGCAGCATCAGACAAATTATCTATTCTTCTCTCATCAAGATATAGGCTTACATCTTTACTAATACACCTTTTGAAGTCCTCCAGCAAAATCATCTGCTTAAATTTGTCAAAATCAGAATCCACATTCTTAGAGTTTAACCACTGCTCTAACAGATCTTCTTTGATTTTTGGATACTCAACATGGGATTGCTTATCTTGCTTGTAAGTTGTCCTAAATTTTACTCTATAAGCTTCAGGAACAAGCTCATAGGCCTTAAGAATCAAGCTCTTAACTACATCATAATTATCAGATTGATCCTGAGGCAAAGATGCATAAGTTACTTGAGCTTTACCGGTGAGAACAGTTTGAAGGAGTACTGGCCAATACTTTTTAGGCCAATTAAAACCTGTAGCTACCCTCTCAAACAACTGAAAATACTTTGTTAAATCAGATTCATTAAAAGGAGGGACAAGTTTAACATTTTTAGCCACATCAAAATCATCAGAGGTAGATGATCCAGTTCCACCTTGTTTCATGCGATACTCATGGTCTGCCTGAATCCTAGCTAGTTCAATTTGTGCCTGAGCCTGTATCTGTGCCTCCTGAATCCGAGCCTGAGATTCAGCCTCCTTAGCATTTGCTTGAAATTCAGCCTCCTGAATACGAGCCTGAGACTCCGCCTCCTTAGCCTGAGACTCCGCCTCCTTAGCCTGAGACTCAGCCTCCTTAGCACGTGCTTGAAATTCAGCCTCCTTAACACGAGCCTCCTGCAGGGCTAGCTGTAACTTAGCTAATTCAATCTGCGTTTCCTCATTTGGAGGAGTTACATTAAACAAGCTTTTATTAATCATGCAAACAATTTGATCTTTAGAATGATGAGAGTGAACTGCAATTCCCAATTGTTGAGCAACGAGCTTAAGTTCATTCTTTGTTCTGTTTTCTATATCACACACTGTTTGCACATTTGACAAAAAATCTTTGGCTTCATCAAGTGTAGTAATAGTAGACATCATGAATAAGTAACAGTCACAAAATATCAAGCAATATCCTTATGATAATATCCTGAATATCCTGACGAGAGGTCGCCAAATTTATGTTACGGAACAGAGAAAGATAATGTACACTTTAAGTGAGAATGCTAAAAATCACTACTGTCCCGTAAAGTTCCAGATTCAAAACAAAAGAGTTAGGTAAAATTACAAGTTAAAGTTTAATGCTCAAACTAACAACAAAACATTCAGGACTCATAAGGATAATGTAATGGCAAAAAACAGGTTAAATATATGGTTAACTGCAATAGCCTCTATTAACACAAAATTAGCATGAGTGAATTTATCTAAGTCAGCCCTGATGAAATGAAAACACTGGGTAATGCTCAGTTAATGCAAGATAAATAATTACAGATACAAACTATTATTACCACTGGCTGACAAAACGAACTCTACACAATTTACAAAAACTTTCCAGGCCTAAGAATTAACCTTATGCTATACAGTACAAGAACAAAATGCAATAACACTTATACTCAAATCACACAGCTGCTAGATGGTTGGAGACTTCCTGAGAAATTCACAATAATAATAACTGTACAGGGGAGGACAGAGATGTGAACAAAATGAGGAGCAGATCTAAGTGGCAATGATGCAGAGACAGCTCATTATATAGGGGCCGGCAGAGCTTGATACAACTTGTAAGAAGGACGCGCAAATGAAGCCATGGGGACAAAGAGTTGACAATCCTTCTCTGAACTCCAGAAATGACGACTTACTCTACTATAACGGTAGAAGGGGGGGACTGAGGCAGAACACGCTCGTGATCAAACATGCAGCATACTGTGCGTTAAAATTACACAAAGGATGATGAAATCATAGGCTATGTAACAATATATATATATATATATATATATATATATATATATATATATATATATATATACACAGTATATATCTATATTCATATTCATTGTTCGACAGCGTCAGGAAAAATATGAAGGAAAGAAAAGGGATCTGTACTTTGTTTTTGTTGGAGAAGGCCTTTGACAGACTTGCTAGGGAGGAGGTGAAGTGGGCGATGAGAAGTGGCTGGTTAGGGTGATTATGGTTATGTATGTGGGTGCTCGCACTCAGGTAAGGATGAATGGAGATTTGAGTGATGAGTTTTCCGCGAACGCTGGTGTGAGTCAGGGGTCAGTCTTGAGTCCCTTATTGTATATCATGGTACTTAAAGCCCTCTCACGTGACCTCAGAAATGGACTCCCGTGGGAGATGTATGCCTATGATTTAGTGTTGATTGCAGAGAATATAAGGGGGGCGGAGGAAAGATTTAGGAAGTGGAGAGATGGTATTGGACACAAAGGCATAAGAGTAAATGCAGATAAAACAAAAGTAATGGTATCTAGGACTAGTGGCAGTACTGTCAAAGAAGAGGGAGAATGGCCACGTGCAGGTTGTCACAAGGGCGTGGGAGGTAATTACATATTGTGCAGTGTTTGTGATAAGTGGGTGCATAAGAGATGTAGTGGTATTAGAGGTAGACTGCGAGATAATACTGATTTCATGTATGTGGTATGTCTGGGAAAGCATGTGGAGATTGTTAGGAGTGAAAGGATTGATCTTGTTGGTGAGTCTCTTGAGTGAGTAGAAGAGCTTTATTTGGGAGACATGTTATGTGCTGGAGGCGGGGCTAGAGTGAGGAGTGGTTGGAAGAAGTTCAGGGAGCTGTTGCCTCTCCTGACAATGAGAAGGCTCTCCTTCCGTGCTATGGGATCTTTGTTTGCGGCATGTGTTGGGAGTGTTGTGTTGTATGGTAGTGAGACCTGCGCAGTAAAGGAAGAGGATATTTGCAGGTTCAAACGTACAGAAATGACAATGGTTAGGTGGATGTGTAGTGCATCCTTGAGTGCAAGGCCTGAGGGGGCTTGGTTAACCTTGGTAGAGTTGAGAGGTAGGATGGAACTTGAGTGTATTGGTACTGTGATGAGGCGAGGTAGATTGAGATGCTTTGGACATTTGAGGAGGCTGGGGGCATGATCATTGGGTGCAGAAAGTGAGAAGCGTTAACGTTAGGGGGAGGGATGCAACAGGTTGACCGAAAAAGACCTGGGACGAAGTCATTGAGTGTGACCTCAGGGATAAAGGACTGAATAGGGAAGCTGCCTGAGATACAGCAACATGGAAAGCCACCATTAGGTGACCAAGGCCGATGCATGCAAGCATGTTGGAGCCTTTAAAAATGAAATGGAACTATCTATCTATCTATCTATCTATCTATATGACTATCGATATATATAACTATCTATATATATAACTATCTATCTATCTATCTAGATAGATAGATAGATATACTGGAGAGAGAGAGAGAGAGAGAGAGAGAGAGAGAGAGAGAATGTGATAGTGGTAGCTAGCTTTTCAGCTGACACAAGTGAAATACTTGAAGTAACACCAGACGAAGTAAACAGTTCTCTTCAAAGTATGAAAATAAGAAAGTACCTAAGATAAGATGGAATAGTAACTAATTTACTGTCTGATGCGGAAGTAGAAGTAAAAAAACAGGCTCGCCCACTTATTTACTCAGTGTATACTGTAGAGAAAAAGAAAATTCTTAAAATATGGTGTAATGCATAAGTTACTTTGCTTTACAAGAAAGGCGACTCAAGAGATCTTAGTAACTATCGACCTATTAACTTATTATCAGTTTTTAACAAAGGGACAGAATAGGAAATTTTGAAGAAAACCAACCTCGTGAACAGGCAAGTTTCCTTGGCGGGTATTGGACTACTCATCATCTACTGTACACACAGTGAATCAGATAACAGAAAACTACAGAATATGATAAACCACTGTGCTTAAGATTTGTTGATAACGAAAAGGCTTTCGATTCAGTGGATAACATAGATATTATAAATTCATTGAGGGAACAAGGAGTAAATTAAAACATTGCAAAACTGCTTGAAAACATATATAATGTGGGAACTGCTACAGTTGATTTACACAGACTTGGAAAAAATTAGGACAGAAAAGCGTACTTCAGGGAGGTGCAATCTCACCAAAATTATTTACAGTATTCCTTGAAAGTATTTTAAGAAAGCTAAATTGGGAGAACAAAGGATTAGGCATAAATGGAGGAAACCTAAACCATTTAAGATTTGCAGACGAGATTGTACTAATCTCAGAAATATCAGTGAGATTGCAAATGTTAAATGACCTAAACAGAGAAAGTCTCAAAGTAGGGCTACAGATGAACTGGAGTAAAACTAAAGCAATGTTTAATCCAAATACACCAAAGAGCGTCATCAAAATGAACGAAGAAATTCCTGAAGGAGCTAAGGAGTAGAATTACTTAGGGCAAATACTTAAACTAACGAAAGACCATGATAACGAAACATACAAGCATCATGAAACGTAGCTTGCCGGTATGTATGAAACAATAAGTATATAACAAATGTATAATCCCAGCTTTGACGTACGGTTGTGAGACCTGGAAACTGACAAAATCAGTGGAAAACCAACTAATCCGTTCTCAAAAAGCAATGGAAAGGTCATTGTTGGGAATATCTTTGACTACAGGAAAAGATCAACTTGAGTGAGAGTGCAAACTCAAGTCAGACATTATAGAAGTTAAAAAAGAACAGAAATGGAAATAAGCAGGTCATGTATCAAGAATAAGAGATAACCGATGGAGCAAGAGGCTGACTGACTTGACCCCAAGAGATTGCAAGCATAGTAGAAGAAAGCTTGGCAAGAGGTGGAGAGATAAGATAGAGAAATGTGCAGGCAAAACCTGGGAGAGATTGGCCCAATCTAGGAATTCGAGAAGAAGGCTGGGAGAAGCTTTTATTCCGCAAGGGGCTTGCAAGGGCTGATTATATATATATATATATATATATATATATATATATATATATATATATATATATATATAAGCGGCGTTATAAAAGAAATAGGTAGGGCAATGGATGTTGGAGTGTCTGGAGTAGAGTTTGAAAATTGTCTATACTGTTTGGTGATGACACTATGCTGATAAGTGAAGGCGAATGGAAGTTGCAAAGCCTGGTGAATGTATTTGGCATTGTGTTTAAGAAGCGAAATCTATGTAGTTAGGGTCAAAGTTATTGTCTCTGAGAAGACTGAAGTGACAGAATGCAGAGAGAGGTTGGATAGTCAGGAAATGGAGAAAGTGAGTCCCTTCAAATATTGGAGTAGTGTGATGAGTAGGATGGAAGTTTAAATGATGAAGTGCATGAAAGGGTACAGCAGGGAAGAAAGGCTGCTGGCTCACTGAAAGCATTGGTAAGGAAGAGTGACGTGAGCTTAGAAGTTAAAAGGTTTCTGCATGACTGTATTGTAACCCCTACTTTAACATGTGGAAGTGAAGCTTGTACCATGTTGGAAGCACACAAGTCAAGAATGGGACTATAGGACATGGGTTATTTGAAAGGAACGCGTGGCGTTATGGGATAATGACAGACAGAAAAATGAGGAAGTGAAAGAATGTTATGGTGTTGAAATGGATGTGATTAAAAGTGAGAGGAGAAATATTCTGAAATGGTTTGGCCAAATGACGAACATGGATAATGAGAGAATGACTAAAAAGTTTATGTGAGTGAGGTGGACGAGGAAGAGTTTGGGGGAGACCGAGGATGAGATGGTGGGATGTGGTGGAGAGATATATGAGCGATGAGGTGAGCGTGGAGAGCGCAACCTGAAGGCGGAAGACAGGTTGTCATGGAAGTGATTTGTTTGTG
Organism: Coenobita brevimanus; assembly: GCF_032717465.1. Lineage (NCBI taxonomy): Eukaryota > Metazoa > Arthropoda > Malacostraca > Decapoda > Coenobitidae > Coenobita > Coenobita brevimanus. Next base: position 49,000,982 of record NC_137010.1, read on the forward strand.
TTCTCCCCTTGCGGGATTAAGTCGTCTGGCTATAGGTAGACAAAGAATATGCTAAATTATATTTACCATCAGCTTGGGGAAACTCTGTTTTTCACATCGAAATTTTTATAACCGCGATGAAGAAAGGCAGGTTGAATAGAGGCAGTGGTAGAAGGAGAGATGATGGGACGAAAAGCCTCCATCCCGTTTAAAAGAGTTGTATGTGACAACCTCTAAACGGCCTTCCAGATTACCCCACTACACAAACTACCACAAGGGAAAGGCTGCCATAACCTCACATCCTCAGCGGGGATGTTAAAGTAGGTTTGCCTACAGTACATTGCTGGTAACATTGTAAAAAAAATATTTTCTCATAAGTTATTTCGAGCAGCTTGTCAATCCATCCCATTTCATGAGAAAAGTATCCTATGGAAGTTTTAGTCCATTCCCAAAACTTTTAGGGGTCAAGCAACTCTTATGAAGTTTTTAGAAAATTTATGCCAAATAACTTGACAAATGTCGTATATTTTTAACAGCAACGATTAATCATGGGTGTCCATATGTATATTCGCACATACATTTCATACATATCTACTTCAGAGTTTATCTTCTAATCTACATAACTCCACAGAATCGTATTCTATCCTACTGGCCTGCTCCAGCAAGTCCCCCTTCTTGATGGCCCGACCGGGGGGGGGGCACCCCTCCATGTTTGTTTCTGAGTTGGTCAAAAAATTACAGAGTTAGTAAATATTGGAGAATAGAGACTTTTTTTTTTTTTTTTTTTTTTTTTTTTTCCATAAAATGAGGGGTCTCAGGTCACCAAATGGACAAAACTTTTTTTACATGAGTTTTTCTTTTTATATTTAGACGATGAAATGCCGAATACCCTAGTTTCCCTCCTGTCAGGAGAAAAGTCTAAGCAAAAATCAAGTACCATATCAATCAAGGTGCCTTGACCTCGACCCCCTTCACCCATGGAACGGTGGCGAGCGGAGGCGGGGGGGTGGGGGGGGAATTTGTATGCATTTCTGCTACTGGTCTGGTTATAAATAACTCCAGATGTCATGACTAGGTCAATTAGTTTAATCAGACTACTAAATAATTTACATGGTGTCTGTTTTCATGTCAACAATAACTCAGGCTTGGGTTCAAGTTCAGGTGGCTTCAAGTACAGTACAAGTATAAGCAGGGATGGCCCGACCGGAGAGGGGGGGGTGGAGGAGTCACACCCCCCCATACTTTCCCAGAGTTGGTTAAAAGTTCACACAGTTGGTCAAGAAGAGAAACAGGCTACCTTTCCAACAAATGGAGTAGGGTATATATATATATATATATATATATATATATATATATATATATATATATATATAGTTATCCATCCATCCATCCAACATCCAATCCTACATTGCCACATGAGAAACGTAAGAGCCTGGGGCTAGGCAGTTGGTCCCGACATTTAAGATGAGAGTGACCAGCCTCACTCATCCCTGAGTGGCATTACATGAGGAATCAACCCCAACCATCCCTTGGACATAAACCTTCACCAGCTCAATCCGACTGGAGTGTAATAATTACCCACTAAACCACCAGGCGCCACAATTTGGTCATATGGTTACCACCCAGCGTAGTAAATGGTTTCCTGGTGTACAGGAAACCATTTGGCTTGTCACTCAGTGTAGAGTCACCCACAGGCAGAAGGAAGATATGGTTATTTATTTATTTTTACTAGCTAGGGTACCTGGCACTGGCAGGCCAAAAAGGTGAACACTCTAATCCTATTTGTTCTAGTTCAGTCTTTCTTTCTGCTCCTGAAAGACCATGTACTGTCAAAGACAAAAGTCTTGTTGCGGTTTTGTCCGAAGATTAAGTGTAACACTTGAAACATTATGACAACTCTACCACAGTTACATATTCGTGGTTGGCTAGCCTGACTTCCTCAAGCTTCATATTTGCTGCTGATGGGATAACGGTAGAAATGAACCCAGGAAATTCCGATGCCTTATCATCGACTCGCGAGAATTACTGGCTCCGAATTTCATATGAGAGACGAAATGCTAACGGTTAGGCGATGATCACCTGGACTTTCATCTTTACACCGTAACATGCCAAAGAGACCTACTATACCTTGATATGGGCAGGTCAAGCAAAGTGCATCCAACATTAGGCTATGGCCACACCGAACGTGATGAGCGGGGAAGTAGCGTCAAGCGATGAGCGGCAGGGTGAGCGTCAACGTGATGCGTGTCCAAATAGGAAGAAGCAACCTCATTGGCGACAGATAGTCAGAAGCATGCCTACAGTATAGTGAAATATCCACTGGGCAATTCACTATCTACTGAATTAAATTTCATAGATTTATGTATTGATAAATAATGAATTGTCAAGGTTCATTACATATATACATATACACATACACATAGTGTATACACTTATCTGTTTATTAGTTTTAAGCCTACGGTGTACAAAAGGGAACAGAGCACTAAATACTAGTATGAATTCTAGACATTCATGGTGTTTGATAGGTTCTATAACAACGATGGAACAAACGTTACTTAAGCAGTTGCATGACAATAATGTTCGGTTATAATTTACCATTTGTATGCAGTTATTCACAGATATCTTCCCAGTGTTTCTTCAATACTCCAGTATTTTTATGGATTGGATCATTTGGATCCCACACAGCTCTCTGCGGTAAACGGCTCCAATACGGTGCTCAGTAAACATAATTACCAGAACCCAACCTCCCCAACATGCAGTACCAGCATGACTGAATGATGATGCAAATGACTAGGGAGTGGGGATGTTGCTAGGCAGTGCGCGACATTTTGAAACATGCTGCATCTCGTAGGGACGAGCGTGGAGGGTTAGCGGGGCTACAAACCTCCTCGATCATTCAGTGTGGCCACCCACATAGTATTTAGTGTGTTTTATCCTGTCACCTCATCCTTCCCTGTTCAAGACGCCCCGCTCGTCATGCACAATGTGGCCACACTCTAAAGCCCTTGTCACACATACGCGACTCAAGGCCCAACCGCAGTGGGACTCAGGGTCATATCCTAGTTGCCTCCCACTCCTCCCAACTGGCCCCACATCTAATCTGCTCATGACTGCCTCATGACTGGTCGTGACATCCTCAAGAACGCGACCAGATCACAAGGCGACCACGGGGCGACTGCAAGGCGACCATGGGGCGATGGAGCAGCGAGTCTTCAATTTGAAATTTTAACGGATTTTTGTCAGCCACAACCACCCAAGAATGTAACACGACTGTGTGACGCCTTCAGAGAATGCATGACAACCCCCCCCGAGCCTCCCTCAACCCTCTGCCAACCCCCCCACAATGGCAAGTGCGAGCCTCTCATGCTTTATATGCCGCACGCTCTCTGGCACACAGTTGCCATGTATGACCAGTGTTGCCAGATCGCCGACAACGCCCGGTTTCCCGCCAAGACTCTTGGTGCACTCTTTGCACGGTCTGGGATTGGTCCTAGCCCAGGCGTCACATGGTCTGCTCGTGGTCTGCTTGCAGTTGTCATGTGGTCGTGAGCCATGATTCCGAATCGCTGACTGGACTGTCAAAATGTGTTGCATGTCGGCTTGGGGTCTGGTTGCGGTCTGATCGTGGTCTGGTCGTGGTCGGCGACTCGTTACACAGTTATAACGTTTTTTTTGTTGGCAACTGCATGCTGACATGCAATGAATGCATCACAACACATCCAATTGAGTTAAGACTGCTTCAGGACTGACCTATGACACTTCTGACTATGATGCAACTGTGACTGGACTTTTGGCAAGTCATGAGGCTCGAGGAGTCGTCCCTGCAGCTCACGACCGCCCTCCAGAGTCCGGGTTTTGTTGGAGAATTAATGGATGACCGATGACAAAAGCCATTACGACCTTGAGTTGTGCTGCGGTCAGGCCTTGAGTCAGCTATGTGTGACAGGGGCTTTAGGGAGATGAGAGGTGGCATGATCTCCCTTTAATTAGGGGAAATGAGTCCTAAACGGACAGCTCAAACATAATTTGGGTATAAGCATAACCATAGAAAGATGGATCAGGTGAATTCAAGAGGAAGGCACAATGGAGAACCGTCAATGTTCACTTCGTCCTCGTGTTAACACACCATCAGGAAATAATCATAAAGATGGAAGCAGCACATGCAAGCAGTGCTTATGCCATAGGAAACGAACTGCACTTACAATGAAGCACACGAACAGTTATGCGTAGACTTTGGTCGTCTAGTTTATCGTCTGTGGGATCCAGTTTGCCAGCCATTCAAAAAGAAAAAAATTGCTTATCACAATACAGCAACTCCGTTCTCATGTGCTGAATACTATAGTCAGTTTTGTTTCACAACATGGTTAACTAGTGTCAGTCCCAGGTCATAACTAATTTACAGTTTATAAAGATGGAGAACTGACTTCCAGACACTTACCTAACTGAATTGTAATAATCCAAACGTGGTTAAAAAAAAAAAAAAAGATGAGAAACGTGTCATATATACTAAATAAAAACAGCAGTCAGAAAGACTTAACATTATGAAGATTAGTTTCATTTAGTTACGAAAAATATGCTGACATTCACAGATCAGTCATCTGGAGCAAATGGCAACTAATATCAGTGCTACCAACCGTCCCTTCGACACAAAGCAGACCGCACCAAAACTACTTGTCTTTCAGCAGATATTTTCACAAAATTTTATGACAATACTTTAGTCTCGGACTGTACCTCTTATACTTTTGAAGAGGGATTATAATAGGTCCAGGAATTTTCTATTTCACCTTTCGCACGCAAACACACAGTATTTGTGCACACTTGTTTACTATTACCGGTGACCTCAAATGACCTCCGACCCGTGACCTCAAATGACCTCGGAGGTCAACATAGCCTATGTCCGAAATGAAGGTCATGTGAGTCTCCATGCCAAATTTTGAGCTGCTGGGTCCAGTCGTTCAAGCATGTATTACTGGTGACTTCAAATGACCCCTGACTGGTGGCCTCAAATGACCTTGGGGTCAGCCTCACATAGCCTGTGTCCGAACTGGAGGTCATGTGAGTCTCCATGCCAATAATTGGGGAACTGGATCCAGTCGTTCGAGCATGTATTACCACTGACCTCAAATGACCTCCAACCAATGACCTCAAATGACCTAGGAAGTCAACCCCACATAGCCTGTGTCCGAACTGGAGGTCATGTGAGTCTCCATGCCCAAAACTAGGCTTCAGGGGAACCTGGCATTGCCTGGGCCAAAAAAGGAAAACATTCTACCAGTGACCTCGAATGACAGATCTGAATTTCGATCCCCCCCCAGGACCATCATTGCGTCACCCCGATTCAGAATATACATGGGTCTGGGAGTCTCTGGCCAGTGGTTTGGGCGTGGCTGAAGGACAAACAACACAGCCTTTTTATACATACTTGCTGTATATATATATATATATAGATATATATATATATATAGATATATATATATATATATATATTTATAGAAAGAGAGAGAGAGAGAGAGAGAGAGAGAGAGAGAGAGATAGTGGTATATATATATATATATATATATATATATATATATATATGTATAGAAAGAGAGAGAGAGAGAGAGAGAGAGAGAGAGAGAGAGAAGGATTATGGAGTAGATGGGAAGTTGTTGAATGCTGTGAAGAGTATGTATGAGGGTGCTAAGGCTGCAGTGCATGTGGATTGTGAACTGAGTGAGTTTTTCTATTTGAAGGCTGGGTTGAAACAGGGATGTGCCATGTCTCCATGGTTGTTCAGTCTGTATATGGATGGGGTTATAAAAGAGATACAAGGTAGGGTAGTGGATGTTGGAGTGGCCCTAATGAGAGAGGGCAGTGTTTGGAAACTCTCTGTACTGTTGTTTGAAGATGATACTGTGTTCTTAACTGAAGACAGAGGGAAGCTGCAAGGCTTGGTAGATGAGCAGGGGCGTACCTAGAGATTTGGGGGCCCGGGGAGCTAGGTTCATTGCGGGGCCCCCCTCCAGGAGGGGAGCCCCGGAAAGAAACTAGCCCCCTTCATTCTCAAAACTTATCTAATAACCCAGCCGGGATTGTCAGGATGATAAATATATATATTTTAAAATATTAATAAAAAAGTTTATAAATATTTAAGGCTTTGGGGGGGTCCCCCCCTCAATTGAGGGCCCGAGGGACAGTTTCAAACAGCCCCCCCCCCGCCCCCCTCAGGTACGCTACTGTAGATGAGTTTGGGAGAATGTGTAAGAAATAGAATGTAAAGGTGAATGTAGGGAAGAGTAAAGTTATGGTCATTGAGAGAGATGAAATCAGTGAATGTACAATGAGGTTGGATGAGGAGGAAATGGAAAATGTGACTACGTTTAAGTACTTGGGTAGTGTGATGAGTAAGGATGGAAGTTTGGAGGGTGAAGTGCTTGAAAGGGTACAACAAGGAAGAGAGGTTGCTGGTTCCTTGAAGGCAATGATAAGAAACAGGGAAGTGAGCATGGAAGTGAAAAAGTTATTACATGACAGTATTGTGATACCAACTCTAACGTATGGAAGTGAAGCTTGGACGTTGCTGGAGGGACACAAGTCAAGAGTGAGAACAGTGGAAATGAGTTATTTGAAAGGAGCCTGTGGAGTCACATGGAGAGACAGACTGACAAATGAGGATGTGAAAGAGCATTGTGGTGTGGATGTGGATGTGACAGGAAGCATTAGGAGGAACACACTAAGGTGGTTTGGCCATGCGGAGAGGATGGAGGGTGACAGACTGAGGAGAGTGTATGTGAGTGAGGTTGAGGGGGAGAGAGGGAGGGGAAGGCCAAGGATGAGATGAAGGGATGGAGTAGAGAGGTAAATGAGAGAGTGGTGTGTGAATTGGGAGCATAGCAGCGAAATGGCAGGGGACAGGGTGACGTGGAGGCTATTTGTTTATGGCCACCCCATACAAGGGATTAAGCCATCTGGCAATATATATATATATATATATATATATATATATATATATATATATAGGTAGGTAGGAGCCTCTGTGATACAGTGGTAAAGTGTGTGTTTCCTTACGTGGGAGAACCAGGTTTCACGGCCCGCTAGAGTAATAAACTTTGGGAGCTTTGTTCCGGCCATGTACTGCTTTGGCGGACGTAAGGGGTGTTGTGGTTGAACCAGTGTCGCATAATATAAAGTATGCTTGCACCCAGTCGGCTTGGGCAGGTCGATTACGCTTGGTTCACAGACTACACTCACATCCAAAGCCACTCCAACAGTACAATTACACTTACAAGCATTTCTCACCCTACATACAATCTCTGCCAGACAGCCTAAGCCACTTGGTAGAGATACATAGGCTGTATCGTCCCCACTTTGGTCGGGATAGGCCGGTCCTGCAGTGGACACTGAAACTGATGATATATATATATATATATATATATATATATATATATATATATATATATATATATATATATATTATCCTAGGGATATTTTTTATTCTTAAAATATTAGAAGTGCTACAGTATATCCAATATATTGGTCTTTTTTTCTTTTTTATGTGTGTGACTCTGGGCATTAACAGCCTGTCCCCAAAGCCCAGTAGTCCTCCTACATACCATACACCTCTACATATCACCACTTGGATGCTAACATCCACCGTCCATACTGAACACATGCTAGGGCTGTCTTGTACAGGACTGGTGTATTGGTATTAGTGGGGGTATTTTAAATTCAAGTCCTTAAACTGTTCCCTGCCCAAATGGGGATTTGAACCTGGGTCCAATATGACTGCAGGCCAGCTCTCTACCGATTGAGCCACGCCTCCCCCAAATACTGTATGTTCGAGTTGGTCAAATAAGGGGTGAGTTGGTCAGATAAGGGGTGAGTTGATCAAATATGCAGCGAGTTGGTCGCAACTGAGGATACATCCCCCCTAATCATATACTCCTCAGGCCATCCCTGCTTATTAGCTGTTTTTGGGTATAGTTGGCGGTGCTCTTCCACAACCTGGAACATGCATTGCATCTGATCCTCCTTTCTCGTTTTTTCTGAGCTCGTGAATTCTGCAATCATCGAGACGCCATGCTCAGCATTATCGTTGATTACCATGAGGCTATCCAGGCGTGCCTTTCCAGGTATGTAGGAGTCCAATTTTTTTTTCCATTGCTCTGGATCGTCCGATAGGAATTCAGAGAAAATTTCCAGTCTGGTGAATAACTTCTTGGTATTGGTGGTGAACAGCTCTGGAAGGGTTTTTCCAGTTGCATCTGCAGGAGCAACACGGGGGCAAGCTCTGTCTTGACTCTGCACTATGCACGTATTTGCAACCATTTTCCTTATATCATCAAAAGAAATACCCTTGTCAAAACTGTAACGAAAACTATCATTTCCGACAAGTACCATAAGTGTTTTCCAAATGCTTTAATTGCTGCGTCTTTGATTATCCATTCTGTTGAAATGGAAGTTTCTGCAATAAAGTAAGGTCCATACGTAGAGCAGTGGAGAGTTTGTCAGCAGTGAACCAAGCTCGAATGTAGTGCTGGACGACAAACAAACACTGATTGCCAATACTGTTCCAAAAACTGTCCATCTGGTTTTGTCTGCGACTGGTGGACTGGCAATGGTCTCTCGTTTCAGTAAACTGATGCCTGAGTAGCCACAGCTTTAAAGCATATATGGCCTTCGCCATCTACCTGGCTCAATGGATTGCTCTTGGAAACTTGAATGAAACAGCGGGGCATCCATTAGGCACTTCTCCTACAAACACCACTGTTACAGTAACTAGAGATAGTCCTTGTAATCATTTCGAGGCTGCTGGACACAGAGTTGTTGCTGAGTGGATGTTAAGACATCGTCTTGCCATGGTTCATCCACCAGTCTCATTTTTTCATCTTCTTGGACAGTCTGGATCTCATTCTGACGAGCCTTTGGCCAGAACTCACTAAATTCAACAAAGAAATAGAAAACAAACTGCTACAGGCCTTATGGTCCTTTCGAGGCTGCTTGTTACAGAGTAGACTCTGACTATGAGATCTAATTCTACATGCTGCCTCCAAACCCTCCAGTTAAAACTAGCAGGAGAAAGTGAGAGGGACCACCATGCAGCATGGAAAAACTAACATCATGGAAATTTCATAGGAAAGACTGAAAAGAAAAAGTTACATTCTTTAATACTTTATCTATAACCTACCAATCTGAATAACCTGGAAGAGAAGGTAAGAAAATAAAATGAGTAATCAAATAAATAAGGCATGGCATTATGTATGGGTATGTTTAACTAATGGGGCGTCTGTAGACAGTGTGAAAATTGCAGTGTGGATGTCCAGGGGTGGTGCAGCAGCCTTGCCTGGCGCTTTTAAGGTAGACAGCAGTCAATCAAGCCCCAGCACCGTTCACTCCACTGAGACAAGGAACTTTCCCAGGCAGGACAAATACACAAGTTACCTCTTGATGCAGTGACCCCTGGTACATTAAAAAAATATCATGATGGTGGTCACTTAATTAACAGGGATGCTCAGTGATCCACAGCCCATCACAGGTCGAAAGTAAGAGTAGCGACCATTAATTCAGGGCCATCTGTGCAAATCCAAGTCTGTACTTGTACTACTTTATTTACATTCAACAAATTGATAAATGTATAATGACGTGATGCAACACTATGTACAGGTATGTTAAGTTTACGGGGTGTCTTGTAGACAGGAGGGGATGAACGTTTGTGAAGTTGTTAAAAGTAAGTCTGTTCCAGATATTTATCAATCTGTTGAAAAAGAAGTGTTTTTCTTCATGGGACTGAAATGCTGTTCCATAATTTTGTAGCCATTATTACACAGAAATGTGTTATTCAGGAGTGAACTCGTAGCTGGGGGGTTAAATAACAGATACTTATCCAGGCCATATTTATTTATGGGCAATTTGTTCTATATATTTACAACCCTGTTAAAGAAAGAAATGCTTAGCTTTATGTGACTGAAATCGTTTACCAATAATTTTATGACCATTACTTCTATTGTAGTTTGATTGATCAACTGTGAAATATTTATCGATGGCCATATTATCGTGTCCTTTGAATATTTTGAACACCAGTTAAATCTCCTCGTAACCTGCATTTAGTCAGGGTAAAGAGATTCTAAACATTCCTCATGAGGTTTATTTCTCAATCTAGGTATCATCTTTGTCACTCTTCGCTGAACTCTCTCAGGTTGCTCCATTTCCTTTTTATAATACGGTGACCAAAATTGAACGCAATACTACAAGTGCAAGTGTACTACGGAATTATACAAAGTGAGAACGATATTATTGGATTTATATTCAAATGCTTTGCCTATCAATCTAATTAATTTATTGACTTTCTTTACAGTTTCTGTACATTGCTTGTTTGGTTTCAAATTGTTTGTTCTTATAACTCCTACGTCTTTTTCATGGTTTACCCTACCAAGTTGGACATTATTTATGTTATAACTAGCTCTTGCATTTTTACTGCCAGTGTTTACATTTTGTTAAAAATGAGTTCCGTTTGCCATGTTTGGATCCAGTTAAACAGTTGATCAAGATCTCCCTGACTCGCCTGCCTCTGCAGTGCTGTATCTGTTCTGTTACCTGTTTTAGTGTCATCAATAAATTTTGAAATCTTACAACATAATCCTTCATCAGTATCATTTATGTATATGTAAAAAAAAATTGGACCCAACACTGAACCCTGTGGCACTCCACTTGTAACGTTTATCCAGGCTGACTCTTTTCCATTTATTACTACTCTTTAGTTTCGTCTGGTGAACCAGTCACTGAACAATGCCACTGAACCCATGTGCCTTTAGCATCTGAACGAGTCTTTTGTGTGTAACTTTGTCAAAAACCTTTTGAAAATCGATGTGACAACGTCTGCAGACTTAGTCTTATCGGGCATGTTCAGTATGTCAGTGAAAAAGTCCAACAGATTCGTGAGGCAAGAGCGATTAATCCAAACAACCACGCTGCGAATCTTTGATGGGATATTTGTTTCCAAGTGTTTCATAAATTTGTCTCTGACAATAGTTTTATGCAATTTGCAAACCACTGACGTTAAACTAATTGAGCAGTAGTTTTCTGGTTGTGCTCTTTTGTCCTTTTTGAATTTCGGGGTTACGTTGCAAGCTTCCATTCGTGTGGCAACTTACTTCTCTTTAGTGATAAGGCTGTGAAATTTCATTCTGTAGTTCCTTTAATACGTGTAGAGAGATTTTTTTCTGGTCCTGATGTTTTATTCCTTTTTAATTTGCTAATAGCAAGTAACACACCACAATCACTAACTGTAATATCATTGATATTATTGACCTCTTGTATAGGAACTGGGGAAATTGCAGGAATTGTATGTATATTTTCTACTGTAAATGCCGATGCAAAGTAAGCATTAAGAATTTTCACCATCCTAGTTTCATTATCGATGTGCTCTTCGTTATCTACGATTAAGGGCCTGATTGTTGGAATCATTACCTTTTTGCTTCTTACGTAACTGAGAAATTCTTTGGGATTTGATTTACTGACACTGGCAGTAGGCTTATGTGGTTCAAGGTTTTCATTCATCATCATCATCATCCAGACCTCCTTTCCCACCCAAGGGCATGGTGAGGTCAAGGTTTTTCTTACTGCATTTAATTAATTTTTTGGCTTTATATCGAAGAGCATCATATTTGTTTTTATCACGTTGGGTCTGGTTAGTACTTGGATGGGTGACCGCCTGGGAACACCAGATGCTGTTGGCATCCCTACGTGTCAAGTGGGGTTAGTGGAGGATTAGTGCCCCTCCCTGTAAAACAATTAACTCTAAGCCCTTGGCCACCCCGTTTGGGATACATGGCGTCTGGCAATGAATGATGAATGAACTTTGACTGTTTGTGGTATTATAATTTTTATATGCAATATTTTTGCCACCAGACATGTGTAATATCAGAGTTCTACATTTGGGTTTAGAATTTTTGACAGGCCTTCTATTCTCCACTGGAACACATAACCTGACAACGTTGTTGAGAGCTTCTGTAAAAGAAATTCCATGTGTCACTGATATCTAATGTTTCAACAATGGGATGCCAGTCACCTACACCTACAGTTGCCCGTAATATGTTAAAATTTGCCCTCTTATAGTCAGGCACTCCTTCACAGCTGGCCCTGGCGTTCTCTTTACTGAATTTAATGTTAAATGAACTATGCAATGATCACTTGTACTAAATTCTTCTCCTACAATAACGTTACTCACTATATTTTCTGATGTGGCTAAGACAAGATCTGGGATGTTAGCTTCACATGTTGGATAATTTACAAACTTATACAATGACTTTTCCTGTAAGTTTGTATATAGGCCTAACCCTGTGTGCGAGGTTAGGGTTTCTCCCCATTTCAGAAATGGTTAATTAAAATCACCAAATATTATAGTGCTTTGCATACAAGAGATTTCGTCAATTTGATTGTAGATTTCATTGTCAATGTTGAGTGGTTGACCAGGTGGATGGTAATTGGCCCAAGAGTGACTTTATGACAAGATTTGTATAAAATAATAGTGTCAATGTTGTCAATACATGGTTTGGTAATTATGACAGGATGAAATCCTGATTTAATATATAGCAACATACTCCCCCCTGCTTTATTCTTCCTTTCACTACTGAAAATGTGATTGCCTGATAAATCAAACTCTGCTATAAAATCCCTTTGCTCAATATTTAGCCATGATTCTGTTACACCAATTACATCATAGTCTTTAGTATAAGCAAAGGCCAAGCAACTGAAAAATGCCCCAACACAGTTTAAAATATGTGATATTTACATGCCAGATGTAAAAGACTGTATTGCAGGATCTGTTCAAACCTAAGACACATTCAGGCATTCCTCCCAGTATTCACTGCTGTTGCATCAAAGCACAGGGACTTGATGCGATCCTCGACGTTCCATTCTTTTAGGACTGCCCCAGCAATCGCTGCTACTGATTCTGCTTTCCCATCAACGAGTTTGGAGACTGCCAAAAGTTTCGTTACTGCTTCACCAGAAACCAAAATCGGTAAACGATCAACGACATCCCGACCAGTCAAGTCAGACATGAGTTTACTGTCCCGATGAAGAGTGAGAGGAACAGGGGGATGAAAATTTTAGCCTCAGTTCTGCAGCCAAAGCTGTACAATGAGCATTTCGTTCCCTTCTGATAGTGCGTTGGCTGATACCCAGCTTATTCACATCGTGGCCAAGATGAGATGCAAAATGTATATGGATATTAGCTGCTCCCTCCAGTCACTGACTTGAGTCCTGTCGAGAGCCGTAATCACCTGGCCAGTGACAACCGTAATGAGTCAGGGCTTTTTGGAAGATGGTCCTGGTTCTTGATGAGGTGATGGCACGAATGACTCTTCACTGTCTGACTCGGGACTGATAGAGCTAGATGAAGGGTCAAGTTCCACCTTTGCAGCCAAGGCAGCTTTTTCATCTATGGATTGCGTCTTCCGTTTTATGTTGTTCATGTTCTTTTTTCCTTGCTCTTTCTCTCTTGCACCAGTTTCTGTTAACTACAGTCATGATTCCTGGTCAGCCAGGTTGGTGCTGAGCAATGAGAAAATCCCGATTCTCTTTAATCTTCATCAAGGAGAATGTGTCATGATGGGAGATTTCAAAAAGCTCATGTAGATGTTTTTGGAACCGTGTCCTGTCTTCTAGTGCGTTTCCAAAACTTCTTTTGTTTTTCCTCAACTTTGTGTGTTCAGCATGTAACTTCCTAACCTTTACTAGAGGATGGCAGTAATTAATAAATGGAATATTAGCTTTATCCCGGTACGATGCAGGGATAGTTCTAGGAGAGTTTAATAGCTTGCTGTCCGCCTAGTTCTTGTACTTACTGAAGTAACCTCAGTCTTTTCCCCATTGACAGTGTTTGAGATAATCTGATAATTGAAGTGATTTTTGTGTCAGTGATGACATTGGTGATAAAAGGAGTCGTGCAGTATTGTTTATATTGTTTGGATATCATGAACGAGATCACCTTCCAACTTTTACAAAGTGCATATCCTGACATTTACATTTTTCTCAGTCCTCACATAATTAAAAATCTCTTAGGATTTGGGTTAGCTCCACAATAAATTTTTGGCTCATAGTCTCTAAGTTTTCCGGATGATTTTCGTACATTGTCGCGGTAATTAAAAATTTGATACTGTCATCATTTCCTTTATATTTTTTATGCGCTTTTGCTACCAATGATTTCTTAAGTATTATTCAACAGCCAAGGTGGTTTATTGATGTGATTATTTGTTTGGGCAATTCAAAATTTTTGTTTTTGTCTGATAAATTAGTGAATATTTCTCACATTTCTTCAATATTATCCATATTTAGTACCATGCCAGTTGGCATTATTGTTTCTTATACTGTCGAAGCTAGTTTTTTTGACACTGGGATTTAAAAGGCTATTCATATAAATCATACAGTTTATATTCGGCAAGCATGTTGGTCAGTTCCGTATATTTGTCTGTCTGTTCCATATATTTTTCTGTCTCCTACAGGTTACAAAGTGCACCAATCATTATGAAAAAAAAAATCAGAAGGTAGATATCCACAAACCATGGAAGCCCATTGTTTTCATCAAAATCAGTCGGAGGCGAAGCGGCTGAGGTGGCCTTACCGAGGCTTCGTGCGTGGGCCTTAGTGACCTACGGCCATAAACTACCTGACTTAAGGCCGTGTGTAGCTTTAAGGCCGTTTGTGCATCCGGGCCCTGGGCTGGGTGGGGAGATTGAAACTCCTCAATTGCCGTGGGTCCGGAAATCGTCGGGACCTTGTGGCCAGCCAGGGCACCATTTTTTTTTAGTTTTTTAAAATCGATTTTTTTATCCTTACCAAATTGAAGAGAAATGTCTGGACCACTGGGCAAAGCAATTTTCAGTATCCTACAGTATAGTCATCCTGTGCTGCGCATTGAAGTGCAAACAATTTCCTCAAATAACTGCCTCATCACCAGAGAAAATTAAGTAGACGCATGACTGCCTAAACACCAGCGAAAACTAAACAGACACAATCGGATCCACCCGGCAAGCGTTCGGCTTATAGCAGTTTCATTAAGTCACTGTCTGCTGTTGGGGCAATTTCGAATATTTTATTATCATGCATCAATTTAATCACTGCATGAATTAAAAATGCATCGCCTACCAGTTCTAACAACCTGTTCCCTTCTTAGTCCGTACACAAATGTACAAATGTTTCCTGCCAGTATTGGCATTAACTCGAGGCATCCCATAGATGTATGGGTACGTTGCAACATTTTGTCACAGCTAGTCTCGTTGACGTACTGGTAGGTCGTGTAATTGCAAGGTTCATAATTTGCACAATTTTCAATTTTCGCGTGTGATTTTTTGTACTCATACACGAGACACCTTGCTTTACTCCTCTGCAAGATGCCAGGCAGGGACAATGCCTTACACCACATAACCTCCCCCCCCCCCGCACGCCACTGTTTCGGCAATTCACCTGTTTCCAGTGTCCTCGCCAATAAAGACATTTAGGGCCAGAGTGATTCCCCAATCGATGACAATGTGGAGGACAAAGTTTACATAGCATTAGAGGAAGAAACAGTCAGAAATGATGATCAGGTAATGCTGGCAAAAAAGGTCAGGTATGTTGATGAGTTAGTGAGTGAAACAATGCTTATAATGCCTATATTACTGTTTGAGAACCAATATACTCTCATACTACATATAAATTCGTACCAAATAAATAAATAAATACCGTTTATGAGTGGTGTGGAATAGTTACCCTCCCATAGAACTCTGTTTCTTTGGAGCCAGCCTGATAGAAAACCCAGTAAGGTAAGGAGGTACTGCTACCTGTATCGAGTATTTTAAACCTCAGGTGAGCGATTTCTCTATGAATTTTCGATGTTTCTCACCAAAAGCGGAGGTTTTAGCCAAATTTTTTTTTTTCCAAAATAGCTCAGGATTGGGGAGTGTCGGAGGTGAGAAATAGCTCAGGATGTGACGGGTTAATGAAGTCCCACAAAATAATGTTCTTGTTTTCTATAAATGATTTTATTTCGCTGCACAGTAATGAATCGTTTTCAGCATCTAACTTGAGTAGTTCGTATACTCCACTGAAAGGAATAAGCTTATTACTCTGTGAAAATTTTGATGTATAAAGAATTGTCTGTTTGGATATCGAGTTGCATTCATGTGGTTTTCAGTATGTATTAGAACTCCCCCGTCAGTGTTATGTAGTCGTGAGTTTTCAGATATTGTATAGTTTTGTATTACAACAATAAGGTCCTTGTCACAAGGGTGGCAGTCATCGTCATGCCATGATTCTGTGATCGTACTTATGTCAGGATTACCGGTAGTTGCAAAGGTAATTTACTCTTCTCGCTTTGAAATAATACTTCTCGCATTCACACCACCACCATCCACCATCCAATTCTACGTTGCACCATGCGGAGCGTAGAAGCCCGGGGCTAGGCAATTTGGTCCTGACATTTAAGATGAGAGTGACCAGCCTCACTCATCCCTGAGTGGCATTACTTGAGCAATAACCCCAACCATGCCTTGGATATAAACCTTCACTTGCTCAATCCAATTGGAGCGCTGTAATTACCCACTAAACCACCAGGCGCCATAATTTGGTTATATGGTTACCACCCAGCATAGTAAATGGTTTCCTTGTGTACAGGAAACCATTTGGCTTGTCACTCAGTCTCTCATTCATGTTCATAATATTCAAAGTAAGGCAGATACTAATACGGCTGTGCAACACAAAAAGTACCGCTGTTTACCTGTCTAAATCCTCAGTAGAAATTGCAACTCTCTTACGAACCACTAATTGCTGAAACTCAGCAGTGACAACATACTATGGAGGTCAAAGATGACCACGGGCGAGACATCATGGTGTTCAGTTCATCGGGTAGTCAGAAAGAGGAAGACCCCTAGGAAGGACTATCCAGAATATTAACAAGAAAAATGATTGAATTAATTAATTAATACCCCTTACATACTTTAAACATTAATTTTGAAAAATAAGTTTAGAGACAACAAAGTATCATATACAGTGAGAAGTAAGCAAGTAGGACAGCCAAGAGCTTAAGATCTTATGAAGGACTGCGAGGATGCGAAGAGAGGAAATATCAAACATGGGTTTACTGGTTTACCTCTCTCTCTCTCTCTCTCTCTCTCTCTCTCTCTCCAAGGATGAGAGAGAATACAGTATAGGCCTATCTTCGTCATACTGTGAATGCTGGGTGAACATTGCTATACTGCACTCAACTTGAGCTGTCATCTTTTGTGTCATAACCATGTTCTGTGGTGGTTTAACGAAAACTCGTCGGACATTAACTCACCCAACATAATGTCATTGATCAAGTATAAAGGGCAAAAACTCACTCCTTAAAACTTGAATCACATTATAAATAAAACAAATGCGTAGTTAGACATTAAGTTTCAGAACAGGCCAAGTTATTCATATGTATAATACTAGTAATAAAGATGCGGAGAAATATTTATTTGTACTGTTCAGAACAACCTAACACTGAAAAATGTAATTAATAAAATATAGGATAATATTAAATTTTAAAATACACTGCGACGTGGAATGTAAGTTGTGCAAATGAAGAGGAGAGAGAGAGAGAGAGAGAGAGAGAGAGAGAGAGAGAGAGAGAGAGAGAGAGAGATTGTCCAGGTGCTAGAGGGTGCGAAAGTGGATGTATGTGGATTAACTGAAACTAAATAGCGAGGTGAGTGTGTGAGAGAATTGGAGTATGGATGGGGTATATGTGTGGGAGTAGGTGAGAATGAGAGGGCAAAAGAAGGCGTGTGTATTGTTGCAACAGATGGAGGGAGAATATAAGAGAGTATGGATTAGTTGGCTCAAGGATTGTGTGGGTAAGATTGAAAGTTGGACTACAAATGTGGGCAATTCTGTGCGTGTATGCAAGATCGTGCAAGCAGCGTGAGAGAAGAGTTCTGGACAAATGTGGAAACATGCAAGGAAAAGTTTGAAAGGAATGAGTGTTTTTGATTGGCGATATCAATGGTAAAGTAGGGAATGTGAAGGCAGATGGTGTAGTTGGTGAGTAGGATGTGCCTGCTGAGATAAATTAGAATGGCAGTGCTTTAGTGGACATTTGTGCTAGGAGGTGGCTGGTGATAGCCAGTACCCACTTCAGGCACAAAATGATCCATAGGTATATGTGGTGAGTGATGAGAAGGGTGGGTTGTGAACTGAATGAACGGAAGGGAATGATTGATTATGTCTGTGGATGAAGGATGCAAAGGTGTGTAATAGATGCAAGAGCATATAAAGGTTGGGAGAGTGGACTTTCTTACCATTGGTGGTGGTGACAATCAAGGTCCAAATGAAATAGAGAAATTGAAGACGGGAAGGACAGGAGGAAGTAGTATATGCAAGGAGGGTGGAAAGGTTACAAGAGGATGAGAAAAAGACAGAATGTAAGAGAGAAGTGGAGGAGCCATTGGGTAAATAAGGACTGGAGCTGATGGAGGACATGGAAGGTGTGTGCAAGATATTCACGGAAGAAATCTGTTTAGCATGTGAGGTGGTGTGTGGGGTGAAGAGAAGACGAAAGGGGGTGCAAGGAACAGTATGGTGGACTGAAGAGGTGGGACAGGCTGTGGCACAAACGAAGAAAGCATATAGTGAGTGGATGAGAAACAAGGGTGTGGAAGAAGTTGAGAGACGGAAGAGAGAGTTATATGCAGAGAGGAAGAGAGAGGTGAAAAGATCAGTAAGAAAGAGTAAGAAGCGAGTGGATGAGGAATTTGGAAGAAATTTGAGTGTAAAGTTTAGAGAATGCAAGAAAATGTTCTGAAAAGAGGTAAAGATAGAGTTAGACAGGACAAGAAAATTTTCTGGAAAGAAGTAAAGAGAGTTAGACAGGGTGGCAAACAAGTTAGTAGGGTAGTGAAAGATAAATATGGTAGACTACTAGTGGAGAAGGAAGAAAAAGTGAGCAGATGGAGAGAACACTTTAATGAATTGTTGAACATAGAGAATTCAGGTAATGCGAGTACAAGTGGTTGGGGAATGGCTGGGAGACGGAGGGATGTGAGAAGAGAGGAAGAAATCAGTAGGATGGATGTTGTGGAAGCAATGAAGAAAGTCAAATTGGGGAAAGCCCCAGGAATTGATGGAGTGTGTGTTGAAATGCTGAAGTATGGGAGAGAGATAGTTCTAGAATGGATGTGGAAGACGTGCAGATTGGCCTGGGAGGAAAGTAGAGTCCCGGAGGATTGGAAGTCAGGTATAATTATTCCCTTGTACAAAGGAAAAAAGGGGGAAAAGAAGTATGTGGTAATCATTGGGGCATTTGTCTTCTTAGTGTAATATATGGTAGTATACTTATTGACAGAGTTAGGGAAATAACAGAGGAATTAGTTGGAGAAAACCAGGGAGGTTTTAGGAAGGGAAGAGGTTGTGTAGATCAGATATTCATTCTTAGATCTTTAGTGGAAAAGTTTCTAGAGAAGGGAAAGAAGTTGTATGTGGCCTTCATGGATTTTTTTTTTTTTTTAATGTGAGGAAGAAGGAACCAAGGGCCGTGAGCCCACAAAATTGCTCCTTCCAAGAGAAAAACAAAATACAAGAGAGAGCCAAATTCAAGATCCGATCATTTCGAGATGCCTGGACACACTGCATTTTAAAGACTGGAGATCATAGGAAGCAGGAAATACAGACAGTGGGAGACAGTTCCAGAGTTGACCTGTTGCATAAATGAAGGACTGGTAGTAACAGTTAACTCTTGCATTAGAGAATTGGACAGAAGAGGGATGAGAGTTTGCTGCTAGACGGTGCTACCCACCCGTCGTAGAGGTGGAGGAATGCATGCAGACAATTCAGAGCAGCAGTGACCATTGAAGTAGTGATAGAAATGAGATAAAGATGCAACAGTGCAGCAAAGAGACAGGGGTTGAAGGGAGTCGGTAAGAGGAGAAGAGTTAATGAGACAAAAAGCCTCTGACTCCACCCTATTGAGAAGAGCTGTATGTGGGGAGCCTCCCCACACGAGAGTTGTACTCCACACAGGGGCGGATAAAACCCTGTTTAGAGTCAACAATTGTGCAGGGGTAAAGAAGGAACGGAGTCGGCTTAGCACACCTGATCTCTTGGAAGCAGATTGTACAAGAGATGAAATATGATCTTTCCAAGATAAGTCCCGAGTAAATGATACCCTAAGCATGTTCAAGGATGATGCAGGATTAAGCTGAATATTATTAAACATTAGTGGGTACACCTGTGGAAGATTTTGTCGGGTTGATAGGTGTAAAAGCTGAGACTTTGATGCATTAAAAACAGCCAGATTATTTTTTCCCCAGTCAGAGATATGAGCCAAGTCAGACATTGCATGTGCCATAGCCTCATCCCTAGTTTGTTGAAGTAACTGCTGAGATGGATGTTGCAGGAACCGAATGGAAGGGTGAAGGATGGAGTCATCAGCGTATGAGTGGATAGGGTTAGACATACAGCTTAAAAGGTCATTGATGAATAAAAGCAAGAGAGTTGGTGATGGGACAGAGCCCTGAAGAACACCACTGTTATTAGATCTAGGAGAAGAACGATGGCCGTCTACAAGAGCGGCTATAGAATGACCAGAAAGGAAGCTAGAGATGAAGGCATGGATAGAAGGATAGAAACCGTAAGAAGGCAGTTTGGAAATTAAAGATTTCTGCCAGACTCGATCGAAAGCCTTTGAGATGTCAAGTGCAATGGCAAAGCTTTTGCCAAATTCCCGAAAGGAGGATGACCAGGAGTCTGAAAGGTAGGTGAGAAGATCGCCAGTGGAGCGTCCCTGACGGAATCCACTGACGATCAGAAAGAAGGTTGTGACAGGAAAGTCGCTTTAAAATTTTGCTATTAAGAATTGACCCGCAAACTTTTTAGATACAGGATGTTAAAGCAATTGGACGACAGTTAGAGTGTTGGGAATGGTCACTCTTCTTGGGACTGGCTGGATGAGAGCAAACTTTCAGCAAGAAGGAAAGGTACAAGTTGATAGACAAAGGCAAAAGAGTTTGCCTAGGCAGGGTGTAAGCACAGAAGCACAGTTCTTAAGAACAACAGGAGGGGCCCATCTGTGTTATTAGTATTGAGGCCTGTGATGGCAGAAAATACATCAGCTGAAGAAATTTTAATGTCAGCCATGAGAAAGTCAGAGGGGGGAAGTGAAGGAGGAACATCACCGGAATCATCTAAGGTGGAATTAGAGGAGAAAGTCTGTGCGAAGAGATCTGCTTTATCAGTAGAAGAAATAGCTACAGAGCCATCAGAGTAGAAAAGAGGAGGGAAGGATGATGAGGTAAAGTTGTTAGAAAGGTTTTTGACAAGGTGCCAGAAGTAGCGGGAAGAATTCGAGTTAGAGAGTTGAGAGCATTTAGTCTATCTATCTATATACCTAGGCTGCTTCCCCCAAGGAAAGGGAGGTAGCCGAGACAGGACGACACACTCCCCATTTACTCATCCATTCAAACACATTCATTCGCATCTTAGCCCCAAAGGGGAGAACGGACAGATCCTCACTGCACCACACTGCACAAGGGTCAACTGCGCAATGCAATCAGTGACATCCGCAGCAGGGCCCGACAGCAGAGCTGGTTTACCCCTGCCACATCATAACAGACTCATCCCCTTACCCGCACCTGACCTGAAATAGCTGATCAGACCAAATGCGGGAGAATATCCCCTCAGGGCTGCGTCATCACTTATTCATTCACAATTTCTCTCCATTTATTTCTGTCACGCACAGCCACTCTTCCTTGTTCAACAGACATCCCTCTCGCATCCAGCGCACTCTTCACACTGTCCATCCATCCTATTTGTGGTCTTCCTCTCAGCCTTACACCTCTCACATCAGATCTAGTTATCTTTTTCACCAATCGCTCATTATCCATTCTCTCCATATGCCCAAACCATCGCAACACCCTCTATTCAACTCTACCAGCCATCTCCCGAACAACTCCAGTTCTCCTTCGCACTTCATCATTTCGCACTCGATCCATACGCGTCACTCCACACATACTCCTCAGACACCTCATCTCCATTACATTCAAACTTTTCCTCTCTGCTACACCCATATTCCATGTTTCAGCCCCATATAATGCAGTCGGTACCACAACACCCTCATACAGCCTTCTCTTTACATCCATTCTAAGCGAACGACATCTAAACACTTTTTCATTCCTCCCAGCACCTTTCCTACTTCATTTATTCTAAACTTCACTTCTGCATCTATTCTTCCATCCACAGCAACATGTGACCCTAGATATTTAAAACACTCTACCTCCTCAAGCAGCTCGCCATTCAAAACTATATTCATCCCCCTACCATCTACCAACCTCGTACACTTCATCACTTTACTCTTATTCTCATTTACTTTCAATTTCCTCTTTTCACACACCCTTCCAAACTCCTTTACCAACTGTCTCAATCTCTCCTCTGAATCAGCCACCAGTGCAGTATCATCTGCAAACAGCAGCTGCTTCAGATTCCACTCTCCACCATCAACATTCACCAGACTCAGACCTCCACCTAAAACTCTTGCATTCACCTCCCTTACAACACCGTCCATGTAAATATTAAACAACCAAGGCGACATCACACATCCCTGTCGCAGCCCCACTCTCACAGGAAACCAATCACTCACAGCATTTCCCACTCTTACACACGCTCTACTATTTACATAAAAACTTTTCACCCCTTTTAGTAACCTACCATCAAGTCCATACAATCTTAAAACAGTCCACAAAGCCTCCCTATCAATTCTATCATACGCTTTCTCTAAATCCATAAATGCCCAAAACACATCCTTGCCTTTCGCTAAATACTTTTCACACACTTGTCTCACCGCAAACACCTGATCCACGCATCCCCTCCCTCTCCTAAAGCCACACTGCTCATCACCAATCACTCCCTCTGTACCCTCTCTAACTCTCATAATTAACACTCTACCATACACCTTACCTACAACACTCAACAGACTTATACCCCTAAAGCTAGTACATTCATACTTATCACGGGACCACACAAGCACTTGCCCAGTCAACTGGCACCATACCTTTCACAAAGCACACATTCAACAATCTTACTAACCAGTCAACAATAGTCACTCCACCACCCTTCAGGCATTCCACAGCACACCCATCCATATCTGCAGCTTTCCCTGTTTTAATCTCCTTTACTGCCTTCTCCACTTCCTCCTTCGTGATCAAAGAATCGTTCAACTCTCCCAACACATTTATTCCTTGCACCCTTCCATCCACCACAATCTCAGCCACCCTTTCCTCCTCTACATTTAACAATCTTTCAAAATACTCTGCCCATCTCTTCCTTACTGCATCCATCTCAATTAAGATCCTTCCATCCTCTGCTTTTACTCGTTCTTCCTTCCCAGACTCTCCCTTTCGCACCCTTTTCACCTCCTTCCAAAACATTTTCTTATTCTGTTGAAAATTCTCTGTCAGCCGCCTACCCCACCTCTCATCTGCTGCCACTTTAGCATCACGCACAGCCCTTCTCGCCCTATTCCTCTTTTCCTTATACCTCTCATATGACATATCCTTCCTCTGCAGCCACACTTCATATGCACGTCTCTTCTCAGCCACAGCCATACTTACTTCCTCGCACCATCATTCACTTCCTTTTCTTACACCACCACCCACACGTCTCACACCACACACCTCTTCTGCATGCCCCACCACAGCACTCTTAAATAACTGCCATTCCTCCTCCACACTGCCATTTTCCCGATCTTTCACTGCGTTCCACTCATCTTTCAATTTCTCCTGATACTCTATCTTTTTCTCTCTTTTATCCAACTCACTCACTTTCAACACCTCCCTGCCGCACCTAACCCTCCTAGCTCTCACCCATCTCTTGCCTACTGTTAACTTTCCCTCCACCAGGTAGTGGTCAGACGTACCTCCACCCTCCCCTCTCAGAACACTCACATCCAACAATCTTCCTATTACATTCCTAGACACAACCACATAGTCCATCAAAGTACTGATGAAATTATTTCTAGCAGAGCGAAGAACTGACTTAGCAAGATTCCAGGCAGAAACGTAAAAAAGATGTGATTCAGGGGTGGGTTGGCTCCAGTACCTTTTATAGGCCCTCTCCTTGTTGCGGACAGCATTAGAACAACCGCGATTAAACCAAGGCTTTCTTGCATTAGTCAAAGGATATGAGAAAGGAATGTATGCCCGAGAGAATAACCTCCGTAATGCACAAGGAAAACCCAATTTGGCTCCCAGCCATGGAAGCAATAATCATTCCAGGGCAAATCAAAGAAGTACTGCCTGAGGGCCTCCCAATCCGCAGCCCCTACGTGCCACAGATGACGTTTCTTTGGAGGGTGCGCAGGCCGTACTGGAGCGATAGGACAGGTTAAGGTGATAAGGTTGTGATCAGAGGAGCGCAACGGACAGAAAAGATTAACAGTGTAAGCAGAAGGATTAGTTGTAAAGAAGAAGTCAAGTATGTTGGAGCTCTCTCCAAGGTGGTCAGGGATACGGGTAGGGTGCTGTATAAGCTGCTCTAGGTCATTAAGGATATAAAAGGTGTAGGCTTGTTCATCAGGTGGATAAGTGAAAGGAAAGGAGAGCCAAAGATGGTGGTGAACATTGAAATCTCCTAGAGTGGAGATTTCAAAGAAAGGAGAAATGGATAGAATGCTTTCCATCATAGAAGTAAGATAGTCAAAGAATTTTGGATAGTCAGTACAATTAGGATATAAGTAAACAGCACAGATATATTTAGTCAGAGAATGACAGGAAAGCCGAAGCCAGAGTGTAGAGAACTCAGAAGAATCAAGTTCAGGAACACGAGAGCAAGATAAGTTGTTGCGTATATATACACAACAGCCACCTTTGGCTTTGAAATGAGTATAGAGAGAGGAGGATACAGAAAAGGGTCTGCTGCCAGTTGCCTCAGACAGCTGAGTCTCAGTTAGAAAAAGAAGGTGAGGTTTAGAGAAGGAGATGTGGTGCTCAACAGAACGAAAGTTAGATGAAAGGCTGCGAATGTTGCAGAAATGAAGAAGAAGAGAGTCAGACATTGGTTCCGGGCATCTCGAGTCGTCACCGGGAGAGGGGCGGAAGGTGAAGGCATTTATGGTCCACCCCCCCCCCCCCGGGACTCCGGGGCCACGTGTTTTGTTGCCATGATTTGGAGAAAGTATATGACAGGGTGGATAGGCAAGGATTGTGGAAGATACTAAGAATATATGGAGTAGATGGGAAGTTCTTGAATGTTGTGAAGAGTATGTATGAGGGTGCCAAGGCTGCAGTCGTGTGGATAGTGAACTGAGTGAACTTTTCTTATTGAAGATTGGATTGAAACAGGGATGTGTCATGTCTCCATGGTTGTTCAATCTGCATATGGATGGGGCTATAAAAGAGATACAAGGTAGGGCAGTGGATGTTGGAGTGGCCCTAATGAGAGAGGGCAGTGTTTGGAAACGCCCTGTACTGTTGTCTGCAGATGATACTGCGTTGTTAAGTGAAGAAGAAGGAGAGCTGCAAGGCTTGGTGGATGAGTTTGGGAAAGTGTGTAAGAAGCGGAATCTAAAGGTGAATATAGGGAAGATTAAAGTTATGGTCTTTGAGAGAAGTGAAGTCAGTGAATGTACAGTGAGGTTGGATGAGGAGGAAATAGAAAATGTGAGTGCGTTTATGTACTTGGGTAATATGATGAGTAAGGATGGAAGTTTGGAGGGTGAAGTGCTTGAAAGGATACAACAAGGAAGAAAGGTTGCTGGTTCCTTGAAAGCAGTGATAAGAAACAGGGAAGTGAGCATGGAAGTGAAAAAGTTACTATATGACAGTACTGTGATACCAACTCTAACGTATGGAAGTGAAGCTTTGACCTTGTTGGAGGGACAGAAATCAAGAGGTAGAGCAGTGGAAATGAATTATTTGAAAGGGACCTCTGGAGTCACATGGAGAGACAGACTGACAAATGAGGATGTGAAGGAGCGTTGTGGTGTGGATGTGGATGTGACAGGAAGCGTTAGGAGAAACACACAGAGGTGGTTTGGCCATGTGGAGAGGATGGAGAGTGAGAGATTGGCGAGAAGAGTGTATGTGAGTGAGGTGGAGGAAGGGGGAGGCCAAGGATGAGATGGAGGGATGGAGTGGAGAGGTATATGAGGGAGGGGAGTGTGAGCTGGAAGCAAGGCA
Source organism: Coenobita brevimanus (assembly GCF_032717465.1). NCBI lineage: Eukaryota > Metazoa > Arthropoda > Malacostraca > Decapoda > Coenobitidae > Coenobita > Coenobita brevimanus. Next base: position 49,027,108 of record NC_137010.1, read on the forward strand.
GTGAAATGCCAGGGGACAGAGCGACATGGAGGCGATTTGTTTGTGGCCACCCCTTACGGGATTAAGACGTCTGGCAGTAGATAGAGGTAGACAGAAAATACATTATGAAAAACAGATCAAACTTTTTAGGCAATAGTGTATTTAGAAACGGCCACAGTTTCTACCTGCAACCAGATCTTTGAACAGGTTTCAGAAAAACTTCTGAATGTCCAAACCATGTCTGTTTACTCTTATATTTGGAAGCTGAACTATTGCAAACTGCAGTATCATCGTGTGGACCAGGGTCTCATTCTTCCTAATGTTATAGAGAACTGTGTGGTATATTATATGAGAACTGCACTTGAATGAGGAATCCCGGCCTTCACATATGATTTTCGTTCGAGCCTCACCATTTTGGGTTTTAGTAAGTATACATTCCATGGGCAGGATGGAAAAATGGTGGATAGTTGTCGAATCTGCACTGTTAGTGTTTTCCAGCAAATCTTTCATGACGAAATGTACTTTTATTCGTAGGGTCTGTCGATGTACGAGGTGATGCCATCAAATATCTCAGGAATGCTCTCCTTCAAAAACTGCGTATCTTCCTGCATCTTTTTAGATATGAGAACTGCTAACCCATCCGTAACTCCACAAAACAGGTTGCAGTCATCATTCTGACGGTACCGATTAACAGGTCAACATTCTTGTATCTTGCTCAAATTTAAGCACTCTGAGTCAAGTAAGACAAACATGCTAGGATGCTGCTAACAGCATTGTCACCAGCGCTTCTTTTCATAGTCACCGAAAGTTCGACCAACATTTTGCACTTGAGTTTTTGTCTTCTTTTGAATTTAATTAGTGATTTTTTTGTCAATTGAGTTTTTGTCCGCGCACATGTCTAGATTTGTGGTTGACTTAATCAGAAGGATGTTTATAACCATCTAAATTTGCAAGACGAGACTGGAGGCATTATCCCAGTCTATACAATGATGTTCATCTGTATAAATAAGACATTGGATTCCCGTCCTGTCCTAGCATTATAGGCTACTCATGTTGTTTGATTCTAGGGTAAATTCTTTTTGTCAATGATCTACATAAAATTTATTACGCTCCTTACTTGGTATTTTATAAATATAGTCACTTGAGTTATCAGGTGAGTTCTTACTCAGCCTCTTCTTCATTGCACATGAATTGTTGATACATTTATCTTATCATCAGATGAGGAACTTTGGAAAGTTTCTCACTGTAGGGTAAAATCGAAAGGTTCTTTTTGTCACCAGGAGGCAATGAGTTGGTTCTGTAGAATGTTTTCGTTGCGTTGTTAAAAGCTTTATTTATGAAGGTTCTTGGATACTTTAATTAAAATGCAGTATTATAGATATTTTCCAGATTCTCATCCGCGAATCTAGGGCTATATACTGTATACGGAGAACACCTAAAAATAAATTAAAATATTGACAATTTACCTATATCCTGGTAAGCAGTGTCAAAATGTATATATGAACAAATATTACTGGGTTTTCTATAGATACTGAACTTAAATGCGTTCCTTACTCTATGAACAATATAGTCTATTTATCAATTAATTTACAACTAAACACCAAAGTCCTGTAAGGGGTCGCCGTTTGTCTCTGAGTTGTTTTACGGGGAGGGACACTAACCCTCCTCCAATCCACTTGTTGACACGTAGGGAACACGTTTGAGTTGGTTATATGGTTACCACCCATCGCTGTAAATTGCTTCCTGGCTTACTGGACACCATTAGGCTTGTCACTCAGTGTAAAGCCATGGAAATGAAAGAAGTGTAATAAAACGTAACAGGAAAGATAAGAGAAATAGGAAGAGAGGAGGGCAGACACAAAAAGAATGATGAAGATGGAGGATGAAGCGGGCAGCTCTACACCAAATGAATAGATAATGGTCTCCACCACCTACCACCAGTATGGTCTAAAAATGGCACTTCACACCTGTTACATTTTCCATATATGAATGTGTTGGTAATTATTTCTAAATTTAAAATAAGCCAGTGATCGACAACTAAGTCCGTGTACAAGACAGATAATAAATGGGTAAAAAAGTTGCAGGGGTACTTTGAGACTGAAAATGTTCTTTTTTCATTTAAACATTTCATGAACAGCCAACACCGCATATTCTAAAAGCAAATTTTGTTTCCATTCCATTATTAGTTCCACAATGAATCATCATCATCATTCTAATAAATATGATTTAAGTCAGTTCACCCATCACGATCATCTTACTTCACTCCAGTCATGGTAACATGTAAAGGAAAACAGTCAGAGGTAATAATTATCAAAAGAATATCAGTGAGAATGGGCCAATCTTCCATTCACTCCCAAACAACTCCTCGGAATTCTCTCCCACTGACTAATTAATGCCATCCATTTTTCCATCCACAAACAACGCAAGACCATATGGACAATGTCATCATACAGAGATGCAAAATTAGCCATGTGTATAGCATCTCTCATTATCCATTTTTCATCATACATCATCATGTTACTATCCTTTTCAATCATTCTCTTCAAGATAACGTTCATATTCTGAGAGAGAAGGATGACATCTGATGTGTAATAATTCAGTCTGTCTCCATGACACCAGCACATGGAGCCGCATTCTCTTACGATAAACGAGGTTAGTTAGCACCTTCTCCTCATCAGCCTATTGCCGCATACGACACGTTGATATTTTTTTATGTTATTTATTCAGTCTGTGTCAGTATTACCGAGATTCGGATACGATGTTAAGATGTAGTGTTCAAAATAAATATCAAAGGAAGCAGTGCTAATAGGTCTCCTGGGCCCACCAAACTTAAAGCCTGGCACCCATACTCTCATGGATTAACAAACTACCTTCAGTAGAAGATATGACACTGTGTTTGTGTTTCGATTTTTTTCATGCCAGCATTTAAACCCTTCAGTCCGACGACATATTTATGATTTTCTTTAAATTTCAACTATCTCCAGACAGGTTTATTCGGCCCTGGAAAGGCGTTTCGAAAAGTAGTTTTAGATATAGTCTTCATTAACGCCTTAACCGCAAGAGATCCGACAGCTTCTTTAAATCATCTGGAGTACTACGTTGACCAGGCCTCACACCTCAGTGAGAAGCCAACAACACGTCACCAACACACAGGACTCGAGGTTTACGCTGCGGCACCAGGAAACACAACAGTTCAGGAGAAAGCAAGGTTGCTGATTCCATTTTTTTTTTTTCTCTCTCGTGTTTGCGATTTAGTAAAAGTACCGACACTGATCAAATATGTTACTGAAGGCCAATCAAGAATGGGTGAAATATTTCAAGTACCCGGTACTTTCATGAAATTAAAAATACGTTTGAAATAACCTTTATTGGCACGGTAGAAGAATGGAACCAGCGCAAACGATTTCGCACGGTAATACACAAGGTTGGGCGAGTGGCAGTGATATATTAAACAGATGTCAAGACGATACGAGATCAAGAGCTAAGTAGACGCTGCGCCGAGAACAACTGGGGACGTAAATTTTGACGATAGGCAAATCTCCATAACAATAAACTATTATCATCGAGCGTTTTGTAAAGTTACGTGGAAAGACAGATAGAGAACTGAAAAAGTGAGAGCTTTGTGGTGCTGATATGGAAATGCCACAAAGCATTAGGAGAAACAGTTGAGATGGAGAGAATGGAGAATGAGAGACTGACTAGCAGGATGTCTGTGAGTGAAGTGGAGGGGGAGAGGGGAAGGAATGGGACAGACGGGTACATGGGTGAGAGATGTGTGAGTTGGAGAAAAAGCAACCTGATATGGGAAGACAGGGTAACATGAAGGTGATTCATTTGTGGCCACCTCTTACGGAACTAAAGCGTCTAAAAATAAACAGAGACAGATTTTGGTTTGCGTACTTTGTCATTTTCAAATTCAATCTGATAATGCGCTTTTGATTTTATTCTACTACTCCAGACGATACCAATACAACTTAAGGGAGTTGTCTTGAAGTGGAGGATTTGGTGAAAGCTAATATCTAACTCCTCGTTTTCAAAAAGGCTTTCTTAATCTAAGAAGTCGTCTGTAGATAGCAAGAATTTAATTTTAAAAATAGCTAGTCGTAGTGAAGAGAATAATATTCAATTATTTGATTGTGAAGTGCTTCGAAGGCGAATGAAGATTCACACATATATAATGAACCTTATGCACAGTTAAACTTAAGAGTTTATAAATACTACCGTAGGGTGAACACTGATGTATTTATAGGAACCCTAATAATAAACCAGAGGGCTTAAACTGGCCGATAACTAAGGATGTGATAATTGTTGTGGGGGACACAGATCAGCGGTCAAAAGCAAGATGATTGGCAAGATAGTTTGAGTAGATAAGTTTGAACGTCGTATGTCTCTAACAACACCAAGAATGTCTGTGTTAGTTAACTCAAGTGAAGATGTCTGGATAAGCCTTGCCATTGTTGAACTGTTAATGTTTGATGTGATAAGGACTTGAAGGGGACAACTTTTCGGTGTGTGGTCATGAAACCGTGTGTTGATGCACTTGGGGCTGGCTAGGGTATGGTTTGAGTACATGGAACAGACAGAGAGAAAGATATTAAAGACAGTGTACGGGAATGGGATAGTTCAATTAAGAAACATGTAATCCAAAGATGAGACTTGTGATGAAGTGTGGAAGTTCTGTGTCACCGAGAAAGAAATGAAGCCACCTCTAACTGGAAGTGGCATCTGGAAATGTATCAAAAACTTCACCTATGCCACTGTGCTAGTATGTTACTGTGTGTTCTTACCTACCTACCTAATTGTATCTTTACAGGAATGAGTCAAGCTCGTACTGTCCCGTGTCTTAAACCATATTTATCGTACATATCTTTAAATTTGTGAATTGTTTTGGCACACACTATTTCATTCGGTAGTGCATTCCATTGATCAATTGCTCTGTTTAGGAAACTGAATTTCCTTACGTCTTTATCACCTCTCTTCTTATGCAATTTTTTGCAGTGTCCTCTTGCTGATGCTTCTCCATATGTTAAGTAATCATTTATGTCTATTTTCTCCTTTCCTGATATGCATTCATATAGCATTATCATGTCACCTCTTTTCCTTCTCTCCTGTAGTGTTGGTAGATTCAGTTTATTTAGTCTTTCTTCGTAGCTTAGGTCCCTTAAGCTTGGTATCCATCTTGTAGCGGCCCTTTGAACTTTTTCAATCTTGTCTATGTGCTTTTTGAGATGAGGACTCCAGACTACTGATGCATATTCCAGGGTTGGTCTAATGAATGATGTTATTATCCTTCTTAGCATGTCTTCATTTATGTATGTGAATGCTATTCTCATATTTGCAAGCAGTGTATACATGTTCCGTACCTTCTCGCTGATGTGGTCAGCCGGAGATAGTCTGTTATTGATAATCACACCTAGGTCTTTCTCTCTTTCTGATGTGTATAGGGTTTTATTTCCTAACTTATAATCCCAATCAGGTCTTTTTCCACTTTTACCAAACTTGATTACATGACACTTGTCCACATTGAATTCCATTTGCCATGTACTACTCCATCCATGAAGTTTATTTAATTCTTCTTGTAGCTATTTACAAGAGTCTGTGTTAGTAATTCTCCTTTGTATTTTTGCATCATCTGCAAACATATTCAGATAGCTCTCATTTCCAGTGTTACTGTTTATATCATTTATATACACTAAAAACATGATTGGTGCCAGCACTGAACCCTGTGGTACTCCACTAGTCACTTCTTTCCATGATGAGTAGTTTCCTCTTAGTACTGTCCTCATTTCTCTTTTTATGAGAAAATCTTGCATCCAACAAAACAGTTTGCCTCGAATTCCTCCTTGATGGTACAGTTTCCATAAAAGCCTTTGGTGTGGTACTGTGTCAAAAGCTTTCTTGAAATCTAAATAGATACTGTCCACCCATCCTTCCCTTTCCTGTATTGTGTTTGTTACTCTGTCATAGTAGCTCAACAGATTAGTAACACATGATTTTCCTTTTCTGAAACCAAACTGTCTTTCTGTTGTCATACTGTGTTGTTCTAGATGATTTACCCAAGCTTTTCTTATAAGTTTTTCTAATACCTTGCTTACAACATTGGTCAGTGATACTGGTCGGTAGTTGAGTGGATTTTGTCTATTTCCTTTCTTGAATAAGGGGACAATATTTGCTTTTTTCCAAATATCAGGTAGTTTACCTTGACTCAAGGATTTCTTGAAAATTAAAAATAATGGTTTACTTAACTCCTTTGCACATTCTCGTAATACCAAACATGAAATTTCATCAGGACCACTTGCTTTTCCTCTGTCTAATCTACTTAACTCCTCCTGTATTACTTTTTCTGCTATTTGTATATCTGGTAGTATGTGTGGACATGTGTGTTCCACATAGTCCCTCTCAAAATTTTTTTCTTCTGTAAAAACTAATTGGAAATTCTTATTTAGTGCTTCACAAATATCTTTCTCTTGTGTATAAGTGATTCCCTCGTCCGTAATGGATTGTATTATATCTTTTACTTTAGTTTTGCTTCTGATATAGCTGTAAAACAGCTTTGGTTGATCACTAGTTTTATTTATTATATCCTCCTCAAACTGTTTTTGGGCTTCCCTCCTTATTCTTGTATAGTCATTTCTTGCCTGTTTGTAATTATTATACGCCCTTTCACTATTGTGTCTTCTGTATCTATTCCACAACAAATCTCTTCTTTCTTTTGATTTTTTACATTCTGTATTGAACCATTTCTGTATTTTCTTATCTGCTTCTTTGTGTTGTGGGATGTACTTCTGGACTCCTATTTCATAAAATTCACAAAAAATTTTATATACAGCATTTAAATCTTGTCCTCTAAGCTCATTTTCCCAATCAACTTCTAAGAAATACTTCTTTAGGTCTTCATAATTTCCCTTTTTATAGTTTAGGCTCTTTTTGTAACTATCATTGCTGTTTACTATGTCATATGCTATCCTGAAGTTATAATTTAGTACTGCATGATCGCTTTTGCCGAGTGGAGGGTGATATATTAAACTGTCAATATCATTTTCTTGCCTTGTAAATATTAGATCTAGCACTGAAGGTACATCAAGTCCTCTTTTTCTGGTGGTTTCCCTCACATGTTGCGTTAAGAAAAACTCTTGTACGAGATCCAGGAGCTTTTGGTCCCAACAGCTTTCTTGGCTATTTATATCTAGAGTATTCCAATTTATATTTGTATTGAAGTCCCCAGTTAGTTTAATTCTTTCCGATTTCTCTTCCATTTTATGTAGCAATGCTCCTACACTCTGAATTGTACTCTCTGCCAGGTCCTCATATTCGTCTCTTTCCCATGTGTTTGATCTGGGTGGCATGTACAAATTGGCTACAATTACTTTACCTTCGGATGTGTCAATCTCTACTGCAATCAGTTCTACTTGTGATGGTATATCTAGTTTTATTTCATTGACTTTTAGATTTTTCTTAGTTAATATTATAATTCCTCCTCCTTTTTTTAAATATCTGTCTCTTCTCCATATATTGTATTCCTCTAAGTTTAGTATGTCATTTGATATCCTTGGTATTAATTTTGTTTCAGTTAGGCATATTATTTGTGGTTCATTTTCTCTGACATAATCATTCATCTCTAGTAATTTAGATACCATTCCATCCACATTTGAGTACATCAACTTTATCATCTTGTTTATATACTTGTCATGACATGGTTCTACTACCTTCCTCCTTTTTCTTCCATCCTGTTTGTGTACCACTTTCGTACCAGCAATCCTATTACTTTGTAAAAAAATTTCTTCTTCTCCTCTTCTGATCTTCCCTCATTTTTTGTTTTTGCTTCCTCCCTTTTCTCTTTCAGTAATTCCAGTTCCTCTTGTGTTAGGCATCTTTTTATCCATACATTTTTGAACTCCTCTTTTTCCTTAAGATTCTTTGCATTTTTTAGTATCTCTTCCACAGTGTTTACACTCTGGAAAGTCACCTTTAGAGGTCTTGTCTTGCTTTTCTCGTATTTCCCTAACCTTTTGTGTTCCTCTATGTCTTTACTGCAGATTTCCTCTGATGTGTGTGTGTGTGTGTTTTGCCAGGGGAGGTGATGGAAGTGGCATCTGGGAATGTATCGAAAACTTCAACTTAGTGACTGCTTGTGTGTTGCTGTGTATGTGTGTTTGGGAGGAGGGGGGGGGGCGGTATTCGTAAGCGCATAATACCCCTGGTCTGCATAATTTTATTTAATTAAAGACAATGACGACAGTAGTCATTGATGATCATGTCGGCGTACTGATCCTCCAGGATGTAGCCGACATGGCCTGGATCAATACAGCGCCAGTAGAAGTATGGCGGCGTGGACATGTTGGGATTCTTCTCACACACGGCGACGTACAGCTGGGACAGAGGCACCGTGCTGTCCCACAGCACCACCCCAGTTCCCGTCAGCACCTCCCTGGCCGCCTGGTTGTACAGTGGGTAGTTGCTACGGGCCTGGATGGCCTTAGTAGCATTTAGTCTAGCTTGCTGTTTGGGGATCAAACCAAAACATTAGTATGTAAAGCACAGTTAATTTTCACCTATTCAAAATCCGCCCTTTAATAATTCCCAGTTGCTTGCACAGGTAAGTCAGAATGGATGAACTATAAACATACATTAACTTAATCTGTAATTCAGTATGAGCAAATAACTTATTCTGAATAATTCAGGGCACTATGATATATTCTTTCAGAATGTCAGCTTCAGGTTTCACGTAAGTCCGGAATTCCTAGCAGTCCATGGGCCAGGGCCTAAAATCTGACCGATAGTTACCAAAAAGTGGTACTATAGTTCCAAAGATTTCTAATAGCAATATGCACTGTACGACATTGGGTGGGTAATCAAGTTCTTCATGTGGAACGAAAGGAGACTAATCTTTGCCTTTAATTATATACCAGAGGTATCGAAGGATAGTGGTCATTATACCTGGGTCAGTCTTCTCTCCTACCACAGAGGTTAAAGTTTCCATCTTATTTTCGAAAGATATGAAAACTCAGAGGTTTGATACATACGAAATAAAAGACACTTCACAAGCAGACTTAAAACTCTGATATACAATGAATATAGAAATTCATATACCCTTTGTTTTGTTCAGCATAATAGTAATTTTTCTATCTAAATACTACCAGACGCCGTAATCCCAAAAGGGGTGGCCACAAACAAATCGCCTTCTTGTCGCCCTATGGTCAACTTGTTTGACTCAGTTGCCACCAATGCCCGTTTCTGAGAAGTTATTTTTGGTTGCCTTTAAAGGCTTCTTTGCAAGACATCCAAAGAGATGACATCTCTGTCCTAGACGTATGGAAGCTATTTTTTGTCCAGTCAAGAAGCAATTTCAGTGACTTCACTTACACTGGCCTGAAATGGCACTCCCTATATCATGTTTAGTAAACAATTACTTCTCATTCCTGAAAGAATAGAGCAGAGATCTAATCCAACTAAAGCACTTTTTTTTTCACATCACGGATTCTTTTCTTTGACCAGATCCACATCTTGTGCACAGGTTACATGCAATGTTTCCGTTTAAGGCTGTGCTAAGAATCAGTATATCGGTATCTTATTTTGTAGCACAATAATCTTGCATAATTTGCATGTGAAAACAAGCAAGCAACAGCTTCAAACACCTTCTCATCCAGCTTGCTTTTGAGAAGACGATGCTACCAGCTGTTGGTCCTGCTTGAAGAGAAAGGTAGCAGACTCTTCTCCTGCTTGATTCTATGGTTTGGAAAAACAATCATGACTCCATCAGATTCTGTATGGGTTCTCCGCACTACACTGCCACTGATTCTTTGTGTATGCAGTAAGTATAACACACAATTTATCTTACTATTTCAACTTTTTTTTTTGTTGACAAACTGGAGCAACCTGTTTACAAGAAAACAATTAGATTTGCGAGTGCATCAATATAACCTGCAGATGACTACTATGGGAGGCAGTTGGTTGTGGATGTGTTACATGCGACCGCAAAACACCCACAATTTCTGGATATCTAATATTTCATTCAGAAAAGAAAACAGGAAACCCTAGGTTCAAGAGGATACATTATTAGTGACGTATAATTCAGAAATGGAAAATTTACAATGGGTAATTATCCAATGCTTCCATTTACATCGAATTCATGACAAACAGTGTGAATGTGTGTGTGTGTGTGTGTGTGTGTGTGTGTGTGTGTGTGTGTGTGAACTCTTTCCTAACCCTCCATGGTCGCCAAATCCCTTCTTAATGGGCATGCACTGGAACTGTACAAATGCTGATTTTCTTTGCAGATTACTTCTACAGTATGCTTTCCATAATATACTATACTGTACTTGCTTTAGTAATATTCTGGTAGTAACGGCTACATATACAGTCAGATTTCTAAAAACTAGAATGCAGGGCACATTGGGAGTTCCGGATTATCACAATTCCGGACCGGTGGAAAAGCCCTCTGAAAAGCCCCATAAACACTCCCCAGACATTTATAAAATGAATAAAATTAAAGTTATATGATTGTGTTCTGTTTTTCAACTAACCCATTAAGTATAGTGCAGTTGTAGGTGTGTGGCAGGTGTATTACAGGTAAATCCAAGGCATCAGTAGTGTAATAATCCAAGTTAGTCCTAGGGTTGTGGGAACCATCACGAGTCACAAAAAGCGAGAATTCCATGAAAATTCCTGGAGTAAACCACTCTGGGAGAGGTACAATGGCAGACTACTAGCTGGGCTACATCCAGGACTTTGTGAGTGGTGATGTGAGTACAAAAATGGATGGTTCAGCTCAACCAAACCATCACTTTTCCCCCTTGTTAGCTCAGAGTAAAATTTCTGAACCATTAGGCTTTCTGAACCATCAGATTCTAAAGTAACCCCCAAACACAAGGCTATTATTAACACAGTCGTCACCTTACTACAGGCAAGTTCCCAGAAATTGCTTGTTTCCAAACCATAATATCTCGGAAAGTTTAGCACTTAAGGAAACAAATTAAAGACCATATTACTCAACTACTCTTCCTCCTTCAAATGAATGTATCCCCAAGTCTCTAGGACGTTGTGTTGTTGAGTAATGATGTGAGGAAGAGAACTAATTTTCGGCATGAGAGCAGGACGTGTTTGTGCATCTGCCTGAGTTAACTATGGCTTTGCTCTCAGCATGATTACTTCTCCACTACTTGACAAACTGGACACTGTTGCATCCAAGGCCTGCCTTATGGCACTATCACTGAGCCCTTTTCTAGTATCCTTGGAAAGAGGCATGACAGAGGTGGATGATGCAGTTGGCTGAAGGTGACATGGATGGAATCAGGTAAATAGGAACCTGAAGACATCGTTGTACACCTGGCAAAAGCAAGGGACAGACTGACTCTTGTTGTGTGCTATGGAGGGACTCCCTCCCTACCCTTTGGTGCCTGGATGAAATGGCAGCCAGTTCAAATGGTGGCTAGAAGACACTTGCGTGCATAGCCACTTCCCAGCGGCCACATAGCACCCCGAATGTGATGTGTACAGAAATGACCTGGTGGATAGGGGTTGAAGGAATATGACTACATTCTTCTCCCTCCCCCAAACACACACACACGTCTGAACCACACAGGACCTTTTCAAGCCTAAAGTCAGCACCAGATGTGGTATTCTTCAAATGAAATCACTTTTTATTCTAGTATTTTAAGTAACGTTCCTTTGTGATTTTTCATTGTTGTCCCACCAATGTCTGCAAAACACCAGTGCCGAGGATAAGGGGAATGTTTAGCACTGCATGAATGATGTGTGGTTTTACACAATCTGCTGCTATCTATCTACCTGTCTATTGCCAGACGCCTCAATCCTGTACAGGGTGGCCACAAACAAATCGCCTCCACGTCACCCTGTCTCCCACCATTTCACTGCCCTGCTCCCAACTCACACCCCCCTCTCTCATATACCTCTCCACCCCATCCCTCCATCTCATCCTCGGCCTCCCCCTACCTCTCCCCCCTCCACCTCACTCACATACACTCTCCTCATCAGTCTCTCACCCTCCATCCTCTCCACATGGCCAAACCACCTCAGTGTGTTCCTCCTAATGCTACCTATCACATCTACATCCACACCACAATGCTTCTTTATATCCTCATTCGTCAGCCTCTCTCTCCATGTGACTCCACAGGCTCCTCTTAAATAACTCATATCCACTGCTCTCACTCTTGACTTGTGTCCTTCCAACAACGTCCAAGCTTCACTTCCATACGTTAGAGTTGGTATCACAATACTGTCATGTAGTAACTTTTTCACTTCCATGCTCACTTCCCTGTTTCTTATCACTGCTTTCAAGGAACCAACAACCTTTCTTCCTTGTTGTACCCTTTCAAGCACTTCACCCTCCAAACTTCCATCCTTACTCATCACACTACCCAAGTACTTAAACGTACTCACATTTTCCATTTCCTCACCATCCAGCCTCATTGTACGTTCACTGACTTCACCTCTCTCAAAGACCATCACTTTACTCTTCTCTGCATTCACCTTCGGATTCCGTTTCTTACACACTCTCCCAAACTCATCCACTAAGCCTTGCAGCTCCCCTTCATCTTCACTCAACAACACAGTATCATCTGCAAACAACAGTACAGGGAGTTTCCAAACATTACCCTCTCTCACCAGGGCCACTCCAACATCCACTACCCTACCTTGTACCTCTTTTATTACCCCATCCATGCACAGATTGAACAACCATGGAGACATGATACATCCATGTTTCAATCCAACCTTCAAAGAGAAAAATTCACTCAGTTCACCATCCACACGCACTGCAGCCTTAGCACCATCTTATATACTCTTCACAGCATTCAACAACTTCCCATCTACTTCATATAGTCTTAATACTTTCCACAATCCTTGTCTATCCACCCTGTCATATGCTTTCTCCAAATCTGCTGCTAAAGTCGGTATTTCATTTACTGAACAAAGTCTTTGTGGCATATTCCCATTAGCTTCGGATATTTTCAGGCACCTCTTCTTTAGCAGTTCATTGCATATTTTATCTTATTACTTACCTATATGGTATTGATCTGTGTCCCTTGATTATTGACACATAATGCTTAAGAATATACAACAGAGCATAGACGCCTTTTGATGAGGATTTGTAAAGAGTGGTCTTGGGGTTTGAAACATGAGTCCATTGGTTAAATATGTCTTCAGAAAAGCAGTTGTGTCTATAATGCACATTAACACACCCATTCATTCACAGTTCCATATACACTCAGGTTTTTTCGATTATGAAAAGGCTTTCGACTCAGTGTAACCCATTGCAATAGTAAATTCTTTGCGCGAACAAGGGGTAAACCATAACATTGTAAAACTGCCCAAAAACTTGTGCAAAGAAGGAACTGTTATAGTAAAGTGACAACTACTCAGTAATAATAATAATAAGAAGAAGAAGAAGAAGAAGAAGAAAACTGAGAAAGGTGTGCATCAGGAAGATACAATTTCACCAAAATTATTTACAGCATGCCTTGAGAGCATTATAAGAGAATGGGAGAACAAGGGAGTGAATGTAGATGGAGAAAACTTAAACTATTTACGGTTTGCATATGACACTGTCCTGACCTCAGAAACAGCAGAGAGACATTGCTAGAAATATTAAATTACCTAAATGGAGAAAGTCTTAAAGGAAAGCTAAAGTAATGTTTAATCCAAATACACCAAAGAGCATCATCAAAATAAATGAAAGATCTCAAGAAGTTGAGGAGTTCATTTTCCTGGGGCAAATACTAATAGGGGTGGCCACAAACGAATTGCCTTCATGTCGCCTTGTACCCTGCCATTACTCTGGCCTCGCCCAACTCGCTCACCCCTCTCGCATATACCTCTCCACTCCATCCATCCATCTCATCCTCGGTCTTCCCCTCCCTTTCCCCCCCCTTCCACCTCACTCACATACACTCTCCTAGTTAGTCTTTCATTCACCATCCTATCCACATGACCAAACCACGTCAATGCACATCTAGTAAAGGCTTTCTATCATATCCGCATCCACACCACAACGCTCCTTCCCTTCCTATTTTGTCAGTCTGTCTTCTCATGTATACTCCATTCACTTAAGGCAGTCACGAGGAGCCCAGAAACGGTCTGAAGGTTGCTGCTGATTGGCTGGTACAGTACTAGGCGTGGTAGCGGACAGTGAGGTGTTCCCAATCAGTCTGACAACAGTGCTTTCTGGTGCTTCACACAGTTCATTCGAAATGTTTATTATTACATTCTTATAATAGATACATTGCAATGCACCTATGACAGACACTGCCATAGAACAAGGCATGAAAAGCGCCTTGAACAATGGATACGGAATTGAAGTGACCTCTATCCCCCTAGTCGGCACTACGGGTGGTGTGAGCATTTGACCAGTGGTTCATACTCACATTGACAGCTGTCCCACCACCCTCCCAGCAGCCCTACCACCCCACTTTTGCCTTTTTGCATTGGCTAATCATGGGCATCCAATTATTCATCCCATTTTTTTTTTTTATGCTAGGAAGAAGGAACCAAAGGCCATGAGCCCACAATATCTGCTCCTTCTAAGAGAAAAACAAAATATAAGAGAGAGCCAAATTCAAGATCCGATCATTTCGAGATGCCTGGACACACTGCGTTTGAAAGACTGGAGATCATAGCTAGCAGGAAATACAGACAGAGGGAAACAGTTCCAGAGCTGACCTGTTGCATAAATGAAGGACTGGCAATAACGGTTAACTCTTGCATTAGAGAGGTGGACAGAAAAGGTATGAGAGTTTACTACTAGACGGGTGCTACGCACCCCTCGTAGAGGTGGAGGAATGCAAGCAGACAGTTCAGAGGAGCAGTGACCATTGAAGTAGCGATAGAAAAGAGATAAAGATACAGCAGTGCAGCGAAGAGACAGAGGCTGAAGGGAGCCAGTAAGAGGAGGAGACTTAATGAGAGAAAAAGCCTTTGACTCCACCCTATTGAGAAGAGCTGTATGTGGGGAGCCTCCCCACACATGAGAGCTGTACTCCACACACAGGGGCAGGTAAAAACTGTGCAGGGGTAAAGGAGGAACGGAGTCTGCTTAGCACACCTAATCTCTTGGAAGCAGATTTACAAGAGATGTAATATGATCTTTCCAAGATAAGTTCCGAGTGAATGAAACCCCAAGCACGTTCAAGGATGATGCAGGATTAAGTTGAATATTATTAAACATTATTGGGTATACCTGTGGAAGACTTTGTTGGGTTGATAGGTTGATGCATTTAAAACAACAAGATTATTTTTACCCCAGTCAGAGATATGAGCCAAGTCAGACATTACGTGTGCCATAGAATCATCCCTTGTTTGTTGAAGTAATTGCTGAGATGGACGTTGCGGGAACCGAATGGAAAGGTGAAGGGTGGAGTCATCAGTGTACGAGTGGATAGGGTTAAATGTACAGCTTAGAAGGTCAATGATGAATAAAAGGAAGAGAGGTAGTGATAGGACAGAGCCCTGAGGAACACCACAGTTGATAAATCTAGGAGAAGAATGATGGCCGTCTACAAGAGCGGCTATAGAATGACCAGAAAGAAAGCTTTAGATGAAGGCACAGATTGAAAGATAGAAACCGTAAGAGGACAGTTTGGAAATTAAAGATTTATGCCAGACTCGATCAAAAGCCTTTAAGATGTCAAGTGCAATGGCAAAACTTTTGCCAAAGTCCCGAAAGGAGGATGACCAGGAATCTGAAAGGTAGGTGAGAAGATCGCCAGTGGAGCGTCCCTGATGGAACCCATACTGACGATCAGAAAGAAGGTTGTAATAGGAAAGATGCTTTAAATTTTTTTATTAAGAATTGACTCAAAAACTTTTGAGATACAGGATGTTAAAGCAATTGGACGAAAGTTAGAGGGCTGGGAATGGTCTCCCTTTTTGGGGACTGGCTGAATAAGAGCAAACTTCCAGCAAGAAGGAAAGGTACAAGTTGGTAGACAAAAGGGAAAGAGTTTGCCTAGGCAGGGTGTAAGCATAGAAGCCCAGTTCTTGAGAGCAACAGGAGGGACTCCATCAGGCCCATATGCTTTGTTGGTATCGAGGCCTGCGATGGCAGAAAATACATCAGCTGAAGAAATTTTATTGTCAGCCATAAGGAAGTCAGAAGGGGGAAGTGATGGAGGAACAGCACCGAAATTGTCTAAGGTGGAACTGGAGGAGAAAGTCTGAGAGAAGAGATCTGCTTTATCAGTAGAAGAAATAGCTACAGAACCATCAGAGTAGAAAAAAGGAGGGAAGGATGATGAAGTAAAGTTGTTAGAAAAGTTTTTGGCAAGGTGCCAGAAGGAGCGGGAAGAAATCGAGTTGGAGAGTTGAGAGCATTTTGTACTGATGAAATTATTTTTAGCAGAGCAAAGAACAGACTTAGCAAGATTCCGGGCAGAAACGCAAAAAAGATGTGATTCAGGGGTGGGTTGGCTCTGGTACCTTTTATAGGCCCTTTCCTTGTTGCGGACAGCATAAGAACAAGCGTGATGAAACCAAAGCTTTCTTGCATTAGTCAAAGGATATGAGAAAGGAATGTATACTTCCATGCCCGAGAGAATAACCTCCATAATGCGCAAGGCACACTCAGATGGCTCCCGGCCATGGAAGCAATAATCATTCCAGGGCAAATCAAAGAAGCACTGCCTGAAGGCCTCCCAAATGACTGAGTTAAGTGAGTGCTCTTTAAATCCACGTACCTCTCTCAAATCACTCTTTTCCACTGCTCTCATTCTGACTTTATTTTTATTTTTTTGCCAAAGGAAAATTGTTGGGAATATCTTTTACTTCAGATACCTCAAATTGACCCATGTCACCCCCTCCCCCCAAAATACATTATTCCAAGGTTGGGAACCACTGATTTATTCCTTTCGTCAGCTTCAAGCTAATTCGAGCCTATAATGACTGTAAGCTAACCTGGACCAGAAGAAACGCCCTTTTTCCATGGCAAAGCAGCTGATTGGCTTACAAAAAGTGTTCATAGAGCTGTCCAGTTATATATACGAAATAAGGTCTTCTCTATAATAATGGTAAGACTCAGGAATATATAATGCAAACGATTTCGAGGCACTAGCACTTAAAAGAGGCTGTAGAAGCGTTAATTATATATAATCAACCGTCGAAGTCAAGGCTGAAAGTCAGTTCGAATGAAGCTTAGTCATTTTTTTAAAACAAGGAAATCATCATCATCACTGTCATCCAGACACTTCAGGGTCTCAACACTTCAGGGTCTTATTCCTTTCACGTAAAACTAAGGTACCCTAGCAAAACACTGTAGCTCCTCTCTCTCACGATACCTCCGTCCTAGCTCACTCACTCTCTCTTTGTCACTGACTTACTAACTTACTCTCCCACTCTCTACTCAGTCTGACTGCCACAGAAGGTGGAGTGGTCCCTTTAAATACCCCCAACTCTACCACTAGCTCAGTACAGGAAATTCAGCAGTAGAGCCTAGGAGAGAACTTACGTTTTCCCATGCAATAATCCATTTATTCAGTACCAAATGAGCTGTGAGTGGGGAAGGTACTGCGCAGTTCTGTCCCTTTAAATTTCCACTCTTGCCCTCATCCCGGCCGTCCAACATATTTCACTATACCAGTAGTGCTTGTGTATAGTGTTTGGGCACTGTTGTGATTAGATTTGGTGCTTGCAGTAGGATATTTGGTGTCTGTGCAGCATTCTTGTTCATTATCAGCCGTTGGCCCTACAAAGTTTGTGCTACTGTTTCTAATCAAACACACTGCCTCTACCCTGCACCAAATGTGATTATTCACCTACAGAATATAGTGACGGTGAATCATGTGAATATAGTGCGCATATCTAGTGTACAAAGAAATGGTGAAATACATGCAGTAGCTTAGAGGAAGGCAGGAAACTGCCCTACAGTCATGACACGGTGTGAGACCACTGTAGTTTTTGGTATTTTTCTCGAAAACTATGAGGCTTAGAATCACCGTTTGGGCTCAAATGAAAGCCCATGAAATTCTGCATAGGGTGATAAAATAAAAACATAACAGTGACGAGAAAAGTTTTTCGCTATAGCTCCCAAAATAAAAAATCTGTTGTCGGAAATGGGTTTTACTTTTTTGCTTATTACGCGAACACCATACCTTGTATCAAACTGGGACCTCCGGCATTCGAAAGCTAATAAAATTCTCTTTCCAGTGATGTTATAACATGTAGAGACTGATTAGTAAACATTCGACTTATGATGTTGGGAATGAGATGTATGCTCCTGAATGTTTATTCACACAGCCCTAATGTATATATAATGTTTTGTGTGTGTGTGTGTGTGTGTGTGTGTGTGTGTGTGTGTGTGTGTTTGTGTGTGTGTGTTTTGCTCATTGTGTAGAACAAACATCGACGAATAGGAATATGTGGGTTTTGTGGCAAAATAAATATTTTTGGGTGGTGAAAATAAGCTGAGAATACACATTCTTGGAGCATACGGCAGACAGGGGGGGGACAGGGGAAAAGCCGGTGTATCATGTTCCTGAAGACTTATTATCCAAGCGTGAAAGGGTGAAAAAAAATATATATATATACAGTAATAATAATGAACTAGAGCTAATTCTTAAAATATGAAAGAAAATCAAACAGACATGTCCAAGTTTCTAGAATGTTCCTCACATCTCCAACTAGAAAGCACTCAGAAAGCAAATACCTCCTCGGATGCCATTGCCATTAAAAAGGATGCTGATCCAGATCCGTGGATATTGTGTAGAATACATAGGACCTGGATCCACCCCAAAATATAATTAATTAACAGATCTACTGGCAGTCGCAATTCATACTTACAGAGTATCCAGTACCCTCATGGAGGGCAGACCTGTAGGCCATCAGCAAAGCAGGCAGCTTCCAGTCCCATTCTGTCCGCCCATCCACACAGGGCTGGCCAGCTCATGCCCAGCATCCAGTTGAATCTTTCCACCATCTCCTCTGACTGGGGATGCAGTGGTGTGGTCCTTGTCTTCCTACTGCTCCAAAACTTGCAACACTTGACAGAGACTGCAGACTGAAAATTCCTTCCATGGTCTGAGTGGAGCATATGCAGAACACCAAAATGGTAGAAAACTGGTCCATCCACACCCCCTCGACAGTAGTGGCCTCCTGGTCTGCGATTGCATAACCTCAGGCCACATGCTGAAATGGTTGATTGCCACATACATGTATCTGTTCTCATCTGTTGTAAGAGGCAAATGTACCATTATATCCACACCCTCTCCATCAGACATCCAGACTGGTACAGCTGCAGTGGGACATGCAGGCACGTCTTGGGTCTCTTTTTCGTGCAGCAGTCACATGCCTGGCACCACTCTTTCACATCCATCCACATACCAACCCCGTATAACCTTTGACACAGGCAGTTCAAGGTCTTCTACACTCCTCCAGAACTGGCACCCACAACTTCTTTGGCAATACTGTCAGCCAGTAACTGTGAGGTCCACTGGGAACCGCCCAGTGGTGCTGCATTTCTCTGCTGTCCAGCCGTAGGGTATCCCATTGAGCCCAGTGAGTTTTGGTAGCAGGACTCGCCCCAGGGATCCTCTCCCATGCTAGGTACACTGAACTTTGGCTCAGAAACTCTACAACTGTTTGCAGATCCTGATCCTCTATCTGCCACATACCCAGATTAGTTTCAAAGTTTTCCGACTCTACTACTGTATGGCAACATTTGTTCAAACTACCTTCTCTGTGACTGCAATGCTGACACTAAGGAAAGCATGGTTTCTGGACCAAGCTATCTGCATTTCCAAGGATTCATCCAGGCCAGTGATCAGTCATGTATTTTATGCTGCTCCAGCTTTCCAATCCACTGAGCCAGCTGTCCTTCAGGGCTCTTCGGGATCACAGGAGTAACAAAGTAGTTCCTTTCTCCTACACTGAGTTTCCTGCTGTAGTAAGCCACCACTTTCTCTGTACTGTCAACTTCCTGGGAGAGCACACCACCAATCTCAACGTCACTGGCATCACAATCCAAGATGAAAGGTCTGGATGGAGCTAGGTACAAATGCACTGGAGTACTGCCCAAAGCCTCTTTCAGCCACGTGAAGGAGCCCTCAGCTGACTCATTCCACGAAAACTTGTGCCCCTCCTTCATTAGGTAGTGAAGTGGCACTGCAATGGCGGTAATCCTTCACAAACTGGCGATAGTGGGAGCATAAACCCAGGAAACTCTGCAGCTCCTTTACACTGGCTGGCACCAGCCAATCCCTCACAGCAACTACCTTCTCAGGGTCAGTGCACACTCCCAACTCACTCATGATGTGGCCAAGATACTGGACTTCTTTCTGGAACAGGCAACATTTCTTGAGGCTAAGTTTAAGTTGTGCAGTTTTGAATCAATCAAAGATGTTGGACAGTCTCTCCAGCCCTTGTTTGAAGGTCTTGCCAAAAACAATCACATCATCCATGTAAATCAGGGCTGTCTTGCGATGTAGTCCTTCCAGAACCCTTTCCATCAGATGCATGAAGGTGGTCGGAGCGTACACAGCTCAAAGGGCATAACCTAGAATTGCCGGAGTCCCTGGCCATATGAGAAAGTCGTCTTCTTATCTGCATCTGCCATCTTGACTTGGTGGTACCCAGACTTCAGGTCCAGCGTCAAGAACCACTTCACTCCGTCCAGAGAATCAAGAGTGTCATCCATCCTTAGAAGAGAGTAGGAGTCCTCGACGGTGGTGTCACTGAGGGCCCTGTAGTCCACAAACACCTCCAGGAACCATCATTCTTCTTCTCCAGCATGGTTGCAGATGCCCATGGATTGTTGGATCTCTCAATTAGGCCCTGTCAGTTTAAATTTTCCAACACCTTCTCCATCTCCAGGTGGCAGGCTGGAGCTATCCTCTGAGGAACTTGCTTTATTAGTCAACGATAACCCGTGTCGATGCAGTGTTCCACCAGGTCAGTGCAATGCAGGTCCAGGTCTTATGTGGAAAATACATTAGACCACTTCACCAAGAACCTTTTCAGCTGCTCGTCCCGTGGCTTCTCCAGATACTGGGCACTCCTACCAAGCAGATCCGCGAGTGGCCGTGCATTTCTTCCTGGGGCTTAACTGTACTCCTCTTGCATACACCTCTTGGTGGCTCCCGATCAACGTCTTGGCACAACCCCACAACTTTGCTCTGATGTATCTTCTTAGGACAAAGTGAAAAGTTGGATATGATGGTGGGAACTTCTGCCATAGGATCAGCCAAGGTCCTGCCCATCGTCACTCTTCCTTTTTTTTTTTTTTTTTTTTTTTTAATGTATGCAACTCTGGGCATAGGTTTCACAGTTTGTATCCAAGGTCAAGTATTCCTCTTACATACCATACACCTGCACATGTCACCACTTTGGTGCTAACACCCACCGTCCATACAAAACATTCGTATGTGCTAGGGCTGTCATACAGGATTGGATAATTGCATTAGCAGAGGTATTTTCATGAATGCTGGCGGGTCTTCTGGTAGATCAGTAAAGTCTGTTTTATGAAATTCAAATTCTTAAACTGTTCCCTGCCCCAGCCAGGATTCGAACCTGGGTTCATCAGGACTGCAGGCCACCTCTCAGCTGATTCAGCCATTGCCATGGCTCCTGTGCTCCACCAGTCCCAGGACAGTGTGCAGCATGCCACTGATCTTGCAAAGCAGCAGCATCTCCAGTTCAGGAGGGATAACTGTGGTCCATCTGGTCGTCACCAGTGGACTTCTATGTTCCACAACCCTCAGTGGAATACTCCTTCCTCCTAGCTGCATTTACTTGAGTGGAAGTCAGTCAGCAGCAGTACACCAAATAGCCTAAATCCAGGATGCAGTGGGGTCCTCAATGTCAGCAACATACACAGGCAAGGTCTCTTCTTTTCCTCCCCACCGTATCCTGACACCCAACGGTCCTTTAAGATCAGCACAATGCCCTGTGACTCCACACAGCTACTGTGAAGTCTCTGGAAGCTGCCAATGACTCACCACATCCAGCTGCACCAATGTCTTCTTTGATCTGGTATCGACAACCACTGGACACACTACTCTCTCATGCTCACCATCCACCTGATAACTGGCTAAAGTAGGCACAAGGTCACATGTGGGGCACTCTTGGCACAGGCTGACGTTGCCTTGTTGCACCATCCATCCTTAGTTTCTCTCTTGAGAGGCCTGCTCTGTCATCTCTTGTTGTCTGCCATTTACGGTCCTTTTTCATGCGTCCTTGTTGTCCATAAGGCCAACACTCTGCCGTCTTGTTGATTCTGATCCTGTCATCTTTTTGCTGATCTCTCTTCCTCTTGCAGCAGTCTTCCTTTCAGCGCCCAGTCTTATCACAATAAAATCATTCTCTGTTAAATGTATCCATCCTCCACATTGAGCCATTACATGCTTTGAAGCCAGTGCTTGAAGTCAGTGTTGAAGCTTGAGTAGCTGGATGTGAAGTAGGACTGAAACTCAATGGTGCTGGCCAGGCCTTCCTGAAGGCTCACTGGTTTGGCCTGCTTTGCCTGAACCTTCAGCTCAGGGCTGTCCAAGGCATCGATGAACTAGTCTCAAAGCAGAACTATCAGGAAGTCAGAATTGGCTCCTGGGTAAACTTTATGAGCCAAATTCTCAGGGTCCTGGGCCATTTTTTGTAGTGGCTCCCCTTTCCTCTGGATGTGAGTCCGGAACTGGGACCTGAGACATCCCCCTGGTGTTTCATCCCATACCTCTGCTCCAAGGCCTATGCCAGCTTATCATAATCACTCCGACTTCCCTACTCTAGCTGCACAAGGACCTCCACAGTGGAACCACACACTGCCGGTCATCCCACCCATTTTCACCAGCCAGGAGCTCAAATTGGGCACAATAAGCCTCCACTTAGCCATCAAAATTCTGGAACTTTTTCTTTACTGGCGTGCACATACTGCCTTAGGCGACATTATTTTAACCTACAAGGACATGTTCAGGGGTCTTGGAGTTAGGCATATCACTCTCTCCCTCTACACACCTGTCACTGGCATCCTAGGGGTGCTCAAGGACTTTGACCTTGTTATTCACTTCCTGTCTTTCGCTTCCCACTTTATCCTCCAACTATACAGGAAACCTCTTCCTTCACTTCTCTTCCCTGGATGCTTATTCTCTCTACCTCACTCTACACCACCTCTTGTTGTTGCTTCAGTTTCCTGGTCACATCCTGCAGCTCTTCACACCACTTCTCACGATCCTCTTGAAACACATGACTCCAAGCTCAGCTTTTCTCTTCAGATTCCTGTCAAAGCTGGCGAAGCTCCTGTCTCCTCCCACTTAGCTGTTCATCTACTCTTGTGTGGTGTTGTGCTTGGACTTCATTTTGTTCTTCTAGATATTTCTCTTCTTCTTCTTATTTCTGTTTTTCTTGATATTTCGTTTGTTCTTGATATTTCTTTTGTTCTTCTTGTTGTGCTGCTCAATAATTCTTTTATTCTTCTTGCTGTGCTTCTTGATATTCCTTTTGTTCTTGATATATCGATATATCATTTGATCTTACTGTGCTTCTTGAGTTTTCTTGTTCTTGGTATGTCTTTTGTTCTTCTTGCTGGGATCTCAACATTTTGAGCATATCTACTATAGAAATGTCCACTGTTTTGGTAGCCTGTTCATGTATCTCCATCTCTCAAGATGGATCACACTCCTGACACCAATTGTTGCTCCGTAGGGTCTGTAGATATGTCGAGCATGATGCATGGCCAAAGTGTTAATCAAAGGCTGCAGAACAATTCAAGTTTTTTTCCCTTCCAGGCAAAGCTGAGGTACACTGCAAAACACTGTGGCTTCTGTCTCTCAAGTTACCTCCATTCTAACTCACTCATTCTCTATCCATCACAGACTCACTGACTTACAATCACTGACTAACTGAAGCTCTATTCCCTACTCTGTCTGGCTGCCCCAGAAAGTGGGGCAGCCCCTTTAAATGCTTACCAGTTCTGCCACTAGTGCAGTACAGAATATTCTAGAACCTAGGAGAGAACTCACATTTTCCTGTTCAAAGATGAACTTAAACATTACACAGTAACAATAATGGCAAGAACTAATTCCTAATGGTAGAAAAAAAAATCAAACAGACTTGTCGAAGTTTCTAGAATGTTCTTCACATCTCCAGACATAAACCACTAACCTGATCCCACGGCACAACAAATAGCTCAGCATTAGCATACGGTGTTATATAGTCACAAGTTAGTGACTGGGAAAGAGTGTAAAGCTTTTAACAGTCTTCTTCTGCCACTGAGTTATATGAAACAATCTGGAAAGGGACAAAAATCCGGATAAAATTAAAATTAAATAAGAATATTTAGCAATATATAGATTATGTTGCATGAAACAAATATCTTGACAGTTACTAAATGAAAACAAAAAATTCAGCGTTTAAAGCAGACCACAGTATATCTGATTTTTTTTTATTTGGCAGGGGTGACCTCCAAACATCTACCATGGCTCAGGCAATCAACTAGGCAAAATGCAACCCAAGACTAACAAGCCAACAAGAAAAATAATAATGAATGTGTAAAAATACTTCCGCCATCAAGATGAACGAGAAAGTGAAACTGATGTGGAACTAAGGGTTGCTGTAGCTACAGGAATCTCTTCACAGGTTAAAGCAACACAGACGTGGTGAAATCAGATCTTCATTCAGGACCAGTATATTACCAATCATGAGAGCATTGGATAATTTTGACAAAGATTTATACGCCTGGAAATACTTTCCATCTACGAGAGGGGTGAAATTCCAACAGTGGATGCTCCACTGAAAAGAGTGAAGAAACTACCTGTGAGCTTCTCAGACGCTTATTCCTATCTTTACAAGGTTGTGAAACAGCTGATTTTCGATACAGGAAAGTACAAAGTGACAGACACATTTTAATGGACAGAAATATTATAGTCGTTGCAAGAAACAAATGTCGTTTGAATTACTGATGAAAATAAAAAATCCAGCAGCCTCAGGCCAAAAATATATCAAGAAGGACTTGGGTGAATCAGAACGAGTGTTCAACTAAGTGTCAGAGAGCGGCTGATAGATCTGTAGGTCCTGTGCTGAAAACAGGGCGAGGAGCTAGATATATTACTGAGCATGCTGGTGGAGAAGATGGCTTTGGTTCTGGGGCTTTGTTAGTTTTCAGATTAAGAAATGATAAGAAGAAAGATTATCATGATAGTATGAATCACACGTGTTTAAAGTCTTGGTTTGAAACAGTTAATCCCTAACATTCCTCCTTATTCTCTTAATGTGCTGGATAATGCATCATATGATTAAAAAATCTTCAATGAAGCACCAACTAGCGGTTCCAAGAAATGTGAAATAGTGAAGTGACTAAGAGAACACAACATTGCTCATGACCCTTGTCATACATAATTTGAACTTAATTTCGTCAGTTTAAACTAGCACGTATATGAAATGACCAAATGGCCCGTGATGTGGGTCATGAAATACTTAGACTTCCCCCTTATCACTGCCACTTCAACCCTATTGAATTAATCTGAGATCAGGTAAAGAATCACGTTGAAAAAAAGCCCAAACAGCAATCAGACGTTAAAGAAGGTTAAAGAAATAACAAAGAGTGCAATAGACAGAGTAACTGCCAAAGATTGGAAGAAATGTATTCGGCACACCAGATTGTTAGAAGATGAGTATAGAAGGCAAGATAGCATTTTATCATCTAACAGAATTTTTTGTGATAAGCATCGACGTTGGCAGTAATGCATCAATGACAAATGAGGTAGTCACAGGTTATGTGTTTGTAATAAACATGATAAATCTTTTACTCTTGTTGTGCTAGCTGTTGCATGTTACAGCACCAGTACCACTGTGCTCAAACTGTAAAATGCAAACAATGATCTTGTGACCATATAATAAATGATTATCCATAAAGGTTTTACATTAATTATAGGCAATTGTAGCCTAAGGTAAGGATGTTGAATTTCTCTGTGTAAGGTACTTCACCCATTAATACTTAACACACCTTCAAAAGTAAGTAGCCTACATAATCCACTAGTTTTGGCATTTCCCCATCTTAAGTACTGTGCTGTGAAACTTTTGTAGAGATTCTGCTTTTTAATACTGTCATTATCCAGAAATATAATGTGGCGATAGAGGTGGAATTGTTAAATTGTGGGCCACAGTTTCGTAACAACAAATGCTACCAAACCGGCAACAGAAATGTGGTAGAGCTTTTTTTTTTTTTTTTTTTCGTCATTGCAGTTGGCTGCTTCCAGATATTTACACGAGTTTTTCAAGATAATTAAACTTAACGATACTTTTTAATGTATATCAGACAAACAGAACTATATTCTGGTTCACTATAATGGGTTACAGACATTGGATACATAATCGTCAGCAGAGTCCACAGGTGGCAACAACAGTAACTAACGTTTCCCGTCTAGCGGCAGTCTGGGATGATCTGACACTCAAATCAGCTGATCTCCGGCCGTGAGGTTGTTACCCTGAGCATTCAGCCTTCCTTTAGGTTCGGCATATTTATTTCGACCTTTATCTGTTACATATTGGTTTGGGGGTACACTGGGTGTGTTATCGCCCACCTTTTGAAGGTGGAACGATAATTTTAGTAGTAAAGAGAATACGATTGTTGAAAAGATGTCATGATACTCTCTTAATCACGGAATCGAGGTAGATGATGATTACAAAAAAAATACCGTACATACATAGTGTACAGTAGTAAAAATGCATATAGACCCTGTAAAATTCAAATTCATAATTTCCTCCAGAGTATATGCCACAAAATCACTGACAAAAAAAACTATCACACATTTATAAATTGATTTACAAGCAGCACAAAAGATATTGTTAAAAACTAAATTTATGTACAGGAATCAACCGTATGTGGATATGTGATAAGTCAGAAATGTGCAGAAACGATATTGATTCCATCAGTCACAAAAGTATTGCAAGAAACGTAGCAACAAATGATTTTTCAGCGTTATACACGAAGATCGAACACGAGGATATAAAAAAAAAGATGGAGTGGACAGTGCAAGTTGCTTCTAAAGGACTAAATAAGAATTTGATCGCAGTAGGTGAACACGAAAGATACTAGGTAAATAAAAGACATGGCAAAAACCTGACGTTCTTAGAGGATCAGATAATAGATATGACAAATTACCTGGCAGAAAACTGCAGTTTTACTAGTGGAATATGGTTTTCAAACAGTGCATAGGAATACCCATGGGAACAGACCCAGCCCCATTCATGGCAAATCTATACTTTGATATAGTTATGAATTCAAGTGGATGAAACGAATGTCGAAAGTTCAATATTCAGTAGCGAAGAAATTTTACAAAACTAGAGGATTCATTGGCGATCTAATATTCTTAAACAATGATGGAGAAATGAATGAAAGGATAGAATATATCCGGAAGCACAAGTATTAAGTAAAAACACCGACAACTGCCAAACTAGAAAACAAATTTATATCAACAAAACTGTGATAAAAGAGATGATTATAATTTTGAAATTGTATCATACCCAGATTTATCTGCAAACATTCCTAGAGTTCCAGCGTATGGTGTATACATGTCTCAATTGCTACGGGTCGCAAAGGCAAGTACAACTTTGGAAAACATTACTACAAGAATCCAACAGACCACAAGAAAATTCCTGTCAAGGATTTTTTAAAACAGAATTACGTAAGACATTAAAGAAAACATATCATCGTCACTATAACTCCTTCAAACACCTGAAAGGATAAATACAGTCTTACAAGAGAAATATTTGATACTGCTATGGATACAATAGTATCCCAGGGCCGTCGACGGGCAGAGAGTGCTCACAGGATACCCCTGGCTCCATAGCAGATTAAGACCGACTACAACGACCAATTATACTTACCAGTTTGGACTCAACTGGATGCTACTTAATCGACTATAACAACAACAAACTATCCCTCTCAATTACAATGACCAGTCACACTACCAGTACCAATTTAGACTCAACTGGATGCGGCTTAAACGACTATGACAACAACAAACTCTTCCTACATATTGAACTCCAATGGAAATGGCATATTTGTCCTACCTTTTCATATATATATATATATATATATATATATATATATATATATATATATATATACTGTACATATACGTTGGAGAGACACACATTACACACGTGTGTACAAATGTTTTTTTACGCTCCTGACCGGGAATCGAACCCCAGACCTCGAGAAAGGTCAGGCACTGATGCCACTAAACCATGACGTGATAAAAGCTGAGAAACCTGAATTTTTTGACGAACGAGGTAAATCTATTATGGGAGTATATATTTCAATAACAACACATTAGTATTATTTCTCAGCCCCATGCAACTCAGCAAGTGACAGAGCAGTTTTAATCTATCCCAGACACAACACGAGCATCTTAATATGTTGGAGAGAGACACGTTACACGCATGTGTACAAACGTTTTTTACGTTCTTGACCGGGAATCGAACCACAGACCGCTAGATAGAAATCAGGCACTGATGCCACTATAGGTGTCTCAGCTTTCATCACGTCGTGGTGTTGTGGCATCAGTGCCTGACTTCTTTCTAGAGGTCTGGGGTTCGACTTCTGGTCAGGAGCGTAAAACACACACACACACACACATACACACACACACACACACACACACATATATATATATATATATATATATATATATATAGTAGGTAAGGTGCTGGGAGGAATGGAAAAAGTGTTTAGATGTCGTTCGCCTCAGAATCGATGTAAAGAGAAGGCTGTATGAGGGTGTCGTGGTACCGACTGCGTTATATGGGGCTGAAACATGGAATATGGGTGTAGCAGAGAAGAAAAGTTTGAATGTAATGGAGATGAGGTGTCTGAGGAGTATGTGTGGAATGATGCGTATGGATCGAGTGCGAAATGATGAAGTGCGATGGAGAACTGGAGTTGTTCGGGAGATGGCTGGTAGAGTTGAGCAGAGGGTGTTGCAATGGTTTGGGCATATGGAGAGAATGGATAATGAGCGATTGGTGAAAAAGATAACCAGATCTGATGTGAGAGGTGTAAGGCTGAGAGGGAGACCACGAATAGGATGGATGGACAGTGTGAAGAGAGCGCTGGATGCCAGAGGGATGTCTGTTGAGCAAGGAAGAGTGGCTGTGCGTGATAGAAATCAATGGAGAGAAATTGTGAATGAATAAATGATGACGCAGCCCTGAGGGGAAATTCTCCCGCATTTGGTCTGATCAGCTAGTCAGGTCAGGTGCGGGTAAGGGGATGGGTCTATTATGATGTGGCAGGGGTAAACGGCTCTGCTGTCGGGCCGTGCTGCGGATGTCACTGATTGCACTACACAGTTGACCCTTGTGCGGTGTGGTGCGGTGAGGATCTGTCCCTTCTACCCTTTGGGGTTAAGATGCGAATGATTGTGTTTGAATAGATGAGTAAATGGGGAGTGTGTCGTCCTGTCTTGGCTACCTCCCTAGGTATATATATATATATATATATATATATATATATATATATATATATATATATATATATATATATATATATATATTGTTACGGAACAGAGAAAGATAATGTACACTTTAAGTGAGAATACTAAAAAAATCACTACTGTCCCGTAAAGTTCCAGGTTCAAAACAAAAGAGGTAGGTAAAATTACAAGTTAAAGTTTAATGCTCAAACTAACAACAAAACATTCAGGACTCATAAGGATAATGTAATGGCAAAAACAGGTTAAATATATGGTTAACTGCAATAGCCTCTATTAACACGAAATTAGCATGAGTAAATTTATCTAAGTCAGCCCTGATGAAATGAAAAACACTGGGTAATGCTCAGTTAATGCA
>NC_137010.1:49061867-49081867 GCF_032717465.1 Coenobita brevimanus
GTACCTATATCACTTGGCTTGGATACTGATCCGTTTCTTTCTTCCACTCTGCTAATAGTGGCAATTCTTTCTCTGGTTCATCCTGTGTAAAGTCTTCTTTGATTGCTACACTTGCCCCATACCTACGATTTGCTTCCCATTACATGTCCTTCTCTACATCTGTTGCTGCCTCTATTTCTTCTTCCATCCCCACCATTCCTCAGTCTCCACCCCAATGCATAGTTTTTACCGCTGCTTGCACCTCTGCTCCCTCTACGGTTTCAGTATCTTCAGCTTCTCAATCTCGATCAACTACTGTACTGTTGTTTTTCGTGACCTCTTCAGTCCCTCTACATGAAACAAATTTTTCAGCTTAGCTACCTCTTTTCCTCACGCAGATGACGACCTGAAGCGCCATCTCCAGTCGTTGTTCCGTGCTGGCCCAGACATCTCTTTCAAGTCGTGATTTGACAACTTTCATCTAGTTGTACTCCTGAATGAAACTCAGGCCTCTTGAATGGACAATCTCACTGACTCCCTTAGTGTCTGCATTCTTGTTGAGAAGGATGTGCTCATGAACCCCGGCTGTGGTACCATTCTGATTTCATCTGATGTCAAAATCAATGCTCTTTCATTTCCTGACCGATGCTGACGTTAATGTCATCTTAGAATTACAAGGTCATTCCATCATTTTTGTCTCCTGATTCACATTCCCTGTGACTGAATGCCACCAGAGATCAGCTGATATTGCAATACTGCCAATATGGCCTTTGGCAGCCATGCACTCCCTGCTTTTGTTATCGTTGGTGGTATTCGTCTTGCTGTGAAGGAGCATCCGCCTGGCCAACACTGATGCCAGTCTTGGTGGTGTTTTGGTCACCGTGCAAAGTTCTATAGAGCTCCCCTCACTTTACTCTGTGCTCAGAATGCCCATGACAGGGATGTCTGCTTGCCACCTCACGATGCTGTGTCTAAGTTGCCACAGGCCACATTTGGCTTTGTATATAAGGTGTCCAGTTTACCAGTTTGAGAGTGAACTAGCAGTTTTGCAAGCTCAGCTGGGCCTTTCTTAGCGTGAGTCTCATAGAGAGGCTTGCGAGCGTGACTTTCCAGGATCTGAGTCGTGTCCTACCGTATCCCTCCGTGTGATTTCCATGGGGTCTTCTACTTCCTCCATACCTCTCGTGGTCTTCGTCTAAACCTCTTGTGGTCCCCTTAGTTTTTTTCTTCTTCCCCTCTGATCTCCATCGTCCCCATTAGGTCTTTCTTTCCTCCTTCCAACTCCTTTTCTAACCTGGATCCCTCTATAATCTTTGCACCCCTCCTTCGGACCCTCTCCAACTGCATCCCCCCGTGTCTGTCCAGTTCAGTGGCGTGCACAGACTATTTGGAGGGCAGAGCCTCCAACTAAAAAAAAAAAGGAGGGGGAAGGGGCACTATACCCTTTGAAGGTTACACCTTAACAAAGAGAGAGAGAGAGAGAGAGAGAGAGAGAGAGTTACATAGTTACATAGATACACAGACCACACAGATCTTACGGTCCCTACGAGGTGGTCCGGCCTTAATCCTAATATAGTGCATAGGAGCAGGAGAAAAGGATAGCATAGCAGAAGGCTCTCTCCCCCACCCTCCAGACCCTCCGGCATTTGCCGTACAGGAAACAAGAGAGGAAGTAATACCTTGCAGGAATGAAAAACCTGAAGGAATTTTATAGGATTGGCAGAAAGTAGAATAATATGGAAAAGGAAAATTTGGGCATACAGCCACATACTTACTCTATGCATGCAATTTTTTCTTTCTTTTTTATCAAAAAATGAATAGAATGTTTATCTATTATATATATTCTAAAATATTGTCTGTGTCAAATAGACGCGTGAATGCAGACGCGAATATGCAATAATTGCTCCATCCTAACTAAACGATACCAATTGCGTCGAGATACATGTCCAGTCTCTTTTTAAACATATTTATGGTACCACTCTCAATCACATTCCCAGGGAGTTTATTTCATTCGCTTACAACAGAGTAAGTGAAGAAGTTTTTGGTTGTATCAAGATTAGCCCTCCTTGCTTGCAACTTCATACCATTTCCTCGAGTCACAGTCTCGGCGATTACTGTGAATAGCTTGCTTGAATCAGTATTACTAAAGCCTTTTAGAATCTTAAAACATTCAATCAGTTTTCCCCTGAGTCTCCGTTTTCTAAGAGAGAATAGGTTTAATTCCCTGAGTCTCTCGAGGTATGGTTTATTCCTCAGGGACGGGATTAACTTGGTAGCCCTACGCTGGACCGCTTCCAGTATTTCTATATCTTTAATTAGGTGAGGCGCCCAAAATTGCACTGCAAACTCTAAATGTGGCCTGACTATGCTTTTTTATAGAGGGATTACAATATCTTTGCTTTTATATGTAAAATGTCTTTTGATGAAGCCTAGGGCCCTGCTGGCTTTATTGACGACAGAGATACATTGATCTGAACATTTCAGATCGTCTGAAATTAGTACGCCTAGATCCTTAACTAGTGAGGACTTGCTAATGATTTGGCCCTTCATTTCGTAATCATACCTTTTGTTTTTCTTCCCACATTGCAGTACCTGACGTTTGCTTACATTGAAGGGCATTTGCCATTTTTCTGACCAGCTGATAATTTTATCAAGGTCATTTTGAAGGCCAATTCTGTCTTCTTCAGTTAATATAGTGTTGCCGATTTTTGTGTCGTCTGCAAATTTAGAAATGAAATTGTTTAGGCCAACATCGATATCGTTAATATACCATATATAATAAATAGGACTGGTCCCAACACCGATCCCTGAGGAACACCACTGGTCACTGGAGCCCAGTCTGACTCTACTCCATTTATAACGACCCGTTGCTTTCTTTCACTTAGCCAGCAACGTATCCACCTATGAATATTTCTGTCAGTTCCAAGTGACCTTACTTTTGTCATTAGTTTATCATGCGGCACTTTGTCAAAGGCTTTCTGGAAGTCAAAGTAGATTATATCAAGTGACCTGGTACAATCATTCATTTTAAAAAGTGTATCGTAAAACTCAATTAAATTTGTCACGCATGATCTCCGCGTTCTAAAGCCATGCTGGCTGTTCCTAATTACGTTATTAATTTCTAGGAACTCAACTATCCTATCTCTAATTAATGATTCGAGGATCTTTCCCAAGACAGAGGTTAGGCTAATTGGTCTATAATTACCTGGTTGATCTCTACTGCCCTTTTTATATATAGGGGTCACATTAGCCAGTCTCCAGTCTGCTGGAACCTTTCCTTGTTGTAGGGACTTGTTAAAGATAGATGTTAGAGGACTGCATATTACATCCATCACATTTTTTAGTATTTTAGGGTAGAAATTGTCTGGGACGGGAGTCTTATTACTGTTCATTTTAATAAGTTTATCTCTCACTTCATTACTGCTAATATGCATATCACTTAGTGCGTTTTGGATTGACATTTGATGCTCTTCGATGGTGTCATTGGCGTCTACTGTGAAAACTGAATTGAAAAACTTATTTAAAGTAGAGGCAATTTCCTGATCATCCGAGATAAGAGCACCCTCGTCGCTGATAAGTGGACCAACGCCCGCCTTGAGTCTCTTATTGCCTTTAAAGAGAGAGAGAGAGAGAGAGAGAGAGAGAGAGAGAGAGAAATAAAGAGAGAGAGAGAGAGAGACAGAGACAGAGACAGAGACAGACAGACAGACAGAAACAGAGAGAGAGAGATCGGTCTGCAAGGTCACTTTGAAGCCGGCAGGGGAATGGGGCTGAAGCTCTACCCCATTTGAGTCTTACCTGTCCACGCCCCTGCTCTAGTTCCTGTGTCCTCTAAATATCACCCCTCCAAACCTTCCTTTGGCGAGCTTGGATCAAACCCCACCACAAATGTCGTCTGAAGTCTCCTCCTCTCCCTGCCCCCCAAACATCTCCTTCAATGAAAGTGGTTATTTGCACAAAGATCCAGTCAGCTTTCCAGTAACGTGTGTAGTGATAGCCGCTTTGGTTTTACTCTGTTGCAACCACGATCTGCACGGAGGTCATTGTCGTTAAAGGCTGAGGCTCCTGGCGATGATGAAACTTTATAATTAATTAGGTAATATGTACACAGTCTTCTAAATAACATAAACCTGGCTCCTCCATCACCACCGACGACGTTGCTGATTCTGAGTCCCCCCCATCCTCTACTTTGATCATTTCTGTCTCTGTTGAGCTGCACTCGGTACTCGCCTTCTCACCCCCTTACTCCTCCTCTTCCCTCCTTTTCTTCAGTGATGTTGCCTCCCATGTCGTTTTCGTTTCCTTGCGTTCCCCCTTCTCCAAGTACTTTTCCTGTTCTTCCTGGATCCCCCTCCTCTTTCCTTTTCTGTACCTTCTGCTAAGTCTATTGCTATACCTCCGTCTCAGCCTGCGTTTATACCTGATAGGCAGTCTGTGACCTGCTCACAGTATGCAACAAAATCTCTTCAGGAGGTGGCCCATTGTCCTTCCAGTTACATTTCTGGCCCCCTTTCCCATTCTGGTTCGTCAGTTGTTTCATAGTGTTATCAAATCTCTCTCTCTCTCTCTCTCTCTCTCTCTCTCTCTCTCTCTCTCTCTCTCTCTCTCTCTCTCTCTCTCTCTCTCTCTCTCTCTCTCTCTCTCTCTCTCTCTCTCTCTCTTTCTCTCTCTCTCTCTCTCTCTCTCAGGTGGTAGCGACTATCATCTACTCACTTGATGTGGTGTTCCCTACTTCTTCCTTAACCTTCCTGTTTCTCCCATCCATCCTGTCACTTTTTGTAACCTTTCTTTCTACTGGTATCTGTTTACTGAGTGACAGAGCCTGATGATATCCTGTAGCTCAGGAAACCATTTACAGCACTGGATGGTAGCCACATATCCAAATAACTGGATGATGTGGAACCTACCGCTGTATGCATGTTAAGTGGGTGGAGAGACGCAAATGTGGCGTCTATCCGAGCCAAACTTCCCAACTCTTCCTCATACTTCGCTGTGGCAGTGAGCTGTCTATCATAGGGGAGCATTGGTTCACTGCATGAGATGGCCCTGTAGGGGTGGTTGCTTGCCTGTAGCTGGTGGTACTGGTCGACCCGGAAGACCGGGATTACTCGGTAACAACAAAACATAATTCTCTTTCTGTTTCCTTTGTTTCTGCCCATCACTCTGTCACTTTTATCTGTTACGAACACAGTCCCGTGCCATTTTGCCCATGTTTTCCTTAATTATCAGCTGACTGTTATCTCCCTTTATCTAACTACTTCCTCTCCTATTGATTTATCTAGTCTTTGTTTCCTATTGTCACAATTGCCTTCCCCCTTCAGTTTACTTGGTGACATTGCATGCATGTTTATTGGGAAACTCTGTTACCACTTCCCACGGTCTCCTTGAGTTTGTTGTTACTGTTCGCGAGCTCGAACACCAAATTTAATCACTGTTTGGACTCCCGACATACGTACCCGAGCGAAAGATTTCTCGCATCGGCAAGAAATGGGGGCAGGGGTCGGGAGGAAAAGTCTGTTGTACAGTTGCGAACTTTTTTGGATATCTCAGCAAATTTTGAAGTCACAAGACAGACACCAATTTGGAAACCGTATAAAAATCCGCAATTATTTTCATCTCGTAGACAACCCATAATTCCCAGTAGTTTTTCCGCAAGTCGAGGAAACAATTTTTTATAAGGCAGATTAGCGTAACAGCCGGCTGCGCAAGAAGTAACGGTCTAAAGCTGCTTGAGTAATGCAGCTGTATTTTCCGACGATTGCTGAGAGTAACCAGGCTTTGCCTTTTCAAAACAAATAATACCTTTTTTTTTTTTTTTTTTTTTTGACTTAGATTAACCCATTAATAACCTTGTAGGTCCCAAGTCCTAGACCTAAAATTAATACAAGATGAGTATTGGCTTTAGGAAGTGTGAAGGAATATTTTTGGTGTAATCTAATAAGTTCTTTTTAGCATATTCAGGTCAGGATATCAGAGGAAGATGATAAGCCACATGAGACAATATTCAGCACTTCCTGACTTGCTCGCTTGCTTGCTCGAATACATTCCACACTTTCAGTGTGGACGCCTGTTACATGTTTAATAATCATTTTTGTTAATTAACACGGGCGCTCCTACACCTTCGATGCCAGAACAGGTATAACTTCCTGGTTAAATCTGTCCCTTTGTTCTCTTTCTCGGTTTCTTCATTTTCAGTGGTTGGTTTTGCTGTATTCCACAGACAGTAACCATTTCTCCACCTTATCTTTACCTCATACTGCACCACACCTCACCCCTTTGTGCTTCTAGAAGGTAGATCGACCGTCTTGTGAGTCCCTTAGTGGTCTTTCTCTCCTTCCTTCCTCCTTCTAATGTTTTTGACATGCTTTTTCTTTTTTCTGGTTACATTTTTGAGTGCAGCATTATCAATAGTTTCCTAAGCGAATCCATCCATTTATTTCTAAGTGTGTCCTCTGGTGTAATTCTGACTGCTTCGAGTTAAATGCGTCTGTTGGAAAAATCATTCAGCAGAAACGACATGCGCCGGATGGTCAATCTGCTTTTGTTCTCTTTCAGAGAACATGCACTTCCTCCCGTAGACTGTTTGTGAGGCTATGTGTGCAAGCTGGATATCATACAGTTCCTCCGCTACTTCCATAACACGTGTTTCATCTGTCTGGAGACGTATTCATAAAATTACCCATAAACATTACCCTCCTCCCTTCATTTTGATGGTGAGTCCATTGTGGATACTTTCATTGTTGCCAACGATTTAGCCCTCCACATCATTTGTGTTGGCAGTGGTTCTCATTGACCTTCGGATTTTAGTTTCATTAAATCTACTTCTGATAGAAGTCTTATAGCTTTCCATTAGTCATCTGATAAATTATATAATTCTCCCTTTTCCCTCCGTGAGCTGACCTCTGCTCTGCGTTCATGCAAGAATTCTTGTGAGGGTCATGATGGATTATTTTACACTGTGTTCAGACATGTTATGATTCCATACTCTAGGGAGTCATTACGAGTACTATTGCTTAGGACGATTGTGATTACGATTATGATTACGATTGTACCTACAAAGCGTTGGAATCAGTTACGATTACGATTCCACCCACCAAGCGTTAGAATCGATTACTGTTACCATCCCGGAGGTATATAATCGATTACGATTACATTTACGTCATGGAGAGGAAACAAGACATTATTATCTTACCAAGCAGAGGTTCACTGGCTGAAATGTAACTATGAATAACAGGCATTAAAAAAAAAAGGAAAGTTAGTACAGGTTATATATCTACTGTATCAGAAAATAACGTAGAAGGACATACATACCCCTACTAATCATCCACCTCCACCCCTGGAGTCGGATGTTGTAAGCTCCAAGCAGCCTCTCTTCCCATTCTAAAACACATCGGCAGGTCGCAAGATTTACTAACATAATCGCTAATATTAGAATAAAGCATAACTTTTTATTTTAAATAATAGAACAGAGGAAGGAAAAACAAGTTTATAACAAAAAATAATATATACACCAGATTACTGGCGTCCTCTGTTCATAAAATATCTGTAACAGTTAGACTTGAACAGCTGTAGGTTGAAGTTTGGAGGGAAACAACTCTGGGGAAGCGAGTTCCAAAGAGATGCAGTTCGGGGGAATGAAAGAATTCTGATAGGCAGAAGTTCTGTAATATGGCTGAGTGACATTCCAGTCATGAGCGCTACCAGACGCCCGCGTAGCACGAGGGAAGGCATGGAGAGGTGGCACCACGGACACAACTTCGTCTGGGCATTTGCCAAAAAAATATCTGTAAAATAATGCAAGGGAGGCAACATTCCTTCTTACTTGTAGGGGAGGTAGTTTATATGTAATGGCAGGGTTGTTAATGATTCTAACACCTTTGTTTCGAATTTTGTCTAGTTGTTTTAATGCAACCTCTCCACATCCATTCCATAAGGGTGAGCAATATTCAAGCTGAGAGCGCACATGACTCTTATAAATTATAGTTAACTGCTCGTCAGTGAAGAAGTTATGGACTCTGTACAATAATTCAAGTTTCTTTGAGGCGGTTTTAGCAAGTGATCTAACATGAGAGGTCCAGCTGAAGGCACTGTTAAGTGAGACGCCGAGAATTTCAATACTTTTGGAGATGGGAATATTAGTGGCACTGGAGGTAATATACGAATCTGGCAATATCTGTCTATTAGTAAATTGTGTATATTTTTAGTTTTACTAGCATTAAATGGGACAAGGTTGTTTTGTTCCAATTCACTGATAGTAGATAGGTCTTGATTTATGGAGATGGCTGTACTGGTTGAGAGGTAGAGATTGTATTTGGGTGTCTGAGTGTGAATGAACTATGTGGTGTTGAGTCATCTGCATATGAGTGGATGGGATTGTGGGCGACAGATAAGAGATCATTAATATGAACCAGGAACAGGGTTGGCGCCAGAACTGATCCCTGCGTCACGCAGGCTTCAAAAGAAAGCAAAAACCGCAAGGCTGTTGCTGTAACCAATATGACGATGTTAAAGAAACGCTATGTTTTAAATCCTACAATATTTCGTTGGTAAGCTGCCGGGATCAATAAAGCAACTGAATGTAATCATTTCTTGTCCCCAGCTCTCCTGTCGTTGGCTAACGTATGGCCAGTGTAACATTTAGATGACAGTATACACATCATAGGTACTTTAGTTTCAGTCCAACTCAGTTTTAGTATAGGTTATTCCTGTTTTCTGTATATATCATGAACTTGAGCTTTACAGCTGGCAAGTAATCATGTATAATCATTACTCGTATTACGATTACTTTGCTGTGAAATCGATTACATTTATGATTACGTTGGCTTTGGTGACACTGGAATCCATTACGATTACGATTCCTCAAAACCATGGAATCAGTTCCTGGTATTACCGTACAGTTCCTGGTTACCTCGGCGTCATGTCTGGTTGCGTCACATTTACCTCCAAACTTTCACTTTCTCGTTAGCCATTTATATTCGAATTTGAAGTGAAGGGTTTTTTCCTCCTGCTTTTCGAAGTATTCTCATTCTCCCTTTCCACGAACCAGATAAGGACAATCACCTGCCCCAAGACTACCGCTCCATTGCCTCTACCAGTTGTCTCTGCAAATTGTTAGAGCGTAAAGTATATCATCGTCTCAGGTGGCTGTTGGACTCTAAGAAACTTTGATAAGATTCTGAGTTTGTCTTCTGGAAAGCTCGTAGTATCCTTGATCTCCTCGATAAATAAAAGACTTACATCTGCTCTTCTTTTGTCAAATTGACCATGCAGTTTTTTTTTACCTTGAGGGTATGTGATACACGTGGCAGTGTCAAATCTTGCATACTATTCACGCTGGAGGTACTGATGGTAATTTGGGTGTCTTTCTTCGCAATTTTTTGCCCGACTGTTCTTTTCGGGTCCAGGTCCACAATACGTAATCATATGTCTTCCCTCGATATTAAGGGTTACCCCAGGGTTGTGTTTTTAGTACTGCTGTCTTTCAATCAGAAATTAATGATGTCGCATCCTCTCTCCCGATAAGAGGTCGAGCTGCTTTGTAAGTTGAAAACCTCGCTCTCTGTTCTTCATTTACTGCTCCAAGGTTTTCAGGAAAAAAGTCAACCTGACTATGTAGGAAAAAACTCTGACACTCATATTGCACCCTAGTTTCTGAATGTTCATGAGTAAACTTTCAACAAGGTGGTGACAGCTTTCAGCCTTAGTTGACCCGAGAAATCCTGATTCAACTGCTGCAAATGCATTCCATGCATTTCTTTCGCCTGTTTTCATTGAGTTCTGGAACTGCTGGTTTTTCATCATTAGTCTTATCTGAGAACCATTGCATTTACCAGCTTTTAGTTTTTCATCTGTTACAGCAGGGGAATTTTGAACACAGATATTAAAAACAGTTTCCTTCTTTATATAAAATCATCGAGAAGATCAGTGGAATCTTTCTTTTTCCTTTGGTCCATTGTCTCAGGTTGTCAGCACAAGATCGGCATACTGAATCAGGGGTCCAGGGTTTATCTTAACCACCAATTTTCATTCCAAAATATGCGTGATATAGTTTTCTAACAAAGTCTAATATTCTGGGTCCTCTGTTTTGGTGCATCAAAACATCCGCAGATGTAACAAATGATCAGGTCTGCACTATCTTCTGTTAGCTACCATAATTACAACCTGCGATTGAAGAACAAATGAGCAATACAGTAACATGGAGCGAGCTGAGCAACCACAGCAGCTTACAATAGTTAACAGAATTATTAAAAATAACTGCATATAACAAATATGTATATTATATATAGAAATTTATGGTTGTCAATAAACGTGGTGTAGAAATAACAAATAGTTAACAAATATGAATGATAATGCTCAAATGCGAGAGTCCTGCAACGAAATTATGCTTTCCCGATAAAATACGACATGCTATTTAATGGCTAAACGTGACGTGCTAGGTAAAAACGAAGGCCATTTTTGGAATCAGCGACCTCTAATTGCCTTAAAGTGATATTTGTTAGTCAGGAAAATTGATGCAAGGCTATGTTATTCTCTCCGACAAGGGGAGTATGTTTTCACCATTATTTGTGTGTTTGTTTGTTTGTTTATTAGCAGGATTACTCAAAAACTAAGAGAGAGTTCTGGACCAAATTTGGTGGGTAAATAGCCCATGTCCCAGGGAACAATCGATTAACTCTTGGGACCGATCAGGATAGTATTACAGATTCTGGAACCAGAAAACACTTTCTGCGAAACCATAATCAGTGATGAGAAAACTTAACCCATTATGAAGAGCGTTTTGAAAATTACATTGCCCTTGTCAGAGAGATGTGCTCCACCGAGTGTCCCTTTAGTTAACACTTTTTCCTTCTCCAAAGCTTTGGGTGAGAAGCAGCCAGATCACGCTAAGTCTCCAAGGTGGGGGGAGGTCTTATATAAAGTGTTGTCAGGGAAACCACGAGCAAGAGCACTACAAAAGACATTTCAGAGTTGGCTGTGGTATGAGCAGTGTTCCCACTCCACGCACTGCAGTGTTTGCTATGAGCCTCTGCTGTGGAGTGGACTACACTCTTTTGATGTCCATGTTTTATGTGGTAGTCAACTAAATTATTATATGTATATGAAATGCATGTATCAAAATTACACTTGCAGCTGCATACATTACGAGCAAATAGCTTTGCTGTGCGACCAGGGTTTTGAAGGCTTTGATGATGTGTGAATATTTTTGTGGTTCATTTTACTGAGCATTCTATTGATAGTTCTCCCTTTATGTTTTCGTTTTCTTGGTTTCTAAATCTCATCTCACCCCATCTGTGATGAGGCAATTACAGCCGATGATGATGATGATAATAAAGACGATTAGATTTGAGCAGATGGATTTTTTTTTCTTTTAATCGTTATTGCTAACTTGTCATGTCAAATCTCTCTCTCTCTCTCTCTCTCATATATATATATATATATATATATATATATATATATATATATATATATATATATATATATATATATATATATATTGTTACATAGCCTATGATTTCATCATCCTTTGTGTAATTTTAACGCACAGTATGCTGCATGTTTGATCACGAGCGTGTTCTGCCTCAGTTCCCCCCTTCTACCGTTATAGTAGAGTAAGTCGTTCTCTCTGTTATTCAGAGCGGGATTTTCAGCTCTTTGTCCCCATGGCTTCATTTGCGCGTCCTTCTTACAAGTTGTATCAAGCTCTGCTGGCCCCTATATAATGAGCTCAGTCTCTGCATCATTGCCACTTAGATCTGCTCCTCATTTTGTTCACATCTCTGTCCTCCCCTGTACAGTTATTATTATTGTGAATTTCTCAGGAAGTCTCCAACCATCTAGCAGCTGTGTGATTTGATTTGGGTCAGTCATTTTTGATAATAGTTTGTATCTGTAATAATTTATCTGTCATTCACTGAGTATTACCTGGTGTATTTTCATATTATCAGGGCTGACTTAGATAAATTTACTCTTGCTAATTTCGTGTTAATAGAGGCTATTGCAGTTAACCATATATTTAACCTGTTTATTTGCCATTACATTATCCTTATGAGTCCTGAATGTTTTGTTGTTAGTTTGAGCATTAAACTTTGACTTGTAATTTTACCTAACTCTTTGTTTTGAACCTGGAACTTTACGGGACAGTAGTGATTTTTAGTATTCTCACTTAAAGTGTACATTATCTTTCTCT
Source organism: Coenobita brevimanus (assembly GCF_032717465.1). Classification (NCBI taxonomy): domain Eukaryota; kingdom Metazoa; phylum Arthropoda; class Malacostraca; order Decapoda; family Coenobitidae; genus Coenobita; species Coenobita brevimanus. The sequence continues at coordinate 49,074,034 of NC_137010.1, forward strand.
GTTCCGTAACAATATATATATATATATATATATATATATATATATATATATATATATATATATATATATATATATATATATATATATATATTGTAATCCCGGTAGGTGACGTTTTATATCCTATGATGTGTGAAACATTCTAGAAATTAGAAATTAAGTGATGTGCCGTAGGATTAGGGTAATGTTTTATACCTAGAGATGTGAGGAACATTCTAGAGATTGCAGCATGTCTGTTTGTTTACTGTCATTCTTAATTAAGGAATTAGTTCTTGTCATTATTGTTATCGTGCATTGTTAATTTACGCGCATTATTGCATCGGATAATGTGAGTTCTCTCCTAGGTCCTGGAATATTTTGGGTTTTAGTGGTGGGTGGAATCGAGAAAAGATTAAGGTGAGCATCCCGCGTCCAAGAGGAGTTCAGTTCGGTTTCGGCAATGTGTCAGTTCAGGTGAGTTAACCGGTCCTAGAGTGTGCCGGACAGTTCAGTTCAGTTTTAGTCAGCCAAGCGTAAGGGACAGAGTGAGTTGTGTGTGCAGTAGTTCAGTTTTCCTTCAGTGAACAGTCAGTGAGTCCGTGACAGAGTTAGTAAGTCAGACAGTAATGGATGGAGTAGTCAGCCTTAGGGTCAATAAGTGAAAATTAGTTAGCCAGTAAAAAGATAGTGGACAAATAGTAGTCAGTGAAAGACGAAGTTAACGCGAGAGAGGAAAGTCAACAGTGTTTTGCAAATGTACCTCAGCTATGCTTAGAGGAATAAAACTCTGAAGCTTTCATCCGCCTTTCTTGTCTACGTGTCGTTCTTGACGCAGCAACTCAACCACTAAGCAGGGTTGCGCTGCCCAAGTGGCAAAGTTATTGTACCGGGCGTGTTTTTTGGCTGATTACTGTCGACAAAGCATGAAAACATGAAATATACGTGCTGAGGCTGACATGGGAGCGGCAGTTCATACCCTTTTCACACATTTGTGTGACATTTCTTTTAAACTTTATGATGCCCATGTGTTCTTTCTTTTTCACTACACATCTAACTTAAAATATCATACATTTGCTTATAAGAAATAGGAATATTTGCGGTACAATAATGGTACAATAATTGACACGTAATATACAATAATCAAGAGGGAAATACAATAATTTTGGCCGTCCGGTACAATAACTTTGCCACTTGGGCAGCGCAACCCTGCTTAGTGGTTGAGTTGCTGCGTCAAGAACGACACGTAGACAAGAAAGGCGGATGAAAGCTTCAGAGTTTTATTGCTCTAAGCATAGCTGAGGTACATTTGCAAAACACTGTTGACTTTCCTCTCTCGCGTTAACTTCGTCTTTCACTGACTACTATTTGTCCACTATCTTTTTACTGGCTAACTAATTTTCACTTATTGACCCTGAGGCTGACTACTCCATCCATTACTGTCTGACTTACTAACTCTGTCACGGACTCACTGACTGTTCACTGAAGGAAAACTGAACTGCTGCACACACAACTCATTCTGTCCCTTACGCTTGGCTGACTAAAACTGAACTGAACTGTCCGGCACACTCTAGGACCGGTTAACTCACCTGAACTGACACATTGCCGAAACCGAACTGAACTCCTCTTGGACGCGGGATGCTCACCTTACTCTTTTCTCGATTCCACCCACCACTAAAACCCAAAATATTCCAGGACCTAGGAGAGAACTCACATTATCCGATGCAATAATGCGCGTGAATTAACAATGCACGATAACAATAATGACAAGAACTAATTCCTTAATTAAGAATGACAGTAAAAACAGCCAAAAAAACGGCAACCCGCGGCTACTAGATTTTACCCGCCACAATTTTAAATACAGCCCAATTTGGCGTGAAAACCTCGGACCTGGCAACCCTGACTACAGCTGAAGCAGTTCGACCTGTCTTCTCTCCCATGGGAGGCTCGGCCCTGCCTGTAGCACTACCTTCCCCTGACCTGGCCTTAGCTCTAAACGCATTCCGCACATTTCTTTCCTGTCACGGGAAATTCCCAACTCTCTCTCTCTCTCTCTCTCTCTCTCTCTCTCTCTCTCTCTCTCTCTCTCTCTCTCTCTCTCTTTCTCTCTGCATATGTGTGGGAATATAATGCAAAGCACATCCGTTCATAATTACTGTATATTGTATCCAGAGGATTGTATATTGTATGCAGACCCCAAATTATTGTATAAATACAATAATTATTGTATGCAGCACAACCCTGCTACTAAGGTTGTAACAATTGGTGTCAGGTGTGAGGATACATTTTGAGAGATGGAGACTCATGGACAGGCTGACAAAACGGAGGGCGTATCTCTGGCAGATATACTAGCAGTGTTGAGAGCTCATGAAAAACATTTTTAAAAATACTTGCAGTGTTGAAAGAACATTGTGAAGTACAAAAGAAATACTGGGATGGAAAACAAAAATATCATGAAGAACAAATAAAATGTTATGAAGAACAATCGAAATATTGGAAAGCACAGCAAGGAGAATAAAAAAAAAATAGGAAGCAGAAAAGAAATATCAAGAACATCAGGAACAAAAGAAAGATTTACTCGCACTTCTGAGAGAACATTATGAAGACCAAACATATATAAAGAAGCGCAACAAGAAGTGGCATACAGCATGATAGAAGAGAATGAGCGACCAGGAAAGAGAAGTGAGGGAAGAGGGTTCCTGTATAGTGGAGGATAACGTGAAAGTGAAACACAGGAAGTGAGTTACAGGGTGGAAGTCCTTGAACAGTGTTTAGTTGAGGGTCAGCACCCAGCGCACCCCTTAGGTGTCAGTGACAAGTGTGCAGAGGAAGGGTTGAGACTGCGGAAGTAGCGTGCCTAATGGGCAGTAATACAGCATCAGAGAGAAACTGGCAAGAAGCAAAATGTCAGCAAACAAATACTGAACTCACACTGAGTGCAGATACATACACAACTATACAAACATTACTACGCATTCCACATACACAGCACTGGTTTCTTGAAACAGGTGGTATGATGTATTCTATCAATGAGAAGAGTGTATGTTTGTTTACATGCCCTACACACGACAGTTAACTAATGGAGCTGCCACCTAACCGAGTAACAGAGTGTTAAAATATTTCTTACTTTCCCTCGTGAAGTACAAACTTCCGTGAAAATATTCCATGGTTGAGACCTTCACGTCAAGGGACGAAAGCTTTTCTTAATATCTGGAGCAGAAAGAGTTTCCAGAAAAGTATTTCACACCTTGGGCAAGCATGGGGCCCAGATCCTAGATTTCTGATAGTTTTTGTAGATATTGTTAAGAAAGTGTGGGATTACGAATCCACACCTCCCCTTCCCTTCTACTAGCCTTTACGACACGCTGAGATTACGTAAGCAGTTTGTTCCTCCCACAACCCCAATAAAATACCGGTAGTCAGTTTGTAGAAACATGTATTTGTGTGTTAATCATAGGTTGGACTATTAATCAGTGTACTTGTGGCTAATGTCTCTGCTTTAGATTAAAATATTTCTGTGGCTAGTAGCCAAGCCTATAGTCACATTTCTCTCTTAGGTAGCACCTCCCGGGTCAGTGGCAGTCAACCACTTGCTGCATCAAGAAACATACTAGAATAACAGACATGGACTATAAAGAAGAGTGTGGTCGTACCCCAACATAATCGAGCAGCTTGAATACGACTGTGGTGACGGCTGCGAGGCGCATGAGATGAGGTTTGTCAGTGACAAGTTGCTCCCGGTATTTGGCCACTGCTGCCGCTGCACCTTGTCTTTGGTACAGCCCCTGGGTCCTCACCATCCAGTGTAGCACTCCACCTGTATACACAAGTTAGTGTTGTATTCTGTCCACTTTAGCGTGAACAGTGGCATTGTACTCCACCTGGGTCTTCAACATTCATTATAGCCCTGTGCCTATACTCACAAGCTATTACTACACTCTGTCCATTTTAACATGGCCCAGCATTATATATCTCTAGCCTGAATGCTCCCAGTACCTGGTCATCACCTTAGCCTTACTTTGTCTCTCGTACACCAACTGAGTCTTCAACATTCGGTGTATGGCACAACCTGCACACAACGCTTACTGTGGCAGTTATTATGCTTAGTTACAAGTTTATTTGTGGAGATTGTGCCTGACAAGATCTGTCCTAACAATGGCAGCCACATACTGGTGCTTTTTTTTTTTTTTCACTGTTTGCTATTTTGGGGGCAAAAAATGCCATAGATAAAACTAATACGTGACTTTCACGGCTAGGAAGTGTCTTGTTAGGACCGGTATATGAAATCTCCATAAATAATGTTGTGCAACTGAATTTTGTCATCCCTGTTATAGCTATACTCTGTCATATTTAAAATGTTGGTCTCGCCATCTTGAATAACCTGTAATCAGAAATTAGCACTAGAATATGAAGCTGTACTCTGATCAATTTCATTTTGCTAAAAATCTTCCATCTCTCCATCTGTGTTGATCAGTAACACCAAAATGCGTTGCTCTTCAAGAACTTGCATTATGGAAAGGGTGTAGAGCCATAATATTGACTATTATCGCCAATGAGGAAAGAACCCAAGACTGAATGCCTGCATAATATTTCAAGAAAAAGTGAACAGTGAGAATTCAGGGTCCATCATTTCGAAATGTTTAGACACATGGCGTTTAAAAGAATGGGGGTCATAGGTACAGTAGTATAAAAGACAGAATAAGGAAGACAGCTTCCGAGTTGACTCATTGTATGCATGAAAAAATGAAAGTACATATTAACTCTTGCATGAGAGACATAGACAGAAAGGGGATGAGAGTGAGTAGCTGGATGGGTTCTGCGTGCCCACAAAAATGGGAGGGCATGCAATCAGCAGTAGGAAGAGCGACCAGAACAGTGGCAAGAGAAAAAAATGGTGCAATACTGAGGAGGAGAGAGAAAGACTAAAGAGAGTCACTGAGAGGAGAAGAGCTGATGGGATTAAAAGCCTTTAACTTCACTGTGCTTAAAAGTGCTTATATGGTGAGCCACTGCACATGACAGCGATATTCCACACATGGAGAAATAAGGCCCCTGTACAGTCAGCAACTAAGTAAGGTTAAAGAATACAGACAGACAGACACACACACACACACACACACACACACACACACACACGCTGTGTCTGAGACAGATTCATCCCAGGCACCCATTCAGAGGAACTGGTGCAGCAATTCCTGACGATGATCCAGCGATACAGGGCTAAGACTAAAAATATTTTTATTTCAGGGGTACTACCTAGGATTGCGGCTGGCAGTACATTGTACAGTAAGGTCTTCAGTCTTAACAATCGTTCAAAGTTTCGTTGTCAGCAGGATGGTAATGACTTTTTCAGAGCATGGAATGATTTTTACCAACAGCTGGGTTTGTCTGCAAGAGATGGTCTGCACTTTAATGCAGTTGGTTCTGCATGCTTAGGCCGCATCCTGGATGAAGCCGTGCGGTCCTACTGGAGAAAAAACAGACAGCGCTCAGGATGATCAGATGCGCTGACATAAACTGTAATCAGGGAATGGTCAGTGTCCCAGACTAAGCTCATCAGAGTAATGATAATGTGAAAGTTTTTCTTGTAAATGCACGCAGTTTGAGAAGTAAGTTTCCAGACTTAGAGTCCCAAGTATTTGTTGATGACTACGATATTGTTGCCATTACTGAATCTTGGATAGATAATCAAGAAAGAGATTTTATAGCAGAATATAACATTCCTGGTTACAATATTTTTAGTAATGAGAGGAATGGGAGACTGGGAGGCAGTGTATTGCTATATATTTAAAGTAACCTTCATCCAGTTGTAATCCCTAAACCATCAATTGAAAATACTGATATAACTTAGGTTCAACTCAGAAGTGAATCACGAAAAAAGATGACATTTGGATTAATTTACCGTCCACCGGCCCAGTCTTGCAAAATTGACAATAAAATATACGAACAAATAGCGGAAGTCTGTTGCACCCAGAATACTGTAATTGTTGGAAATTTCAATTTACCAGTAACAAGATGGACTGGGTTCTTATCTTCACACACAGTGTTAGACTTGTATACTAACTAGAAAGCTCATTATATCAGTTTGTAGAGCAACCCACGCACGAAGAAAATATCCTAGATCTTATGCTGGCGACGTCAGAAAACTTAGTTCATATTGTTCAAGTAGAGGAAGAATTCACTACTAGTGATCACTGCATAGTCACGTTCAACCTCAGTTTCATTAACACCAACCAAAATTGTAGTTACGAGAAAATCCCAGGCTACAAGAAAGCCGATTTTCACAAATTAAAGCTATCTTTGCATAGCAATGAAAGAGAATTTATTATTAAAAATACTGTACAAATATGCACACAACATCGACAGAGTTCACAGAAATCCGTAATAAGGCAGTTGAGGAATGTGTACTGATGCATAATAGAAGGCCAGTGAAAAGTAATAAGCCAAAATGGTGGAACAGTAATATTAAGAGAAGTCTTTCAACAAAGAAACTTGCTTATCAGAAATACAAAGCCACTAATAATGAGGAGGATACATTACGCCGTAATGCTAAAAAGTTAATAAAGCAAAGTAAGAAAACCTTGAAGTGCTTATTGCAAGCATCAGTAAATCCAACCTCAAAGAATTTTTCAGTTACATCAGAGATAAGAAAATATTAACACCAACAACAGGACCACTAGTATTTGCAGATGGTGAGCATACAAATGATGAAACTGAGATGGCTAAAATTTTTAATACTTTCTTTACATCGGTATTAACAACAGAAAGTCCATGTTCGATCCAAACACTGTCCTCCGCATGCGTAGATGAAGACAACACACTCAAAGAAATTATTGTCGTGAGAGAGATGTACTTCTTGCACTAAATAAAGATAAATAAAACGCCAGGGCCAGATAGAAAATCTCCAAGAGTTTTAAAGGAGGCCAAAGATAAAACAGTGAAATGCTTAACATATATTCAATATCTCTCTCTCAGAAGCGGCACTGAACCAAGCAGCTGGAAATTAACAAATGCAACTCCGATACGCAAAAAGGGAGACAAATCTCAACCCAGTAATTACCGACCAATAAGCCTGACATCAGTTGTTTGTAAGTTGTTAGATATCATAATCAGAGATAAACTGGTCAAGCACTGAGAACAGAACACTCTCATAAAAGACTCAGCATGGATTCCGAAATAAGCGTTCATGTGTTACTAATCTACTTGATTTTTTCAATATTATCAACTTGCATTACAGCACTAAATCAGTCGATGTCATTTACACTGATTTCAAAAAGGCATTTGATAAAGTTACACATACCCGACTTGAAACTGCGCATCTATGGTACTGGTGGCAGTGTACTAAGGTGGATTGAAAGTTGGCTTACGAATCGTAAACAAAGAGTAGTAATCAATGATACGGAATCAGACTGGAAAAATGTTATAAGTGGAGTAGGCCCACCGCAAGGCTCAGTTTTGGGTCCTATATTGTTTTTGATTTATACAGATGATATTGATGAAGGCATATTTTGTAAAATATCAAAATTTGCTGATGATACGAAGATTGGTAATAGAACAGATACCCCAGAACAAAGAATACCGATTCAAATAAATTGCTTAACTGGGCGGAAAAAGGACAAGTGGATTTTAATATTGATAAACGAAAAGTTCTAAATATTTGAAGTAAAAACGAAAATATTAGTTATACAACGAATCATTCCCAACTCATGAATGTACACCATGAAAAGGATCTAGGATTAATTGTACCGCAACAGATGTTCTGAAGCCAAGGAAACAGTGCACTGAAGCTATAAAGAAAGCAAACAAACTAGTTGGATTTATGGGTAGATCATTTGAGTTCAAATCTGAAAATATAATTCTT